>NC_089254.1:87545864-87845864 GCF_963930625.1 Muntiacus reevesi | reverse complement strand
GGTCTCCAGCTCTTGCTTCCTCCCCTTCCCCCTTCAAGACCATGATGGCAGCACTTTTCCACTGTTGCTGGTGCCTGGTGCTTGGTCGTTCAGTCGTGTCCAACTCTCTAGGGCCCTATGGACTGTAGCCCGCCAGGATCCTCTGTCCGTGGAATGTTCCAGGCAAGAATACTGGCATGGGTGACCATTTCCTACTCCAGGGGAATCTTTCCAACCCAGGGATCATACCTGCTTCTCTTATATCTCCTGTGTTGGCAAGTGGATTCTTTAACACTGAGCCACCTGGGAAGCCCACTGTTGCCCCGGGACTTCACCATTTCTTGCTGGTTCTCCTACCTCTGCCCTCTGCACATAGTCTGTTCACTAAAAACTCTTCAGCTAAAGTTTTTCTCTTTTTTTGTCTGCATGGCTTGTGGGATCTCAGTTCCCCAACCAGGGACTGAACCTGTGCTGTGGCAGTGAAAACCCGAATTCCAACCCTGAGGCCACTGGACTCCCTTCAGTTCACTGCTAGGAGCCTAGATGATTTTAAGTCATCTCTGAGGGTAAATAGCTCAAGAAGCCGTAAGAACTAAGCCACGAAGGCCCACACACAGATCTTCTCAGGGCATCCTCCTCATGGGACCCAAGGGCAGGCCATGTGGCCCCCTCACACAAAGCACCCAGATCATTCCATTTCTCTACGCTCAGATG
Organism: Muntiacus reevesi; assembly: GCF_963930625.1. NCBI lineage: Eukaryota > Metazoa > Chordata > Mammalia > Artiodactyla > Cervidae > Muntiacus > Muntiacus reevesi. The sequence continues at coordinate 87,845,171 of NC_089254.1, read as the reverse complement.
AGTTCCTTGAGATTAGGGTGAGTGTGGACAGAACAATCCATTTGTGACTTGGCTGGCCACACAAGGAGCCGACCTCATTGTTGAGGTCATTGGCAGGGTTAGAAATTGTAGGGAGGCGCCAGACCCTTAGTGAGTACCTGGTTAGAGGGAAACCACTCTGTTCTGGTTGTGTTGTGAGATGCTGAACAAGTAAAAAGTCACAAAGTCTCGTAATTCAGTTGACATTTAATTACAAGGAACCCAGGTTCTTAGACAGGGCAGGAGATGGGAGCCAGCAGTTCCCTGCAAGCCTGAATGGTGGAGGCTAAGGAGATGGGGACACGGGGAACATATGGGTGGGGTGGGGTTGCTGGCACAGTATGTCCTGCCCAAAGATGAGGGTAGTGGCCACTGGTAGTCTGCCCCCTCGGCTGGCCCAGGCCTGCCATCACTCCATGAGGCAGAACTCTGTCTCTTGCGGTCGCATGTTGGGTAACACATACAGAGCCACAGCTGCAAGAGCCAAGAACACCACAGGCTTCCACATCCCAAACATGTTCTGTGGGGACCAAAGACAGATGGTGAGTGCCCAGTCTTCTGAATCCTTCCCTAAGCCAGAGAATGCCCTGCTTACTGCTGCTGAGAGATACCTCAGCAACATCATCATGGTCCAGTCTCTCTTACCTCCTGGGTGACCGCTGCAGACAGTGAGGGCTTAGCCTCGGCACCACTAGGGATCTGGAACAACACTATGTGGATCCCCTGAGTGAGCTGCCTCCACTCACGTCCCATGGGGTGGAAAGAAAACCAGCCCCTGTGTGTAGGAGGCAAGCTCAGGAGCAGATTTTAGAGCATCCAAATGGTTGCCATAAAGGATTAGATGCCATGGCAGGAAAAAAGAGGGTAAATTTGGCTCCTTGGGAGAAGCAGCAGCATCATTAGCTTGATGGAGGAAAAGTGAACTCAGAGTCAAGAGGGAGGATGATAAGACTTGGGGGAGGAGAAGTGAAGAAAGTGCACCATGAAGTACAGGCCAATGTGAGGTTCTTACGCAGCCCAGACTGTGAAGGACAGATGTCCTTGAAGGATGAATTCAAGGAAGCTGGTCACTGGTCCTGGGATACAAACACCAGGGTCATTACAACACCTCCAGTCACCAGGCTTGGTGACTGGCTTCCTGAGCATGTGCTGGAGTTGCTGAGGCTTCCAGACTCTGCAGACCACAGCAAATCCTGCTGATTCTTGGGACTGAAGGAAAAGCATCATTCAGGAAACGTGACATCTTGGACAAGAAAATACATATACTTGGGAAATTGTTCTTATTTTATATTCTTTTTTTTTTAAACTTAGATGACAATTTGGATTTTGAGTCATAAGTATAAAGGCATAAGGCATAAAGTAAGAGAAGAATGGCTTTAGGTAAGGACAAAGAATAACTCACTATGCTAAGGATGCATTTGCTCAGAGAAAAATGGGTCTAAAAAGATTTTTTTTCTGGTAAGTACTGCCTTATTTTATTGTGGCATTATTGTTACACCTTTTAGGTGTACCATCTTCACATTTATTTTCTGTTTGTCCTATTGTTTTCTGTTCTGTTGTTTCTCCTTTCTTGCCTTCCTTGGGTTAATTTAAAAGTAATTACTGAATATTATCTTTTGGCCTTTTGGCCATACCTCTGTATTCTAAAAAGAGGATTTTTAAGCCAAGTATAAAGATCAAAGAAAATCTCCTAAATTTGTAGAAACAGGTTCTGAGAAGAATAGAACACATGAAATAAAGAAAAGCAAAACCATATTGGAGGTGCAAATACAGAGTAATTCATGTGAGAAGATAACTAAAAAGGGAGCTAGAAAAACATTTACTAAGATGCTTACAACCTAACATGCACTGCAAAAAATATCAGTCTGGGACTTCCCTGGTGGTGCAGTGGTTAAGAATCTGCCCTGCAGTGCAGGGGACATGGGTTCAGTACCTGGTCGGGGAACTAAGATCTCACATGCCACAGAGCAACTGAGCCTGTTGAGACACAACTAAGACCCGATGCAGCAAATAAATAAATTAAAAAAAGAAAAATATTAGCCTGATGTTCTTAAAGGAGGAAAGTGCTGAACCCATAGATACGAACTCGTGGCCTTTTACACCAGGCAGAGCCAAGACTTTAGACTGGCTGAGGCGACAGTGGGTGTGGATGTCCCTAAGGAGTGAGTCATGTCAGGCTTTCCTTTCAGACTGCATTACTGAATTGACTGATCAAGGAAATCGTGTTTGGGGGACTTAATCAAGGTGTTTGACAAGATCTTCCATGCTGTCCTTGGAAAGAATATCAGAATTCAAGAGCAGGCTGCTGTCAGCATGAGCACTCGTGTGTGACCAGTGAGTCTGAGCCTGCAGAGGGCCTCCAGAGACTTGCTCTCACCTGTAACTCAGGTGAAGACAAGATGGTGGCTGGTCACCCCTGAGCATGAGGGAGTGAACGTGAATATTTTGAAACCACAGGGCCAAGAGAAAAAAACAAACAAAAACAATCTATAGGTGAGAACAGCGGACAATGGACTAGACCTCACAGAGCTGAATGGAAAATTCTGCCTTGGATCCAAAAAATCAACTGCAGGCAGAGGACAGGGAAAGAATGCTCAGCATATGCAATGTGAAAAGGGGTTTTATAAACAATACATGAAATAAATTAGCAATGTGGTATTAGTTAGCAAGAGAGCCAATGAGATCTGAGGCTGCACTAAGAGGCTGCTGAATGGTGTCTTCCTAATTACTTGGAAGTAACCAAGGAAAACTGCTCAAAATGAGGAGAGATAGAGTGAAACAGGATGAAAATTCTTTTTCTTTTCTTTTTTTGGTCACACAGCATGGCATGTGGGGTCTTAGTTCCTCAACCAGGGGCTAAACCCACACCCTACCTACAGTAGAAGCACAGAATCTTAACTACGAGACCACAGTGAAGTCCAAGAGATTAGAATTTTATCTGATGCTAATACTAAGACCTTAGAATCTGATTCACAATTTACTGGCTGTATTACATATCCTCTCTAGGCCTTAGTTTTACCATGTATACAATGACGATAGCTACCTTGTTGGGTTGTTCCGAGAATTAAATGAGTTGATACTTATAAGGTGATTAGAATAGTGCTTGGCATATAGTATGCATTATGTAAGAAGAGTATGTGCTCATTATTATTTTTGTGGTGTTCTATCATTTATAAAATATTTTCATATACATGAACTCATCTGTTCCTCATATGAGGAAGCCACAGGACTTATCATCTTTTGCTTACATTTGAAGAGACTAATGTTCAGATTATCCATTTTGCCCACTGGGACTAAGCCGTAAGAGACAGACTCACCCAACGTCCCTGCCACACTTGTTACTCGACTCTGAAGCCTCAGTTCCTGGATGGGGGGCAGCATACTAGGGTGCAGCCAGGCTCTGGGCTAACAGGTTCCTCCCAGAGGACCCTTACCTAGGAGTTCCTTCGGCTCCCCTGGACCAGGCCTGGCTGGGTGTGAGTTGGTGAAAGGTTATGACTGAGTGCTTTGAGTGAGTCCCAGCCCACAGGGAGGGACTCAGAAATCCAGGAGTGTAGAGGGAGAGAGTCCTCACACCAAAGGAGTTAAAGACCGTCCGAGAGGAGTAACTGGAATTGTCTAACAGAAGGGAGGAGACGGGTTGAAGAGAAAATAAAAGGTGAGGAGGAAAACAGGAAGGAGAGAAAAGGAAACAGAGATAAATGCTACAACAAACGGTCCAGCAGTCACTCTGAACCTGCGTGTGCTCTGAGTCAACTGCACTCCGTTTACAGGGATGTTAGGAGAGGGTGAGCAACGGAGGTGGCAGGCGGAGCATGAGAAAGCAGCCAAAACGGGCCAAGGGAGAATAGTTTACGGGTTCTGGAAGGGTTCTACTTTGGGCCGTTCTACATTCTACTGCCTGAATTTGGTGTCCTGTTAACAGATCAGATTACGTGGATCAGTACCCAGAATATATCAGTTTGGTTCCCTGAGAACAAGGCATCTCTGGTGAATGGAAACTTTTCAGCAATACCACATCCTCTTCAGAAAGCCTCGCTTGGGAAGCCAATTACAACAGAATCTGACCCCCCAAAAGAGATGTGGCTTTCTTTTTCTGATTTTTTTTGGAGACCAGATTCCCAAACCAGAGAACATCTCAGTAGGAAGTATATAATATGGTGGAGTTTGATGCCAAGGCTGACAGACAACTTAGACTGCCCTCATACAAATGACCCTGGGGCTTACAGCTCTGCAGACCTCCTCTCTCACTCAAGGGGGGAGGCGGTAATTAATAGTTATAGTGAGAACTTAGCTCTAGGGCTAAACAAAGACAAAGAGCAGCCAGGTGAGCCCTGCAGTCAGACATCTCTCATCGAAAGTAGTTGAAGGGGCTCTGAAAGTAGCCACAGGGCTGCAATCATCCAGATTTTTCCAAGCCAGAGGACAGAAACTCAAACTGTGTCAATGGTGAGCATTCCAACTCCCCACACATTAGGAAGCCATGCTCCGAGATGTTATGGGCTCTGCAGTAGCCCAACGGGAAGCCAGGACTAACACTCAGTCGTTACTGTCACCTGTTGTAAAATGACAAAAGCAAACAGCAAGCCGCTGAGAGAAAGGGTGAAGAGGAGAGGCCAGGGCAACCTGCAACCCCCTCTATCCCTAGGAAGGAGAGGACGCAATACCAGTACCTGTGTTAGGACGACGTCTCGGCCCACCAGCACCAGAGCAAAGCCGATATGACCACCAGGCCTACGAGAGGCAGGGAGAAGATGGGGGGATCGGGGGCAGGGGATGACTGCAACATGTCAAATGAGGAAGAGGCATGAGGAGAGACCAGGAGACGAGAGATGGTATAAAAAGACAAACATACATGAATCCAACAGATAATGAAGATGATAAAACAAAGGGAAGAGAGAAAGAGATCAAAAGGTTAAACAACAGGTCAGCGAGAGCAGTGGTGTTTCTTTTCCACAACTCAGGCCTGGTTCTTCCCGTGGGTAGCCTGCAGAAGACGCAAAACTGAATGGGTTAAAAGCAGTAGCTTAGATCCAATTCGGGACCAGGTTTCTGGCTTGTCACATCTCACATGTATCTTGTCAAGCCAGGGTTATCTGCACCGAGACGTTTCTTGTGGATCAGTACCTCTGGGGAAGTGAAGCTCCAGGGAGTAAAGCTGGGCACTCCAGATGTGCAGGATGTCTGCTCCGCCTGGGTCACTCTAGGAAGGGCAGTCTTCTGCCAGGCCACCTGGCCCTTTGTTAGCCACGTGTTCTGGCTGCTTTCCACCAAGTCTGTGTTCTGGGCTCTGGTCCCTACCATCCTCTAGGAGTCTGATGCTGTCATTATGAGACAAAATGCACTAAAACAAGCTGACAATGAAGAAGGGCTAGTCGTGACTGCAACCATCTTCCAGAGAGAAACTGGATTTGCAGGCAGTAACACATATGCCAGTAGAGCTTCTTGTAAAAGAGGTAGGACCCACAGAGGCAAGGGGACATCTCCATAAGCAGACACAAGAAATGTACTAAATTTTGAAGTATAAAAATCCAGGCTGCTGTCTAGAAAGATGGCACATGAGGCAAGGAGATCTGTGAGGAGGTTCTGAACAGGCATGTGGTGGGATATAAAGACTTCAAAGAAATGGAACCCTGCAGGAGGGGCTGAGCTTACTCCTACTTCCCACATCCTAAGTCAAGGTCCTCTGCCACAAGATTGACAGAGAATTGTAACTGGGTCCTTAGCCAGTGTCACAGACTGAACTGATAGAAAATTCCAGAAAACCTTAAGAGTTGACTGGGACATCCCACAAGAGACTTACTTTCTTACCCTGTGTTCAAAGGGACAAAAAGAATCAGTACTATAAACTGAGGACTTCTTCAGATACTAATCAAACCCTTCAAAATCAGAGCCTCCACTTATCTTCAACCAGGGCAGAGAGTCAGTTAGTATGTTCCTGTATAGGTGTACCAGTTGTTAAAATATAGAAATTCTTTTGTACTGTTGGTACGTTACCCAGGACACTCCTCTCCAACCTCCCAAGATCTAGTAACTAGAGGGTTAGGGCTCTGGTTGGCCTCCCAAGATTGGCCAACGGCCCTGCTGTACAGATGGAATGTCCCAGCACTTCTGATGGGTTCCGCCCCCTTCCTCATGCCTGTAATACTATACAGAACCCAGGAGGCACACCAGCCTCTCCACACCCCTCACGGCAACAGAAGTCAGCCCTAGGGGTGCACCCCGGGAAAGCAGGGCTGGATGACTTGCCCCGGCTGACAGAAATGCCCATCAGTGTCCTCAGCGCAGTGCTACGAGAGGGTGAAGAACCCTCCTGAAGTAACAAGGGCTACCTCACAGATGAAAGGAGGTGGGACTCCAACCAGCACACTGCGGTTCCCAGAGAAGGTGGTCCCCACCTCCATTCCCACGACCCCAGTGTGGTGCCTCAGAGCTTGTTGGCCTCTGTTCCTGCCGAAGTCCATCCAGGGGCTGGACCACCCTCAAACACTGGGCACTTGCAACCAAGAGCCCATTTCCCACACAATCTAGCCTTCAGCTATGGTTACCTTTTTGCTCTCAGAAAGTGTGAGGGGGTTGCTTTCCTCTGAAGCTTCTTCATCATCCTCCTCCTCCTGGTCGTCTTCGTCCTTAGCCTCCTGGCTGGGGAACTCTTCGTCTTTCTCCTCCTCATCGTCTTTGAACTTAACCTCTTTAGGACCTGATGGCTCAGAAACCATTCCATCCTGGGACTCCTCCTTTGTTTCCTCCTTGGCTTCCTTCTTCTTTTCCTCTTCTGTTTCCTCTTTCTTCTCCTTTGTTAGACCATCCAAGGATGTGTGGCTGGCTTTATAGTACAGTACCACCTCCAGACTCTGTGGGCAGGGGGCAGGATCGGGGATGCTGCTATCACCTTCACGATGATGCTCAACTACCTCAGGAACACGTGCTTCCTGGTGTGTCATGGTGCATACACAGTACTGTGTCCCAGGACCCAACTGATGCCCCTGTGCACCAGGTGAGGGTAGCCACACCCAACTTCTCTGTGCCTGTACTACACCTACCTAGGGCTACAAGCCTACCTGGGACCACACCCCTACCTGGTACTACACCTATCCAGCCATTAGCCATTTCCAACAGTTCCCAGAGCTAAAGATCCTACACCTCAACTGCTGTTTCCTACCCTTGCATGGTGGCTCCTATTTTACCCAATCCTCTTCTGCCTATGTGTACACAGGGCTTTGAATAAATTCCTTTCTTTTCATATATTTGGTGCTTCTCTTGGGCATGTGACCCAGAAAAACAACCTCCCACCCCTCTGCAAATTGCACTGGACTACCTGAAACAGTCATCCAGCCTGGGGGCTAGAGCTCCAGATCTGAGTGGTCCGTACTCTACCCTCCCCTTGACCTCACAAGAAAAGGGAGGACCAAAGCACTACTAAGATGAATCTACTCTAGACGAGTTAAGAGACCGCAGAAGCTTCTCCACAGTGACCTCATCTGGTCACAATGGTGGTAAAGATGAATTTTCTTCCCAGGATCTCTGGTAACTTCCTAGTCGTCTGACTACTAAGGCTATTACTCACCTTCGTGGTCTCAAGGCCGCTCTCAGTACTCTCTAGGTTTTGCTTGGCCACCTTTTTATTTTTCACCCCATTGGCATTCTTGTTCTTGTTCTTGTTGCCGTTCTTGCTCCTGGTTTCCTTGGTAACAGAGGACTTCTTCTCTTTGAGCTGGCGGAGCTCTTCCTGGCAGCACTGTAGCTGCCCCTCCAGCTGCTCCTGCACGGCCAGGAGCCGCCCCTGCTCATCCATGCTGGCCTGGTACTGCAGCTGCAGCTCCCGCAGCTTGGCCTGCAGTTCTTTGATCTGTTGGTAGTGGAGAGCCCATTACCCGCGGCTGGGCCTACGTGATCAGTCTGGCCCCTGCCTGGGGGTCATGGCCTTAGAATCTCCCTGCTAAAGCCCGTGGGGAGGCAGATAATACAGAAAACATGAAAACCGTGGAAAATGAGCCTCAAAAGCAGTTTTACAAAGAGGTTCTCCCTAACTTGAGGCACCTGACTTATATCTAATGTGATAAAAAAAAAAAAGGATGACTTAAATTATGCTTTTACTATGAACTGGCGGGAGAATGACTGCTGGGTTAACTGAACCATGGGGCTTGATTACCTAGTGGTTTTTGATAGGAACTCCTACTTTGCTCAGGCTATTTCTCTAACAGGTCAATCATTACCATAGGAACTGTGTTGCATGCTTCTGAGACCGGACTGGGCTCCTGCACCTCGCCCTGGAAACAAAGGCAACTGCCAACCCTGCTCACTACTCACTGGCTTTTGTCCTTCCTGGCTTCTGGCAGCACAATGTGGCCTCTGAGGTAGGTACCAACACCAAGCAACTGAGGCCCATGTGTTTCCTGCTCTCTGAGCTTCTCCCATGCATACAGTGACCCCCACTGGACAGTGGACTACTCCTAGTCAGAGTCAATGCCCTCTATCCCATTCCTAGGGATGCAGAGCACTCTGCTTGGTATTATAAGAAATCCAGAAGAAGACCCGGCCCTGTCCTTGAGGGGCTTACAATCTAGTTAAAGAGACAAGGTGAAATACACACAAACTAGCTAAAGAAAATTGGCAGGGAAAAAAAAATGCAACTCTACATAAGTGCTCTAGGACAAAAGAGAGAACAAAATGGCAGAGGGGAAAAAAAAAAATCATTTCAAGGGGTCTTGATGATCAGTAAATTCCAGCACAGTGGGCGCCTGAGAAATGCCCGTCAGAGGCCCAGCAGACTGCCCTGCTGCCTGGGGTTCAGCCCCTGCTCCGTCCCTCCACCAGGAGGATGGCACCTGTACAGAGCTAGCAGTGAGCTCCCGTCTCACCCTCAGCCTCTCTGAAAGGACTCCAGCCTCCTTGGGCTCTGGGGACACCTACAAGAAGCCCTGCCTTGCTGAAAGTGGTTACCTCAGTCTTGTCCTTGTCGCTTGGGGAGGCGACGGGCTTCTCGAGGCCTTCCACACACTCCTTGAATTCCTTCTCGCAGGCGTCCAGCTCCTCCTTGAGCTCCTTCTGCTCATCCAGCAGCTTCTTCATCCGCTGCTGCAGCAACTCGTGCTCTTCCTGGCTGAGCTGGTACATGGCCTGCACACTCTGCAGCTTGATCAGCACCTTGGCAACCACGTCCTCAAGGTGCTGTGGAGGGCGAGGAGTGAGGAGGGCACCCTGAGGAGCCCCTGCCCTCCACCCGCTCTCTTTGCCGGGCCCTTTTTTCTCATGGGTACAAAACACTGGCCGAGAGGATCTGAAGCTGCCCAGGGGGAGAACACTGGATTTCTTCCCATGAAGAGCACATGACTGTGTTGATGAAAAGTCCAGAATCTTAGACTTCAGTCCAGACGGAACTGTATCTCCACAGGAGGTGGGGAGAGCACCTCATTCATTTCCTGACGGTCACCCAGCTCAGCTCTGAGCCCGCTGCCCACTTCACCTCTCGGGCCCTTCCCCATGGCCTCTCCTAGCGAGACAAGAACCATCGTCCCCTCTGACCGGACACCTGACTGCCTTTACCTCCACAACTGCAGGCTCAGCCAGCTCGTCGTCCATGCTGCTGCTGACGTAACTCTTGTGACAGGTGTTGGAGCTGCTGCTGCTGCCGTAGCTCCTCTTAAAGGTGTCGGAGATGCTGCTGCTGCTGAGGTAACTCCGCTGATAAGACTCGCTGGCACTGGTGTTGCTCTGGTAGCTCTTGAGGAGGCTCTCTTCGCTGGCCTGGCTGCTGCTGTAGCTCTTCTGGTAGCCCTCATCGTCATTGATGTCGCAGCTCTTATGGCAGTTCTCGTTGCTGGTGGTCGTGCTGGCATAACTCTTCCTGTAGGAGTCCAGGCTCATCTTGATTGAAGGGGACTGGTCTTGGAGCAGCTGCATTTCTTCTAGACAGAGCTGCAGGTCAGCCTGCAGCCTCTTCCGCTCCTCCAGAAGCCGCTCCTGCTCCTGCTGCAGCAGCTCCTGCTCGGTCTTACTGGCCTCGTACAGCTCCTGCAGGGCCTGCATCTGGGCGATGATCATCTTGGACTGGCGGGAGTGGGTGGGGAGACACCAGCGTTACTTCAGACGCTGTGGTCCTTCCAGCGGAACCCCTCCTGGTGAGGATGTCTGAGATCCCAGGTCAGGGAATGGCACACCTGGCCCTCCCACCTCACCGCAGCCCAGGACTTCCACTTAGCCTGCAGGTACCTGGCATGTTTCAATTTCTCACTCGCTGGAGAAAATCTCCTAGGGGAGACACTCCGCAATGTCTGGGCTCTCATTTCCCCTGGCTTCTATGCTCTGGTAATCCTCTCTCCCTGGAGCAGCACTGAGTGGGTCTCAAGGTCACTCAGCCTCCCTTCTCTCTTCTTCGTCAGGTGGACCCATTATCCTGACCTCTGGGGTTCAGTCCCCTCCTCTACTCCCAATTCTAAAATCAGCCCTGGCCATGAACATGAGTGTACGAAAAACTCCTTCCTTGGAAGATGCAGACTTCCAATCAGGGTCTCACTACGAGTCCCTGCACCTCCTGCCTCAGTTCCAAATCTGGTTTCTGGGCATGCTTCCTGGGCCCTCTGGGCCTGGCTCCTTGGCAGCTGATGCCCAGGATGAGAGCTGATCAGTTAAGGAAATATCTTCTATTTCCTGGTCTGGTTCCTGGTCTATGTTATCCAGGCTGAAATTGGATGCCCCTGGAACCCGATCAACCAAATCGCATGGTTTGGACTTCTGCTGCTCCCTGCATCTATCTGCCTGTCTAGGCTAATATCTGGACAAATCGATCTCACTTAAATGGAAACTGTCTTCCTGCTCTTCCTTGCCTACACTGAGGCCTCAGACTAAATGCATCTCCCAATCCTGAACACACTTGTTTAGAAAATTCCACCAGTATGACCTCAGAGGCCTGACCATTCACTGGTGCTTGAGAAACATGGATTCTCTAGTCTAACGCCTCTGACCTGGCTGTTACTACTGCAAAGTTTCAATCCAATGAAGACAGTGAGGTCAGTACCAAGAACCCCATATGCTGGGAATTCCTCTCTTGGAAACAAATGGCCCCAGATATGCCTCATGTAGAACACCAAAAGGTTACAGATTTGGATCACTGGAAAGCAAACTTCTCAATCATCAATCAGCTCACAAGGAAAAGACAACATGTTTAGAGTCAGTCCTAAAGAACCCAAACAAACACTAGGTTGATCTACTTCCAACTACATCTGGAAAATGAGGTATTAAAGAGATTGAGTTCAAAGTATCAGGAGATCACAGACTTTCTCGTCATCACAGTGTTTCAGCTGGGCATCCATCCGGAGCAGCTCGAGGTCAGACCTAAAGCTGTGACTAAGGAGTTCATGAGTGGGCTTTAGCTTCCTCTCTTCTCCTGGCCAACAGGCCTTCAGAACTCAGACCCTGCTATGGAGCCCCTTTCCCTAGCATGCTGCTGCCCCCAGAACTGTCTCCCTGCTTCTTGCTATGGTTACCTTGTTGTGACCACACTTTGAGGACTTAGGCCATTTGGGATCCTCGGGATTCTCCAACACTTCCCGGAAGCTGGACTCCTTGAAACGATGCAGCGCTCCTTGCAGTTCTAACTGTTCTTTTACTATGTTCTCTTGGTTCTGTATCAGTTTCTTCTGCTCCTCCTGCATGCCTTGGTAGAGCATCTGCACTTCACACAGGTCCTGTAACTTTGTGAGGAGCTCCTGACTCTGTGAGGTGGAGTGGAAGGAAGTGGGCGGCACTGTGATGGTTACACAGAAAGACCTCTGCCTCCTTCCCGCTGGGGACCCTTCCCTCAAAAGAGTTAGCTTTGCTCAGCCCCGCTGGGATAGGAGGGGAGTCTTTCTACACAGACCTGCAAGTGGAGGAGTAAAGACCTCCTGTGGGTGGATGTCTTTTGTTGTTTACAAAGTGATTTCAAGGACATTTTCTCCAGATGGACTAAATATCTAAAATGCTGGACAGATTCCAGAGTTGAGGATGTATTTCAAGATTTAAAGCCCTAATCAGCTATATTGAGCAGTTTTGTGTAAGGAGACTGGCGAGAAAGTGAAGAGTTAAGACAAAGTTCCGTTTGCACCCTTTCACTTCTCCTTAGGTTGCTCACATCCGGGAAGGGCCTCGCAGCTGACGGCTGCCCTGGCCGCCATTACCTTATGGAAGAGACCAGACTTGGGGAGTGGGAACGTGAGCCTGTGCAGCTCTTCTTGTAGCTGGCCCTGCTCCTCCTGCATCCTCCTCTGCTCCTCCAGGAGCTCGCACTGCTCCATCTGCAGCTGCGCCATCTCCTTTTGGCTGGCCTTGTAACTCTCCTGCAATTCTGTCAGTCTGAAGAGCAGCGCATCACACTGTGGACGGGGCAGGGCACACAGGGCGGTCAGCAGACCACGCCTGTGTTCTGTCCTGTGATTCACCAGGGTCTCCCGCCCTGTGGTCACCGTAGACTAATCACCCCAAGTCCCACTGTGCCCCCTAGAGGCCTAGATGCTGAACGGGAACCCCAGCAGGCGGCTCAGGACTGGTTTGGCTGTGCTGGAAATTTTGCCTACCAGTCCTCTCTGAGGGTGGTTTTCAAGGGAGTGTTGGCAATGCCCCTCCCTTTTTACCTCCTCCCTGCTTCTTTCCTCTGGTGAAGACCATTTTCCCACCGTGCTAGGAATTCTAGTTCTCCAGTTGTTTCTATAACTGATTATGTTCCTTACCAATAAGGATGTACTTTCACCCTAATTTCCCCCCATTTTTGTTTCCATCATCAGCTTTAAGAATCTTTAGAGAAGTATGAACTATTGTTGAGCTGGGTTTGAGAAGACTAAAGTATCCTGTGACTCCAAAAACCCAATCTTCTAATATCAGACTAGTCTCAATGCCCTTTTAGGACTAAAGAAAAGACTGGCTTTGTGTGCCAACATCCTTCTCCCTTCCCATGGTCCCCTCCCCTGGTAGAGGAAGTGATGAGCAGGATATGGACCTGGACCTCTCAATGGAGTTGGTGTGGCGGGAAGAGGGAAAGTGAGCCTGGGTGTAGAAAGGCAGGTGGACTACTAGGGCAGCCCAAAAAACATCTGCGGCTCTGTGTCTTGGGAAGGCCTTCCCCTGGGTACATAGCCTGCTTTGGCAGGAGTGACAGAGTATTCTAGCAGTATTTTGCATCATATCTCGACATTTTTCCATTTCCTATCAGTGATCAGGAGCTGAAAGTACTCAGTAAGGCTAACTAATAATGACTTGCATTTTACACACTACGGAGAAAAGGGAAAGTGAGGAAGGAAGGCCTTATTGATCACCAGGATTTTTCACTAAAACAAAGTGAGGTAAGAGTAGTATTCTGCTCAATTTAAAAAAGGTAAGATTTGAGTTGAGAATTTAACTACTCTGAAGTCATGGAATAAATCTGGGAAAAGCCTAGGTTCTTCTAATAACCAGTCAGCATTCAGGGCACCAACCATGCCTTCGGACAAGAGCACCTACAATCTGCCTCAGAAAATTGGACCTTCTTTTTCTAGTTCTAATAGTCATAGTTGTGTATATGGGCCTACATGTATGTTCTCCTCCACAAATGACAGGATATCACTATAGGTCAAATAAAAAGCATAAAGTCTACACTCATGGAATCATGTGTAAAATCTTCAGGTGTTCAGACTGGACCCAGATGTATTGATTCTACTAAGCTGTAGCTCAGGCTCAAAGTGAAGGTTAAGTCAAAGCTTTAATGTTAACAGCATGGATTCTGCCTCTGTTCCCTGCCTTTCCACACTCAGCTGTGACTGGACAGGAAGTCCATCAAGCCTCTCAGCTGCACGACTTCATCTCTTGCCCCTCGCCCTCCTCTCTCCAAGGCTCGGGAGACCTCACCTGTCTTAGTTACAATTACCTTATTAGCACACTTCCCCTTGTCCTCTAGGATGGACTGGGTGCTCCTGAGCTGCTGCAGCTCCTGCTGGCAGAGCAGGAAGTCCTGCTCCAGCTGGTCATACATGTGCTTCTGCCGGTCCACAGTTTCCTGGCTGCACTGGTACAGCCGCTTCGTCTCCTGCAGCTGGGCGTGGACCTCTGCACTCTGGGGTGGGGAGGCAGACCCCGCCATTATCCCCAGAGCCCCATGGCCGCACTCTCTCCTCTCAGGCAGGGGCTAAGGGGTCCTACCCTGTCCTTTCCAGGTCTAGGGGGGATTCCCTGAGATGGACCAACCCCTAACAGGCTCTCCACAGACACTGGGGGCTTCCTCTCTGGGGAGGCAGAGAAGGTAAAGGGCCTCCTTTCTACAACCCTTTCGGACTCAAAATCACAGGAAGTCGAGCATGTTGTGACCCTCTGAGGTCACCTTTCCACTGAGCACAGTCATAGTTGTGTATATGGACCTACATATATGTTATTCATGAATGACAGGATATCATTATGGTTCTAATAGTAAGGTATAAAGTCTCCTCACCAACAGCTTCTCCATAGAACTACCATCCCTCTCTCCTGTGGACCCAGCCTCTGACGGGAGGGTCTGCCAGGCTACCTTCTCCCTCGCCTAAAGCCGGTTTTACCTTCTCGCTGCTCTCCTGGTAGGTGGCCACAACACCCCTGAGGTGTTGCACCTCGGCCTCGTGGCAGCGCAGAGTGTCCCGCAGGTGCTGCTGCACGTCTAGCAGCTTGTCCTTCTCACAAGAGATGCTCTGGCACTGCAGCTGCAGCTTCTGTAGCTGGCACTGTAGCTCCTGCGGTGGAGGGGGCCTGGGGCAGTGCCTCTGCAGTCCTCCACCCACTCACTCTTCTGCTGGAGTCGCCCTCAGACACAGACAGTCTGAGAATCCACTGGTCCCTGCCCTGTGCTTACAGGCTGCCCTCTGGTCCAATGGGGGACTCGAGGGCAGCTGGAGTCCTGGACCTGTGGTGCCATACAGGTGGCAGCTGGAGCTATTTCAATGTTCTACTCTCCTCCCCACCCTGCCCAAACCTCTTGGCACCTAAGCAGCCCCTCAACTTGGGTCACTGTTACCTTCTCACTCTGGCTTTCTACTGTGCTTTTCATGATTTTGAGCTGCCGGAGCTCAGACTGAAGTTGTAGCTGCACCTTCAAGAGCTCACTCTGCTCATCCTGGCTAGCATCGTACTTCTGCTGCAGGGCACAGAGTCTGGTCTTCAGCTCCTCGTTCTGTGATGGGGAGGATGTGGGAAGAGTGGTTACTCTCAGAAATCAGCAGACCCCTCTCCACACCAGAGCAGTTCTTTTTGCTGAGTGGACATCTTGAGGAGCTCCCCCTGGGCATTATGGTTTAGTTTCTTCTCTGCAGCAGATGCTCCATCATGACTACCATTCTAGAATGCAATGCTGTGTGACTTCTCCACTTGCTCTCCAGTTGACTATACCCCTGGCTGGAGGCCAAGAGTCAGTAGAGCACAGGCTGCCTCTGCCTTCATCCTCCCTGGAAGCGGCAACTCCAGTCAGGCCCTTCTGCCCTCCCCTGGTGCCCAGCCCCATGCATGTTTACCTGGGTGACGCTGTGGGACGTCTGAAACCGAAGCACCTCATTCTGTGCACACTTGAGCTCCCTCTGCAGCCGCCTCTGCTCCTCCTCGCTGGTCCGGCGATGGTGATGCAGCTCTTGCAACTCACAAGTCAATTTCTTACACTGTGTGGGAAATGGAACAGGAAGCCTGAATTACTACAGGGACCGTATGCACTCCGGGAATGAACCTGGGCAGAGTACGGCAGTCCTTTTACTGGAATATTCCATGAAAGGCACGCAAGGGAGACCCCAGAGTCTGATCTCTTGCCGTAGCACCTGTCCCCCTTGTAGGCCTTGTGTCTGAGGAGATGCTGCTGCCACAGGCCAGGAGAAGGTAAGAGTGAGGCAGTGAAGGGGCTGGCCTTCCCCTACCTTGCTCTGCATGTCATGCATCTGTTCCTTGGCTCCCAGCAGCTGCTGTCGCAACAAATGCATTCCAGGATCGGGCTCCAGGAAATCCTCTTCTGAGGTCTGAGACTCTGCTGACTTCATGGTCCGTAGCGTTTCGGACTCCAGCCATCTTTCTGTTGCTCTTCGTGTTCTGTAATTCGGAAACCCAGAGCCACATTCAGGAGAGAGCTCTGCCCAGCACGACCTGCCAAGTATGCCTGGTCCCAATGCCTTCATTTAAGGCAAAAGACAGTTAAGGAGGCTTCTGTTGTGATTTACCTCTCAAACACACTTAGAGGATGACAGAAAAAGTCCCCAGTCCTCAAGCTGCAAAGGCATGTCTGGCTCTGGGAGACCCTAAGGGTCCTAGTCCAGTCAGGCTCCAGGCTGGGACTGGAGTCAAGCCAGCTCCAATTTGGAGGCAATGCATCCTTAGACTGGATCAAGTCTGGGAGGACAACAAAGGAATTGCTTCTCCTCTACTCCAGAGCAGAGTCAATCAGACCTAACTGCATAGAGTGGAAGAAAATGAAATTTCAGAACTCGCCCAGCTCTAGTCCTGAGACATCTGGTTGGATTCCCATACCTGCTTCTCAGCAGTATCCGAACCTTTCAAATACCATGGGAAGGACAAGCTCTCCCACAGTGGAGGGAGGCTGGGGAGCCTGACATCGGCCTTCGCCGGTTCTACTCAGGGAACAGCCCTGTCCTAAAGAACCCTGTGGGCCTGTGGGCTGTACCTCTCACTCTCCAGATCCGCAAGCTGCCCTGTGAGGCTGCTGTTGCTCTCCTGCAGGGCCCGGTACTCCTCGTTCAGGAAGTGGTATCGTTCCCGCAATTGCTGCAACTCTTCTGCAGAGGACAGGTGGAGAGGTGAGAACCCAGGGAGGAAGCACAGATGACCAGCCCCCAGTTTTCCAGCCTAGAAATCTGGCTGCAGAAAGCTGAAGAGTTTCTTTTTCTAGAGACAGATGAGATACCCCATGCAGAGGTTTAGATGACGGGCTGAAAGTTTCATGTTGCAATGGGTCTTTGTCCTCTTTCAGTGTGCTGCCCTTCTTTTCAACTTCCCAGAAGACTGGCCCTGGGTGTCCATCTTCAAAACCTCAACCAAGAGGGCTGGGGGAGAGGGGGGGGCGCGGAGGTGGCAGGGGTAAAAAACAAAACCAAGACAGCGTCTTCAGATTTTAGGAGCTTTTGAGGGTTTAATTAATTAACTGTGAGGAATTTTGGTTTATTGTGTTTAAAGTTCCCATTCAACTGTTTATGATTAGTGTCCTTACACTTTTAGTACAAAAAGCTAAGAGTGTGAACTGCCAGTCCTCAGCTTTCAAGACAACTCAGGCATCTTTGCACTTCTTGTTGTCCTTTTACTTCCTTTATCATTACACCCAATCCATCAGCCTGCCTGTGGTCAAGAATTTTTTCTAATGATCTTTTTCACCTGCCGACAAAAAAGCCCACCACAGTCGAAGCCACAAATCATACATCCGCAAGCATCAGCAGAGATCTGGTTAAAATGCCCCAGCACAGATCCTGAGTTCCAGACACCAACACTTTTTCATGATGTGAAAATAGAAACATACATATCTGCTTTGTTTTTTCATGATTAAGAATTAATTCTTTCAGAATACTAATTCTGCTGATGTTTAAAGAGCACTATCTTGCTCCAACTAGAGCCCAAGGCCTATCTTTCCTGCTGTAAGAGTCAACACCCTGACATTCACTTCTAGTGTTCCTTCTTTAGTCCAATCAAAAGTCTTTGGCATATTCCAGATTACCGTAGAAGGAAGGAAACTAATCTTTAATAAAAACTAACCATGTGCTAAGCATTAGATCGGATGATTCCAGCCTTGGAGTTAGTTGTGTGTGAGTGCTTTCGGCATACTAGGCATTTCATTTAATCCCCAAAACAGCCATATAAGGTTTTCTTTCTTTCTTCCTTTTTAAATAAACTTTTTTGTTGTTGTTGTTGTTGTTGCTTATCTTTATTCATTTTATTTTATTTTTTACCTTTTTTTTTTCATTAAATAAACTTTTAGTATTAGAATAGTTTTTGATTTACAGAAAAGTTGCAAAGATAGTGCAGAATTCCCTGGGAGTATTCTCACTTAGCTTGTCCTCTTGTTAACATCTTTCCATGGGTACATCTGTCATGAGTAAGGAATGAACACTGGTACATTACTGTTAACTAAACTCTATACTTTATTCAGATTTTTCTACGTTTTCCCTAAGGTCCTTTTCCTGTTCCAGAATCCCATCCAACTATAAAGTTTTATTAATCAATTTTCACAGCTATGGAAACCGTGAGATAATAACCAGGCTAAGTCTATCCTGCTAATTAGCAGAGCTGAGATTCTGAACAGCCCAAGCCTTCCCCACTGTGTTAGCCTCCTTCTCAGAGTATGTCAGTCCAAAGGCGCTTCTGAGAGGCCTGTTCCAGCTGGGGAAACTTGCAGTTCTTTTGATTCCTTGTTGACTGCCTCTGCTTGACCTGGCCTAGTACAGGGCCTCCCATTATACTCAGATCGTAAATCTAGCCCCAGAATAAAGGCAAAGTCTCTGATGTCATGAAGCCTAGCAACTCGCTGGGAGACTCTGAGCAGACTCTGAGCTTTTGTGTACCCCATGTATTACTGGAAATAACCTCTGTTCCTCTCCAGCTGCCTTGCGCTCTGGTTTGTCGCCCCCTAAAACTTCTACTTGGGGAGGGCTGTGTGCTATGCTGTGCTTAGCTGCTCAGTCGTGTCCGACTCTTGTGACCCTGTGGACTGCACTCCGCCAGGCTCCTCTGTCCAAGGGGCTTCTCCAGCAAGAATACTGGAGTGGGTTGCCATGCCCTCCACTCACATTCTTTACCATCTGAGCCACTACGGGAAGTAGGAAGGGCTTTAGCACAGGCAAATCAACAAAAATATGATGGCTCTGTGAGGAACAATTCTCAGGGGACATCTCCATGGTACTATCTTTTACACCACCATAGACTGGTTACATGACCTCAAGCTTTTCTCTCTTATAGTCTTGAATCCCATCTAGAAGTTTCCTCTACAGGCTCCCAATTCATGATCTAAGCCCAACTTCTTGAATCCTAGCTCCCTCTGCTTGATTTGACTCACAGACCAGGAGAAGGGCTTACTTTCTCATACCTTGCATCTCAGAGAAATCTGAGAGACTGAAACTATTGGAAGGGTCAGAGTTCTTCATATCTATTTCTGCACGGAGGGAGGTGATCTCCATCTCATATTCTCCTCGGATTCGGTCCATGTCCTCGAGTTCATTCTGCATCCGGCAGATGTCCTCCTGCAGGGAGGCTATGTCACTGTCGTGTTCGGTCGCGGAGTCCTCCGCTGCTTGCCGCAGAGTCTGGATCTCAGCCCGGGCTAAATGCAACTCCTGTTCTATTTCCTTAAGTTCACATTCTTTTTCACGCTCTAACAGGGAAATCTCCTCCCGCAGGGACCGCAGCTCACCTGCAAAGCCCAAAGATAATATTGAGATGATCAAGAGGATAACCAACCATATTCTAGAGGCACAAAGTTAAAAGGAAGGCTTATTTCTTATCTGGAAACTCCTGACAACCTCGTCTCTACCCCATTAGAGAAGTATAGCTTCACCTGATATGGAATAAAGGGAATACCTAAGAGAACAGAGTGAATCTAGGTAGTAAGGTGCAGTAGGAAAGCAGATCTTGAGGCTTGGCATCAAAAACAAATTAGGCCAAAAAAAAAAAAAAAAAAAACCCAAAAGACAAACAAACAAAAAAAACAAATTAGGCTACCCCAAACAAAAAGTATTAGGCACTTCTAAGAAATCACCTGACAGTTAAAGACCAGACCTAATTTTCAGCATTTTACTTATGCCCTGAGTCTTCCCAAAAAGTCTCTTACTAAAACAATACTTATAGACTATTCTCATCTATTCAGTCTGGGAGCTTAGAAATTACAGAGCCTCAGATTTTCCATGAACTGCTTGTGTAAGTACTGGTCCCAAAAGAATGTATATTTAGAGCTCACAGTTGAAATTCAAATGTAAGCTCATTGCAAGGTAATCAAACATGGGGAAATAAACTAGATGCCATTCAATAAGGGATTGTTTAAACTGAAGAAGATGAAATAGAATATTGGCTGCCATTTAAAAGAAAGTGGTAGATCTATAGAGAAAACATGAAAGGGTTTCCATAATATACTAACTACAAAGAAAACTGAGCTGTAAAATAGATGGTATTATCTCATTTTTGCAAAAATATTTATATGTATAATATATAACACAAATATACAAAGACATAGAAAAAGGTCTGGAAAGATATAAGTCCTCAACCATAAAACACAGTTGCTACTAAGGAATGATTTAGCATATGAGAGAGACTTTTACTTTCCACATCATATATATCACTGCTTTGTAACTTTTCACAACAAGCCTATATTTTGTAATACATTTTAATGTACAAAATAAACATGTCAGAGTTCTCAGTATCTGTGGAGCATCTCAGGGTTTCTGAACAGAGGTACCCAGGAGAAACTAAAAGTGGGGCAAGAGTAAAAGATATTGCCACCAATACAGAATCCAAAATTTGGGGGTCAGGATTAGGAAATTAGGATTGAGTTAGGAGGGTCAGGACCTTCCCACAAACTCTTTGCAAGGCACCCTCTCCCTAACCCTTGCCCCCAACTCCCTTCAGATTTCAACTTTCCCTAGCCTCTCCCCCCACCTTCTCAAAAAATTAAGCAAAGTCCTTCATTAAATGCTCTCATAACCCCTTGTACTTTTCAGTGTGTGTGTTATTAAAACGCTGGCCTCCCCTTCACTTGTAAGCTTCATGAAGACAGGAATCATGTCTGTTTTGCTCACCATTACAGCTCCAGGATCTGCCAGAGAGCCTAGCATAATGCACTCAATAAATACTTGCTGTATACATGCATAAATGAAGCAGGGGATACAAATAGTTCACAAACTTTTACTGAGGACCACGGGTGCAGAATTGTATGTTTGGGTATTAAAAAAAAAAAAAAACCACTAGAACAGAAAACGGAGGTTTGAGAAGAAAAACTTGGACATACTACAGACATAAATGCTGAGCCGATGGGGAGTCCGGAGGCAGGGGCTAAGGTCTCCAGCCCTACACTGCCAAGCTCACAGGTGCGGTTCCAGGCACACCTTTTGCCAGTCATCCCTTCTCTACAAGCATCCTAGCAGTCTCCTCTACTTAGACTAATAAACAAGTATTAGTTGATCACCTCTGTGCCAAGCCCAAACATCTCTGCTTAGATTCTCTGACTTCCTTCCTATTTGAAGGAAATATAGTCCTTGCTCTTTTTACTACTTAACGGTCTGCCTCTTGGAGCATATAGCCTAGTGGGGGAGACACACAAGTCACAGGCCATTAGGATAAAGCCCGGGTGGATTTTCTGTCGGAAACTTCCACTTCCCCACTCTGCCCCTGATGTTCAGGTTAAAGTATCCCTGAGGTTCTCCTCTATATCTTTAAAAAAAAAAAAAAAAAAAAAAAAAAAAGGACATTCTCAGATCCACTGAAGAATGGCGGAGGGTCCCTCTAAACCTTGAAAAGCTCTTAATTAGAAACACACAGGGGCAGAGGGGTGGAGCTTGCGGGCACCAGGGAGGACCTCAGCGGGAGGCTGGGCTGGGCGGCCCCTCACTGGGGTGGCCTCGCTAGGAGTTGAAAGGCCGGACCGGGGTTCTGAAGAGCCGGCGCCGGTTGACAGTCAGACTGGGACCTTCGGGGCGACGCCGAAGGCCCTGGAGCCGGGCGAGGGGCACAGAAAAATCAGTTCTCACTCACTGGTTATGGCCTCCATCTCACCGGCCCGCCCCCCACCAAGCGGTCTCTCTGGGGGGGGACTCCCGCCGCCGCGGGTCCCAGCCCCCGAGGGGCTGTGGCGGCCGGAACGGCCTCCCAACACCAGCTACCTCTGAGGCCGCGCGCGCCCCCTCTTGGCGGAAACGGGCAACGCGCGTGCGCAAAGATTCCTCCCCCGCGGGGTGGGGTCTGGGCGCCTTCCCCATACCTTCCCTCATAGCTCAGTGGGTAAAGAATCTGCCTGAAAGGTAGGAGACCAGGGTTCGATCCCCTGGCGAAGGAAATGGCAACCCACTGCAGAATTCTTGCCTGAAGAATCCCATGGACAGAGGCGCCTGGCAGGCTACAGCCCATGGGGTCGCAAAGGTAGGATACGACTTAGCGACTAAACCACCACCACCCAGACCTGCAGCCCTCCTCCCCATCCCGCCGCCCCACCCCTAGCCCAACCCTGCACTCAGGTGAGGTCTAATGCTCTAGCGAATCCTTTCTTTCATCATACCAACATGATCCAGTGTGACCCATCTCCCAAAAACGAAACACCAGGAGCTGTCCCTTGGCTTCCTTTCCGTTGTTTCTCTGCTTCTCTCCAAGACATGACTACTGGAATTATGCGTACTCACCTTTTCCATTTCACCTCCCCTTTCCTCTTCAAGTTGAGTACAGTCAGGCTTCTATATTCACTGAAACGTCTCAGAGCCCTCCATCTTGCCCAATCCAACGGCCATCTTACTTAGCAACTCTTGACAGCGCTGATCACTGTCTCTTTGAAGCACTTTTTGTTCTTGGCTTCCAGGTCACCAAATGCTTCAGTGGTTCCTCCTACTTCAGTCTCTGTTCATTTCTCCTTGCCTGTGAGACTTTTAACTTCCAGAGCATCCCTGGGACCAGACCCTTTTCTCTCCTTTTCCTGTATCTCTCCATGTGATTTCACAGTGATCTCCCATGGATTCAAATGTCATCTATATGCTAATGACTCCTAAATTTATATCTCCAGTCCTGGTTTCTCCCCTGGTTCTAGATTCATATATCCAGCAGCTTCCTTTAATATATTTACTTAGATGTCAATAGCCATTTCAAACTCAACATGTAGAAAACAGTCTTAAAGGGTTCTCCTAGCCCTAAAATTTGTTTCTTGTCAAGTTGTTCCCATCCATTCAGTTTCTCAAGGCAAAGTCATCTTTCATGCCTCTCTTATCCCCCAATCCAATTCAGCAAGTCCTGAGAGCTCTAAATTTCAAATTGTATTCTCAATCATCTCCATTTCTACTGCTCTAATCCAAGCAACCACCATTTCTTTGCTGGACTATTGCAATTATTTGGTGACCAGACTCAACTCTTTTGACTCTTCTGTTGTCATTCAATTTCCACAGAGTAGCCAAAGTATTCTTTTAAGAGTGTAAAGTGGATCATATCCCTCCAGCCCTGGCTAATACCCTCCCATGTTTTCCACTATACTTAGAATACAAGTCAAACCTCTCAGCTGGCTTATAAGGTCCTCTGTAATCTGAACTCTCCCACTTCCCAGAACTCTCTCTTAGCAAAATCCTCCACATGCACTTTGCTCCAACCACGATGGCCTTCATTCTGTCCCTCAAGCACATGAAGCTTATTCTTGCCTCTGAGCTTCTGCAGTTGCTAGTTCACCTACCCAGTGTGCACATCCCTCACATCTTCTTCATGATTCAGGTCTTAGCTCAAATGTCCCTTTCTCAGACATTTCTAATTACTCTATCAAAAATACACTTCCATCTTACCCCCGTCCATATCATGTTGTTATATTTTTTCCTAGCATTTATTTTCTTCCTGAACTGATGGTGTTTGTCTGTTTTCTGCCTCTCCCATCAGAATGTACTCTTCATTAGGACAGGGATCTGATCTATGTTGTCTATAGCTGGTCCTCCAAGTATGCAGGTACTCAATAAATGGTTGATAAAGCATATAAATCAGCCCTATTTTACAGCTAAGGAACTGAGTCTCATAAAGATAAAAATGACTTGCTCAAGATCACAAAGCTTGTTATGTGCCAGAGCTGAGCTCAAGAATCTAGGTGACCTGAGAACAATGTTCACACTCTTTCCCCAGAGCAACATGGCTCCTGCAGTTTTTCTCCCTCCCCGAATGGCAGTCCACTCCAGAATTCTTGCCTGGAAAATCCCATCAACAGAGGAACCTGGTGGGCTATAGTCCATGGGGTCGCAAAGAATTGGACACAACTGAGTGACTTACACTTTTACCTCCCCACCCACCTCAGCGCCTTTATTGTCTACTTTTTCTGTTTTATTTTCTCCTTTGCTTACGTCTTCTTTCCCTCCTCCTCTCCCACCTTGGCTTGCTCCTCTCCAGGCCTGCTTGCCAGCCTTCCTTATTTTTCCATTTATACTTCTCTTTTGGCTTGATCTCAGTTCTCCCTGGAGAGTCCCTGCAGTTTTCTAGGGCAACTCCCCAAAACCTTCCCAAAGCCCACAGATGTATCAAAACCTGCCTCTTTATTTCGTGGCACAGTGGACTGTAGGATGCCTGCTTTGCTGCTTCCCAGAGACGTGGGCGTTAGGGGAAAAAAAAGGGCTTTGGGGGCTACTAGCTCAGTCCTAGGTAGCAAGAGAAGCGTTCTCATCTGCTTCCCTTAAAAGGTGCACTGAGTCCCCTCCTGTCACTTCTCATTGGCTCACCATTCTTCCCATGATGCTCTTGGAGGGATGGGGGGAAAAGTAATATGGTTTGCAATTCAACTGTGACTACCTACCCCTGGCACTGACCAGGAGAACAAAGAAAAAGGGATGTAGGTGTGAAGGGGAGAGACTGAGGGGAGAAGAGGGAGTTAGCCTCAAGGAAAGGGGATGAAATGGGAGGGCAAAAAAAGGGAAGGAGGAGGGGGACAGAAGAGTCAGTTAGAGGTGCAGAAAAAAAAAAAAAAAGGAAATTAAGAGGGTAATGGAGAGATGAGGAGAAACAGGTAAGATCAATAGAAGAAACTGAGAACAAAGTACCAAGCTCGGCTCCATCGGTCTGCTGTGCCCCTGCTAAACCCTCGAGACACAGTACTCGGATGGCCGCCAGTCCGAGTGCAAGGATTTACCTTGGAGCTGCTGGATCTGCTTAGTGAACACCTCTGCTTGCTGAGCACTGGCCAGCCGCTCGTCCTCCAGGAGCCCTGCAGGGACGGGGAGCTGGTGTCAGGCTGGGGACCCAGTGCCTTTGGGCCCAAGACCTCCCGCCCCATGGCAGGCACTCACCCTGCAGCTCCAGCGAGTCATCCTCATGCTGCCCGGCCAGCTCCCGGGTCTCCTCCAGTTCTGCCACCAGCCGCAGCACCTGAGCCCTCAGCTCCTCCAGCTCCGTCTCCGTGAGGCTCAGGCCTCGGTGCTTGCCGACTGACAGGGAGCCCGCGTTGCCACCTTTCTGCCCTGGATCATCCTCTTCTTCCATCTCTTCTTCCTCCTCTTCCTCCTCCTCCTCTTCCTCCTCATAGAGAGCTGGGAGTAACACTTCCCCTAGGAGAGACCCCCCCAACATCCCGCCAGCGAGTAAGAGCCAACTTTCTTCCACAGCCCTTAGAGGGCCCTCTGCCTCACTGTCCTTAGAGGGCAGAGATGGTATGATAGTGCCACCTGGTGTCCCCCAAGGAGCCCCTGGGCAGCACCTGCATGCCTGAGGAGCCCTGAGGTGTGAGAGTGACGTTTGGAGGTATCCATTCCCCTCCCAGGCCCTTTCTGGACCAACATTGCCTCTGGGGCCTCCAAGGACTGCTTTCAGGTGGACTGAACAGCCAGGGACCGGCTTGCACAAGGATACCTGCTTCTTCCATCCTTGTCTCTGGGCACAAGTAGTCAAGAAAGGATTCAGACACTGGGTGTGTCTTTAAGCCAAACAAGGCAAGAATTACAGTTTGGGGGTTTGCACAAAGTTTACAAATGATCCAGGTGGCTTGTGAGAAACTAGCCTTTCCATGATAAGAAAGTATTGCCTGTCAGTAGGCAGAGAAAGAGAACAATTGAATGAAATGATCTAAAGGTTTTACTGGACAAACACTGGGGCTATTCCAAATATATTCCATCGAATAGCCTTTTTGAAATTTTCTACCAAGTCCACTTTTCTTTTCCTTGCTGAGTGTTCAGGGGTCTCCCTTCCTCCTCTGCTGACCACAAGGCAGTTTTTAGGGGGAAGTCATAGGTTGTACTTGTGTGTAAAAGAAACCCTGCCATTTTAATGAGTTAAGAAACTGGGGTGTGCTGGTCCCCAGTCTCTGGTTGGCAAGCACCCCCTCCTTTACTGCAATGCAGTTCCTCTAAATAGCAAAACCTTATCTGGATGGCAACTGTTTTGTTTTAAAATTCTGAATCTCTGGCCTGGTTTTGTCCAGTAACCACAGCCTAAGATTCATCTGGGACTCCTTGCATCATCTGTCTCCCCGGGGTCGGGGAGGGGGGCAAGATTGTCCACACTGGATGTGCACAGGGACCTGGGGACCCTTCACAGGAAGTCCTGGCAACAGGACCAGCATCCTTCTAGCATCCTCCTGGTGTTGGCAGCAACTGCCAAGTCGCATGGGTGTGGTAGGAACATGGGTGTTGGGAGGTTGGCCTTTTCAGCAGCCCCCTTCCCAGGCTCCCTCTTTCAGGCAGTAAGGTAGCCTAGAGAACCAAAGCCACCAGGCTTCCATTTGGAGTCAGTGGTGGTGGCACCAGAAAGATAGTTCACATGTTCACTTCCCTGTTTTTCAAAATAAGAGACAGCTTGAGATCTGGGTCGGGAGGCAGAGAGAACAAACCCCCTGCTGAAAGTCAGCTTCAAAGCTCTGTCCAAAGAGGCCTCTTTCTGTCTGGCAGCTCCCTCAGGACACACAACCTGGTTAGCTCATGATTAAAACCCCAAAAGGATGTACCTTGAACTTCCCTCAAAGCCTGAGCCCTGAAGAGGGCTAGGGGCTGCTGAGCTGAACTAGGGGGAAGGTGTGTGTCCTGGCTCAGAGTTCTGGGGGGTCAGAGGGAGGAAGGAAAATTGGGTGAGGGGGAAGGAGAGAAAGCTTTATGGGAAAACTCACCCTCCATAGCTTGCATCCCCCGCCGTTCCAACGACCCCCAGCGTTGGCCCTTCTTCCTCTCGCAACCCTCAGACACCTCGTAGGAGCCTAAAGTGGTCACGGTGGGTCCTGTGAGCAAGGAGAGAGGAGGGATTGTGGGGTGCCGGGGCGGCTGGGGTGAGGCAGGGAGGGGAAGGGACACACCTTCTAGCCCTTCGGAGCCCTGGGGGTTTTCATCCCGGTGGAAGTACTTGGCTCACTCTGCCAGGCGCTGCGATTCCGCTCCCCAAGCTGCCCCTCAAGCTGGGCCTCTGGGGACACCGCCCTGCCCTGCCCATCCTCCGCTGCAACCTCTGTTCCAGGCTCCTCTCCCTTGCACAGGCAGAAAGGGTGTGTGTCTCTCTAGCCCAGAGGGGACGGGGGGTGGGGGAAGATGGGCAAGGATGGCAGAGGGTGGGAGCCAGTAAAGAGGCTGAAACGGTGAGGTGGTGCGCCTAAAGGGAAGGTGGGGAGGGGGAACGGCGATGGCTGGCGGGGGTCGTGTGGACCGGAGCCCCTCCCCTCCCCTCCCCTCCGCTCCATCTCTCCCTAGACTTCGTCCACCCCACCCGCGCCCCGCGCTCAGAAGCTTTAGAGGTGCGAGTGGGTGCAGCATCTATAGAGCTCCTAGGGCTGTAAGCAGTCTGAGGCTGGAGAGTCGAGACTGAGAGGGCTCAGGGCAGGGACTGTCAAGGAGGATGCGGCCGGTGTGGGGAAGACCCAGCCGGAAAATATGGAGACCGGGCCCGGGTCGGGGGCGGGATGGAGGGAGGAGGAAGACTTCGGACGTCAAGGTGGGGAGTAGCGGAGGCGGGGGGAGAGGCCGTGGGGGTCTGGAGGGAGGAGAGATGGAGAAGAGGAAAGAGCGGCAGTGGAGAGGTGAGGGAGGGGCGCTCTGACCTGGGCCCGGGCAGCTCCAGCCCGAGGCGCCCGCACCAGCCCCGGCGCCCGCCTCCATGGCCGCTCTCGCCGCCGCCGCTGCCGCCCGGAGCAGACGCCGCCGCCGCCGCTGCGAGGCCGGGTACCGGAGCCGGGAGCGCAGGAGAGGGAGGGCGGGCCGGCTGAGGGGGCGGGGCCTGGCCGGGCCACCTGACACCGCCCCCGCCGCCGCCCGGAAGCCTGTCGGCCGCCGCAGCTCCCGGGTACCCTGAGGCCGAGCGAGCAGGCGACGGGAGGAGACCCGCGCGGAGAGTGCGAGCAGCCAGAGTGCGGCTCCGCGGGGGGACCCCTCGGCTCCGTGTGCCAGGATCCCGTCCCCCTCGGTGATGAGGCAGGAAAACCCAAAGAATGGACGGATCCTTCCGGCCTGTTTCCTGCAAACACGCGGATGCTTTCGCACTCCCCCGGCTCCCTACAGCGCAGGGCGCCCCCCGCCCCGCGAGCTCCGCAGTCTGCGCGGACCCCGGCCGCTCGCCCCAGCCTCAGAGTTGCCTGAGGGCAGGAGCGGGGAAACTGAGGCCAGGATATGTGAACTCGGGGCCCTGATCCCTCTGTTGTCCGTGCGTGCGCCCCTCACCAAGCCAGAAGCAGGAACCCTCTTCGGAGGGGCGGCTCCGTGGCCCTACACAGTCCTTAGTGTCCGAAGGCCGCCTTTCTCCACCGCTTGCCTTCCCAAGAGCCCGGTGGGCTGCGAGCATCACCCCCACTCATCCTGCACGCGTAGCCTGCTCAGGGTGGGCTCTGCTGATTTACACTCTTAAAAATGGGAGATGTGAAACTTCTGCGGGCTTATTTCACTTAACTTCTTCATTCATTCAAGGAACGTCTTGAAGAAGCAATTGTTCTTACATCTCTGAAGGTCTTAGCTAGGGAAAATATGGGTACACTTGAGCACTGGGGCGTCCCAGGACATCCATAAAAGCACTGGGAGATTCCTAAGCCAGGGACACACACCAATCCCTTCTCTCGCCCGTTCACTCGCAAGGTCTTTGGCATATAGTGTCTTTGTCACAGCCACAGCTCCCAGGTTCACGAGCCCTCCGTATTCTACAGGGGAGAACCTTTCTTCGCCTGGACATCCCCTACTTATCCTTCAACACTCAGCAGGGAGTCATCTCTAGGCAGCCCTTCCTGACACCCCCTCCCACCCCATTATACACACCTGCGGTTTTCCACCCTATCCTTCTTTCTCTCTAGGGCAGCGCCAGTCACTCAGGGTTGTCAAGGTCAGGTTTTTAATTTTCTGTCTGCCCATTTTCTTGAAGACTGGGAAGTTACCATGGTCTTCTGTGTATCTCTGCTGCTGCTAAGTCACGTCAGTCGTGTCCAACTCTGTGTGACCCCATAGATGGCAGCCCACCAGGCTCCTGTCCCTGGGATTCTCCAGGCAAGAGAACTGGAGTGGGGTGCCATTGCCTTCTCCTCTGTATATCTCTAACATCTGACAAATTCTCTTACGTGTAGAATCAATGAGTAAAGGTAAATCTCCCAACTTGATATCTGTATACTCTGCTCATTATTTAGTATATGATCACACACTCAAGGAGTTCAGTGTTGCCTGTTAACAATAACGTTGCCTCTCAGCCTCTGTCTGTCTCTCTTTCCCTCCCTCCACACCCTGCCTTCTCTCCTCACCCTTCTTCCTCCCTCTCATACTCCCAGCCCAGTATGTGCTCAGAGAGATGGTGAGCACAGATCAAGATGTTTCTTGTGCTCCCTGGGGGATAGGGCTCCACTCCAGACCTTGTGGTTAACGTGATCCAGCTATGGGGAAAGACTGTGGGGCAAGTCCACCAAGACCCCTTCCAGAGGGACTGCTGCAGACTGTAGGTCTGTCAAAACTAGGGGAGCAGAGTGCTTGTCAGGTATGGTGGAAGGGGTTGGCTTTAGGAAGGTAGAGGGCATAGGGTTGGCATCAGGAAGATAAAGGGCATAGGGTTCCCAGGAATGACGGAGTCTAATGCTGGAAGTAGAGTGACTCTTTGTTCTCCACCAGCCCAGCTCCTTCTGATTCTGACTGACAAGCAGGATCAATTAGCAGACCTTGACTGCTGACCTCTTGGCTAATAGAGGGAGGGACTGGGAAGGCAGTTGTCAACTGTAACATCCAAGGGTCCAGGCTCTCCTCAGGGAGCTCTGATCCTGAGTATTAGGATTAATCTCTCCTTGGCTCCTGGGGTACAGGTCATCATTTACCCTTGATTTGAGGAGTATTCAGGGGACACTTGAACCAATCTATTCTAGGGATCCAAATGTGGGTAATCCCTGAGCAGAACAGTGCTGGGTTGAGTGTGAGAGTGGAGATAGGAGGCAGGAAGTATGGGGAGAAGTGGACTGTGTCCAGAGATGCATCTCTGAAGGGCTTGGAGTCCTGGGAATGCCAACCAGGTGATCAGCTTAGGGGGATGATCTGAATTAATCCTCATAATCCCTGGACCCAGGACTCAGCCTCCCTCCTAATCCCATCCTAGCAGATCATCCTCTCTGAGGATTGATGCAGCCATTTATCCCCATTTACCCTTATTTCTAAATACCTAAATCCTTTCATTAAAAAAATAAAAGTGAATCTTTTAAAGATGCATAAAATACAATACAGAAAGTAACATAATAAAGATCCATGCACTCACCACTGAAATCTAACAGCTGTTCATTTCTTGACACATTTGATTCAGATAGCCCATCTATTATATATTTACTTAAATATATGTATCTACAAACAATGGACAATATGTTGTCACTCTGGTTATTTAACTTATATGCAGAGTACATCATGTAAAATGCTGGGCTGGATGAATCACAAGCTGGAATCAAGATTGACAAGAGAAATACCAACAACCTCAGGTATACAGGGGATATCACTTTAATGGCAGAGAGTGAAGAGGAACTAAAGAGCTTCTTGATGAAGGTGAAAGAGGAGAGTGAAAAAGCTGGCTTAAAACTCGACGTTCAAAAAAACAAAGATTGTGGCATCTGGTCCTATCACTTCATGGCAAATAGATGGGGAAAATGTGGAAACAGTGTCAGATTTCATTTTCTTGGTCTCCAAAATCACTGCAGATGGTGATTGCGGCCACAAAATTAAAAGACTTGCTCCTTGGAAGAATATCTATGACAAATCTAGACAGTGTATTAAAAAGCAGAGACATCACTTTGCCAACAAATGTCCATCTAGTCAAAGCTATGGATTTTCCAGTAGTCATATATGGGTGTGAGAGTTGGACTATAAAGAAAACTGAGCGCTGAAGAATTGTTGCTTTTGAACTGTGTTGGAGAAGACTCTTGAGAGTCCCTTGGACAACAAGGAAATCCAACCAGTCAATTCTAAAGGAGATCAGTCCTGGGTGTTCATTGGAAGGACTGATGCTGAAGCTCCAATACTTTGGGACTTGATGTGAAGAACTAACTCATTTGAAAAGACCCTGATGCTGGGAAAGATTGAGGGCAAGAGGAGAAGGGGGCGACAGTGGATGAGATGGTTGGATTGCATCATTGACTCAATGGAAATGAGTTTGAGCAAACTCTGGGAGATAGTGAAGAACAGGAAAGCCTGGCATGCTGTAGTTTATGGGGGTCACCAAGAGTCAGACATGACTTAGTGACTGAACAACAACAAACAATAGACAATACTGGTTTGTGTGTTTTAAAAATATATTTAAATGCAAACATTCATGCTATTTCATATAGTGCCAGTTCATAAATTTTAACTGCTGAATACTGTTTCATGGTTTGGATATACCACAATGTATTTATCCATTCTTCTACTAATGGGCATTTAAGACGTTTTCAGTATTCCAGATCATAAGCAATGCTGTGACAAGTGCTGTGTGTGCCTCTTTGGCATATATGTAAGCACTTCTCTAAGGTAGATACCTAGAAGTAGAATTTGTGGATCATAGGATTCATGCACCTTAAACTTTACAGAGTATTGCCAAATTGTTCTATAAAGCAGCAGGCAATTTACATCCCACCAGCAGTGGCTTTCAGTGCTTATTTAGATTGACAAACATATTTATAAATGTCTTTGCTCATCATTCCTTCTTGCATTTCATGCCTTTCTTCTTATTTCAGTTTCCTTCTTGTGAAGTATATCCTTTGGTGGCATTTCAGAAGTCTCTGAGTGGTAAACATTCTCAGTCTTTGTCTTAAAAGATCTTTTATTTCAAAACACAAATGGCAATTTAGTGGGCATAGATTTTTAGGCTGACAGTTTTCTCTTGGCCTTTTGAAAATATTCTATTTTTTCCTATAATCTCTTGCAGTGAATAAGAAGTCAGCTGTCAATATAATTGTCCTTCTAGGTGAACAGGCTCTTTTTTCTGGTTGCTTTTAAGATTTTTATTTTTCTATTCAGTATTCTGCAGTTTCACCACAATCTGTTTTAAGCTCAGTTTCAACCTGAGAACTTTGTCTTCCTTCTTTTTGGAAAATTATGGATCATTATCTATTGGAATATTACATTTCCCTCATCCTCTATCTTTCAAGAAACTTTATATACATATAAACTTTATATGTAAAATATACCAGTACATTGCATTTATCAGTTTAGTTCAGTTGCTCAGTCATGTCTGACTCTTTGCGACCCCGTGGACTGCAGCACACCAGGCTTCCCTGTCCATCACCAACCCCCGGAGCTTGCTCAAATTCATGTCCATCACGTTGATGATGCCATCCAACCATCTCATCCTCTGTCATCCCCTTCTCCCGTTCAATCTTTCCCGGCATCAGGGTTTTTTCCAATGAGTCTTTTCCATACCATTTCTGTCCTTTATTGAGCCACTGTTTCCACTGTTTCCCCATCTATCCGCCATGAAGTGATGGGACTGGATGTCATGATCTTAGTTATCTGAATGTTGAGCATTAATCCAACTTTTTCACTTATTGGACCAAAGTATTGGAGTTTCAGTTTCAGCATCAGTCCTTCCAGTGAATGTTCAGGAATGATTTCCTTTAGGATGGACTGGTCGGATCTCCTTGCAGTCCAAGGGGCTCTCAAGAGTCTTCTCCAACACCACAGTTTAAAAGCATCAATTCTTTGGTGCTCAGCTTTCTTTATAGTCCAACTCTCACATCTGTACATGACTACTGGAAAAACCATAACCTTGACTAGACTGTCTTTGTTGACAAAGTAATGTCTCTGCTTTCTAATATGCTGTCTAGGTTGATCATAATTTCCTTCCAAGGAGTAGGCATCTTTTAATTTCATGGCTGCAATCACCATCTGCAGTGATTTTGGAGCTCAAAAACATAAAGTCAGCCACCGTTTCCCCATCTATTTGCCATGAAGTGATGGAACTGGATGTCATGACCTTAGTTTTCTGAATGTTCAGCTTTAAGTCAACTTTTTCACTCTCCTCTTTCACTTTCATCAAGAGGCTCTTTAGTTCTTCTTCACTTTGTGCCATAAAGGTGCTATCATCTGCATATCTGAGGTTATTGATATTTCTCCTGGCAATCTTGATTGCAGCTGTGTCTCTTCCAGCCCAGCGTTTCTCATGATGTACTCTGTATATAAGTTAAATAAGCAGGGTGACAAAATACAGCCTTGTCTAGCTTTTTTCGTAGTGATGCTTCCTAAGGCCCACTTCTCATTCCAGGAAGTCTGGCTCTAGGTGACTGATCACACCATCGTGATTATCTGGGTCATGAAGATATTTTTTTGTACAGTTCTGTGTATTCTTGCCACCTCTTCTTAATATCTTCTGCTTCTGTTAGGCCCATACCATTTCTGTCCTTTATTGAGCCCATCTTTGCATGAAATGTTCCCTTGGTATCTCTAATTTTCTTGAAGAGATCTCTAGTCTTTCCCATTCTATTGTTCTCCTCTATTTCTTTGCATTGATTGCTGAGGAAGGCTTTCTTATCTCTTCTTGCTATTCTTTGGAACTCTGCATTCAAATGGGTATATCCTTCCTTTTCTCCTTTGCTTTTCACTTCTCTTCTTTTCACAGCTATTTGTAAGGCCTCCTCAGACAGTCATTTTGCTTTTTTGCATTTCTCTTTTTCTCGGGGATGGTTTTGATCCCTGTCTCCTGTACAGTGTCATGAACATCTGTCCATATTTCATCAGGCACTCTGTCTATCAGATGTAGTCCCTTAAATCTATTTCTCACTTCCACTATATAATCATAAGGGATTTGATTTAGGTTATACCTGAATGGTCTAGTGGTTTTCTCCACTTTCTTCAATTTAAGTCTGAATTTGGCAATAAAGAGTTCATGATCTGAGCCACAGTCAGCCCCCAGTCTTGTTTTTGCTGACTGTATAGAGCTTCTCCATCTTTGGCTGCAAAGAATATAATCAGTCTGATTTCGGTGTTGGCCATCTGGTAATGTCCATATATAAAGTCTTCTCTTGTGTTGTTGGAAGAGGGTGTTTGCTATTACCAGTGCACTCTGTGATTTTGTGCAGTGATTTTGGAGCTCCCCAAAATAAAGTCTCTCAATGTATCCATTGTTTCCCCATCTATTTGTCATGAAGTGATGGGACCAGATGCCATGATCTTAGTTTTCTGAATGTTGAGTTTTAAGCCAACTTTTTCACTCTCCTCTTTCACTTTCATCAAGAGGCTCTTTAGTTCTTCTTTGCTTTCTACTATAAGGGTGGTGTCATCTGCATATCTGAGGTTATAGATATTTCTCCTGGCAATCTTGATTCCAGCTTGTGCTTCATCCAGGCTGGTATTTTGCATGATGTACTCTGCATATAAGTTAAATAAGCAGGGTGACAATATACAGCCTTGATGTGCTTCTTTCCCGATTTGGAACCAGTCTGTTGGTCCATGTCCAGTTCTAACTGTTGCTTCTTGTCCTACATACAGGTTTCTCAAGAGGCAGGTCAGATGGTCTGGTATTCCCATCTTTTTAAGAGTTTTCCACAGTTTGTTGTGATCCACACAGTCAAAGGCTTTGGCATAGTCAATAAAGCAGAAGTAGACATTTTTCTGGAACTTTCTTGCTTTTTTGATGATCCAGCAGATGTTGGCAATTTGATCTCTGGTTCCTCTGCCTTTTCTAAATCCAACTTGAACATCTGGAAGTTCACGGTTCAGGTACTGTTGAAGCCTGGCTTGGAGGATTTGAGCATTACTTTGCTAGTGTGTGACATGAGTTCAATTGTGTGGTAGTTTGAACATTCCTTGGCATTGCCTTTCTTTGGGATTGGAGTGAAAACTGACCTTTCCCAGTCCTCTTCCTTATGAAGTATATCCTTTGGTGACATTTCAGTGAAAGTCTTTGAAAGTGAAAGTGAAAGTTGCTCAGTCATGTCCTACTCTTTGTGACCCCATGAACTGTATAGTCCGTGGAATTCTCCAGGCCAGGATACTGGAGTGGGTAGCCTTTCTTTTCTCCAAGGAATCTCACCAACTCAGGGGTCAAACCCAGGGCTCCTGCGTTGTAGGCAGATTCTTTACCAGTTGAGTCACCAGGGAAGCCCCAAGATACTGGAGTGGGTAGCCTATCCTTTCTCCAGAGCATCTTCCTGACCCAAGAATCAAACCAGGGTCTCCTGCATTACAGGCAGATTCTTTACCAACTGAGCTATCAGAGAAGCCCAAAAGTCTTTGAGTATGTATATATATATAGTATTCTTTTCCTCATGTCTTTTAACTATTCTTTCATATTTTCTATCTCATTAATTTCCCCTTTCCCCCCTTATTTTGAACACTTTCATCAGCCTCCTCCTCCAGTTCATCAATTCTCTTTCCAGCTGGGTCAAGTCTACTGTTTAATGCATTGAGTCTTCAGTGGTATATCTTTCATTTCCTAAAGTTTTGTTCTTTTCCCTCAATGAGCGGCTTTTCTTCATAGTGCAATATTTTCATTATTGTTTATTTTCTTGTCCTTCATCTTTAACACTTTTAAGAAAACTTATACAGTGCTTGTCATATTTTTCTTTTATGCACCGTTCTTAGAGTGTTAATTGTCCTGTCTGCTGTGTCTGCCAATTCTTCCTTATGATGGATTGCTTTCTTGTCTAGCTTTTAATATTTTATTGTGAATTCTCTTTCAGTATGTGTTCTTGACTTGTCACTTTTTAGTGAGATTTCCATTTATTTAGTGAGATATACCTTGGGTTATGAAACATGCTTGAAGAGCTCTTTCCTGCTTTCTGTGGCTGTGTGGTATTCCTAGGGATTCCTGTGGTGTTCCTTTGTGGTATTCCCAGGGAGTCCTGTGGTATTCCTAGGGATTTTCCTAAACCAATTTATATTTAATTTCTTGGCTTCAGGATTCAGTATCATGCAGATAAACCCAGAGGCAATACAAGCATCTTCTCAGGCTTGGACTTCAGTTTCTCAGAGTTGACTTATATTTCTCCCCCTTTTTTCTCTGCTTCCTTGAACTAGAGTGTGCCATTTTTAGTCTTTCTGCCATGGATAAGGTAGATCTTCGATGTTCTAAACTTTAATGCAGAGGGTTCAGTCCCAGCTCTTTGTCTCTGCTGGGCTGAGGGGACATAGCCTAGAACTGAAAGCAATATATTTGTTATCTGTGTCTGAAATGAACCATGGGCTCCTGTGATAGCTCTTTTCCTTCTTCCCATCTCCCTTCTTTGTTTGGTATTCCTTTTTTTTTTTTTTTTTCCTACTTTTTGGCCACACAGTGCCGTATATGGGATCTTAGTTCTCTGACCAGGGATTAGAAGCAGAATTAGAAGCAGAATCTTAACCACTGGATTGCCAGGGAAGTCCCTTGCATTCCTTTTTAAATTCTGATATCTGGAAATTTCAAAGTCAATTTTGCAATTGTTCATACTTTAATTTTTAAATTCTGTTTTAGGCAATATTTCTGTGTGTGTTTTAGGGAACACTAGGTGAAGGGAGAGCTACATTAGCTCAGTCTGTCATGTTGTCAGAATTTCCTTTCTAGATTCTCTTTACCTTTAGTAGCATTCCTAACAATCCCTGTCTGCAAGGTACGTTATAGTTTGCAAAGGGCTTTCACATACAGTTTCTGATTTAATCCTCCCGACTTTGAGAAATGAATATTATTGTTACCATTTTACCAAGAGGAAAGCTGAGATTCCAAATTGTAACTTTGATCCTAGCTTTTGGACTTTGAAGCCAGTGTACTTCATAGCTTGGATTTTGCGTGGCGGGTTTGCCTTTTCTTGACCTCCAACTCAGACCCACTCCTCAGTCCTGACCCCCTGCTCTTTCTCTGAGGCTGAGAGGCTTTCTGCCTAGTACAAGGCAACATTTTGGCTCTATAACCTTTTTAGGTTCAGCACCTGGAGCTATGACAATCTCCTTCTGCTTGGTTTGGCCTCAGTGGGAATAACGGGATATATACAGGACATGGCTAGTGGGGAAATTGACTGGCAGCTTGTCCTGAGTCCTTTATTCACTCACCACTGCATCATCTCTGCTTCTAACTTTGAAAAAGACAGGCAGTGTATACTTGTGTGTGTGGAGGGGAAAAAGGAATGGAAAAAAAGAAAAATCCAGGAAAAATAGGGCTCGTCCGGGATTTGAACCCGGGACCTCTCGCACCCTAAGCGAGAATCATACCCCTAGACCAACGAGCCACTGATGGTTATCCCCAGCCAGATGTGCCTCTCTGCCACCTCAGCAGCAGCCACAGTCTGTGGTTCCTGGAAGTTTCTTCGTCCAGGTTGGCTCCCAGCCCAGACCGGCTCCACTCCAGCAGGCCTCACCCCTCAGCGCTCTCCGCTCCCCCCAGCCCACTGCGGGGACAGTTCCATGTGTCCTGTTCCTGTGACCATCCAGCTCCCCCGCAGGCTGCCAAGTGGAGTTCATGGGGTGCCGCTGGGGAAGGCAGAGAAGGGGCCAGGCTCCCCCAGCTCCCCTTGTGAGAAGCCCAGGGCTGAGGGGAGCCAGTCAGGTATCTCCTGCACCCGGAACGAACCATTCTTCTTTCTTATCTCATGATTAGACCACCAGAAAATATCCTCCGAACTCATCAGCCTCCTAGATGGGGACCGAGAAGCCTGTCC
Source organism: Muntiacus reevesi (assembly GCF_963930625.1). Taxonomy (NCBI): domain Eukaryota; kingdom Metazoa; phylum Chordata; class Mammalia; order Artiodactyla; family Cervidae; genus Muntiacus; species Muntiacus reevesi. The sequence goes on along the minus strand of NC_089254.1, from coordinate 87,807,487 downwards.
TAGATCACCCTTGATTGGGTGATAGTTGCTAAATGACTCAATTTCTTCATCTGTCAGTTGGGGAAGGAACACCTGCCCTGTCTCACAGGGTCATTTGAGGATCAGGTGAGAAAACATAGGTGAAAGCACTCTACAGGGACTTCCCTGGTGGTTCAGAGGTTACCATTCCCCTTTCCAGTGCAGAAGGTGGGGGTTTGATCCCTGGTCAGGGAGCTAAGATCCCGCATGTCTGGTAGCCAAAAAGTCAAAACATAGAACAGAAACAATAATTGTAACAAATTCAATAGACTTAAAAAAGAAAGAAAGTATGCTGCAAACTGTTAAGTGCTGGAAAAGGAAAGGAGTTATGATGATGTAATCTGAGGGCAGGGGAAAAAATACGCACTAGGAGAGCTGCCACTTAATGCTTACGGTGGCTGAGTGGTGTGATCTGTGCTTTACAGCTCTTACTTAACTTCATGGCAGCTTTGTGAGATAGCTGTCACCCCACTGTAAGAAAATGAAACTTGGCAAAATTCAGTTTACAGGGATCACATTTATCTGAATCCAAAGCCTGTTTTAAACGCAGTACACACGCTACCCAGATTTTCTAGAAAACCAAAAATGGGAATACATTCTGTAAATATACACACTCCCTCCCTGTTCATCCCGTCCAGGGAGGCTGCAGGGACGAGCTGGCCCATCAGCTAAGGGTGGGGTTCTTCAAGTTGGGGTTCCCCAAATGAGAGAGAGGGAGGAGGTCACCCCTCTAGAAACTGGGGCCCTTGTCAGAGACTCAGGAGGCTCTGCCACGGCACCACACCCATCACATCCCAGGACACTTGCCTCCAGGGGCGTCTGCCCCCTAGGAGGGTGGGAGCTTCCGGGGGGACAAAGATCTCTCTTATTGATCTCTGGATCTAGGTTGGCATCTGGCACTCGGCAATCTTGCTGAGAAAACAAATGACTCCCAAGCACTTCTGTGTGCCTGGTCTTCGGTAAGCACTCTATCAGATTAATCTCATTTCACCCTCACAGCACAGTTGCTGCTGTAGATATCTCTCAGCAAATGACTGGAATAAAAGAGTGCAAAAATGAAGAAAGGAAGTCAGGAGTGTACACAAAAAACCCACCAGGGGCAACAGATACTCACTTGGATCGAGGTAAAAATCATAAGCCTAAAGAAACCCTTTCCACCCTCCACGCAAAAATAGGCTTCCTAATAAACCAACCCCTTCTCTTGGATAGGAGGAAGAATGGTTCTCACTTTAGAGAACGGATGGGCCAACATTCCTTTGTACCCAGGGGATCAAGTTTTATTATCTCCATCCAGGAGTGTCTGGAGCAGATGACTGACTCAGCTAACTAGTCATGGCCAGAGAGAAAAGCAACAGCTCATCTATTCTCAAACCAAAGGGACTTTTTTGGGTAATTGTTCCCCAGCTTCAAACTGGCTTATAAATAAAAGCTACTCAACGCGTCATTCCATTACCTCAGTATGCATTCCCTAATTGTTTCTCTCGCTGGGTGTGCCAGGGAGTGAGGTGGCTCCTAGTAAGGGCTCCAGGGGGACTTTGCAGAGAATGTTTCAGGGCTGAGACTGGGGTTGGGCCCCAGCCCGGGCTTCTCTCTGAGGGTGTTGATGGAATTTGAGGCCGGATCCTTCTCAGTGTGGGCGGTCTCAAGCAATGTCCTGCCTAGTCAGTACCAGTAAACCCTTCTTTGCCCAGAGCCATAAGACACTCTCTTCCCACCCCACACTTCCCTGGTGCTTCCCTGGGCCACCCCTGATGGCTCAGACGGTAAAGAATCTGCCTACAACGCAGGAGATCTGTGTTCAATCCCTGGGTTGGAAAGATCCCCTGGAGAAGGGAATAGCTACCCACTCTAGTGTTCTTGGATAGTTACCCACCCCAGTATTCTTGAGGCTTCCCTGGTAACTCTCAGATGGTATAGAATCTGCCCACCATGTGGGGGACCTGGGTTCAATACCTGGGTCAGGAAGATCCCCTGGAGAAGGGAATGGCAGCCCACTCCAGTATTCTTGCCTGGGAAATCCCATGGACAGAGGAGCCTGGCAGGCTACAGTCTATGGTGTCACACAGAGTCAGACACGACTGAACATGAAATATTTTTAGCAGTTTTAGCTTCTTTGCCCAGAGCCGTAAGACACCCTTCCCCCACCCCCACACTTCCAAATGCCTCCAAGATGGTGGGGTCAGGGAGAGGATTGCCTTCCTTCATTGGCATCTACCATGTGTTGTTTTCCAAAGTGACTCTTGGCCTGGCTCTAGGCAGTTGGAGTTCAGGCCCTCAGTGACTCATTTGTCTCTGCATTTCAAGGCCAGCAAATGAAATTCTCTAGGGAGAGTCATGATTCTACCTTGGGGTGGGGATAGGGGATGGGGGGTGGTTTCTGTCCTTTCCTCCCAGATATGAGGGTGGCATTTGTTCAAGTAAACCTTGGATGATTTCTCATTTTCAAAAGAGCGTGTGTGAACCTTTCCCTTATCTCACCACTTCTCTGGAGAGTGACCGGTCAGTATTTAACAGACAACATTGTCACAACACATCATTTCAAGCTCGTTGTCACCCCCTACGCAGGAAAAAACAGCAAAAGCCAAACACTGGTTGCTTCTGGAGAGGGGAATTGGGAGCCTGGGTGGGAAAGAAATGTATTGTGCACTGTATATCCTTTTGTACTTTTTGAATTTTGAGCCCCGGGCATATACAATCCACTCAAAACAGGAATTAAATGATAAAAACCCAAACGGAGATGATTCAAGCCTCCAGAGAGTTGAAATGTCCTGTGGATCAGAGCAGCCTGGCAGAGCTGGTATTTGGCCCCCCGGGGAATGGTCTTGGTTTATGTCCAGTTCTGAATCATGCCTTGCGTGGAGCCCATACTGAAGGTACTAGTCAGCAATAGACCCAGGCCAGTGAAGCTGGTGGTTGTGCTACTCAGGAATGTTGTTAAGGATCTTGTTTATTATGTTAGACGGGTGTCTCCTCTGTGAACCCCCCTCTTTGCCTCTCATAATCTGAAGAATGGTTGGTTTGTGTTTGCTTTCCGGACATTTAATTTTGTAAATGGGACCACTGGGGAGCGAGCTCCCAGAGTAGTTGTGTTTCAATCTCGCCCCTGACTCCTGAACTTGCTGTTGTTTCTCTCTCTCTTTTTTTTTTTTTTTTGCTTTCACATTTGATTAATAATTTCTCATTTATCCTATATAATTCTGTAAGCCCTCCTTAAACTATCTCTGGAAAAGGTGGGAGTATATATGAATACACTACTAAGGACAGTAGGGGGATAAAAACCCTGAAACAAATTGGAAAATCTCGTCTTTCACTAGGACTTTCTCTTTCTTTCTTTTTCATTTATTTTTATTAGTTAGAGGCTAATTACTTTACAATATTGTAGTGGTTTTTGCCATACATTGACATGAATCAGCCATGGATTTACATGTGTTCCCCATCCCGATCCCCCCTCCCTCTTTCTTTCTTTCTTTTTTTCTGGATAATTAGAAGTACTAGAAAAACATAATTTCTCTTGACTGTTTTCCATTTGGTTCTGGGCATTTATAAGTTCAACTTGAAACCACTGGTTCTCAATTGGAGGGGAGAGGAGCAGGGGGGCAATTTTGCCTCTCGGGGGGCCACCTGTGTCTGGAGACATGACTGGTTATTATCACAGGGGTGACGGTGCTGCTTTTATCACCCAGAGGCCAGGGATGCTGTTAAACACCTTCCATTGCACAAGACAACCACCCAGCACCGATCCCCCCAGATCATCTGATCCAATGTGGCAGTAGTGCTGAGGCTGAGAAAACCCTGGTCTAAATGTACCTAACGTGATATTCTGTGAAGCCTCAGTGTATTGTCATGTTCCTAAATTAATAAACTAACTCTAAATCTGATAAGGGCACAGTATTATATATTAAATATATAGTTGCCCTTTAAATATACAGGGGCATTGGTAAGGACCCCCTGCAGACACCCAAATCCTCTGATGTTCAAGTCCCTTATATAAAATAGCATAGTGCTTACATATAATCTCACACATTCTTTTGGATACTTGAAATTATCTCTAGATTACTAACAATACCTAATACTTATAATACCTTGTAAGTAGTTATAAATACAATATAAATGCTATGTGAATAGTTGCCTGCATAAGGCAATGTTAAGTTTTGGTTTTTGGAATTTTCTGGAATTTTTAAATATTTTGGTTGACCCTTGCAGAAGTGGAGGGTCCACCGTACCTAAAACGTCTCCAGTTTTTATATCATTACCCTTCTCCTTTACCACTCGTCCTCTCCTTAAAATCTCCCCTCCTCCTACTCCATGGCTTCAATGACTGGAAATTTTTTATCCCTTGCCAGTGAGACTCTATGCTTGAGTAAGGCTCGGTTGGCCTGGGCATCTGCCTCCTTTTAACTGTGGCTGGGTTGCGCTTAGCTGGGGCGCATTGCCCCATCTTCTGATGTGGGGTGGAATAGAGAGGAAGACACAGTCTGGGAAGTTGTCAGGACAGTAGTGGGAGAGGCTAAAGATGCAGCCACTTGGCCTGAGGAGTGGGAGTAAGAGGCCTGGGTGTCTCTTACCCTTAACGGCTGGACTGACAGCCCATGCCCAGGGGCTGCCCTCACGGGCTCCTGTCAGAACCAGTTGTAGAGGTGGGCACCTCAGCAGAGCCCTGCTGACAGCTGAGGTGACTAAGTCCACTCAGCCCAGGCTGACACATTGCCACTTGCCCTGTCCAGGGATGGGCACTTAAAACACTCCCTTCAGGGGGGCCTCTGGCCCTGGTCTTAAGGACCCAGGGCACGGAATATGCCAACTTGGGCAATCTAGTGGGAACCAACTGGCCTTGCAATTCCTGGACAGTTAGCTGGCTTTCACCAGGAACCTCTGCGAGGAATCCTACATGTGGGTGAGCATCTGTGTGGAGCGTGTGTGTGTGTCATGCACACGTGTCCCTGTGTGCCTAGAAATGTCAGCCTTTCAGAAATGGCTGACGTGTCTCCATCTAATAGTTCTAGTTCAGGATTCAAGGGACAGATTTTCATCCTAAAGTGTGGTTTTCTGGGAGTTTCAACTGGAGAAGCTGAAGTCTTTGTTCAACTTGTCTAACTTGGAATGAATCAAACAAACTCTTTCTCTCTTGCAGGTAGCAGCCTACATCTCTGCTGAGCTTTCAGACTTCCAGCTCTTGCCTTTTGCTGGGCTCCTTCGAGATTCCTTCAGGCATAGCTCAGCAGTCATCTTAGGATTTGAGGGGAGTTTATATGCAGCTTTGAAGGCTTCTCCTTTCATGGCTTCCTTCATTCCCAGAAACTCACCTTCAATTTCCAGCTGCTCTGGAGTCCCAAGCTCTGTCTCGTGATTCTCAAAGTCAATAAAGACTGGACTTTTTGCTTGAGGAGTCCTAGCTGGTCCTTGCCCTTTAGGTGATGATTATCCTTAGGAAAAATCCATTTGAATGTAGATGGTAGGTGGTTCCTTTCACTCAAGGGTTGAGTCCCCTTTAGTTTCGCCTGTTTTGAGGGTACTTTATAGTGCTTTCAAATAGGGTTTTTTTTTTCACATTTTGTCCAGAGTTTATAACTTTTATCTATGATGGGATTCATCTGATCCAAATGACTGCCGTTACTGGACCATCCTTTCACTTTTAACTTATCTGTATATCTATAGTCATTGTTATCTATATATCTATAGTCTACTGAGGTTTGGAAGAAGATACACTCATAAAGGCTGAAGTGTGTTGAGTATAAGTGCAAGCAGAGCTTAAAGTATTTTATTTATTTTGGCCACTCCATGTTGCACACAGGATCTTAGTTTCCCAACCAGGGATCAAACCCATGCCCCTTGCAGTGGAAGTGCGGAGTCTTAACCAGTAGACCACCAGGGAAGTCCCCAAGCAGAGTTTAGAGTGGAGCTGGGGTCACTGGGGTGGGCTCCTCAGCAAATCAGACTAAGAGCTGGGCAGGTCTGGGATGGGCAGACAGGAGGAAGTCTGGCAGCTTAGGCACTGCTGAGTTAATGGCAGGGGCAGGTGTGAACATGTTATGAGAGGAACCACAGCACACCAACCTGGACCTGGCTGGGGGAGTTCTGAGCAGGAAAGGTTTCGTCTCTGGGAAGACTTGCCGTGAAGACACTGGCAGCCTGGGATGCCTTAGACCTCTGGGCACTGTCAAGTTGCCCCTGGACTGTTCCATGAAGGCTGTTTAAGAACACTCTCCACCCCCTACCCCTTCCTGCAGCCTGAGGCTGGCTGAGCCCAAGACCCCTGGAGAGGGAGACTTAGGGGGCACCTTCCACAATGGGGCAGATGGCGTGCATACACCTACAGGGATGTAGTAGTGCCTGAAGCCAAACGAAGAGGCTTGCCTTCAACAGTTCCACTCAAAGGGAAAAAGAGTGGTGGAAGGGTCTTCATTAAATATGGGTCAGCATCTCCCTAGTGAGTCCACTCTTATTCATTCCAGCCCGCAGCATCGCATATCTGGATTCTGTGAGCCCAATCTTTTATCCTCTGAAGAACACACAATCGGCTTTGAAGCCACAAAAGGTTTAGGTGGGGGTTTGGGGTCTCTAATCTCAAACTTTGTCCTTAGGAGGCTTAGGATCAGTACTGATCTTTCAGGGAGCCCCAAAGTGGCTTTGAAGGAGAGGGTCTTTGGCAGGGTGGGGGAGGAGAGGTGGGGGAGGATGATCTATAAGAGGAATCAGAGGGGGTGGGGGACATCCCATGAGCAAGATGTCAGAGGAGGAGGAGTTTTTTCTGTTCAAGAACATCTCCTTGGTGGGGCCGTGGGGTGGACCTCAGTACCACCTTGCCCCTGTCTGGGCCTTCCACCTCCAGGCAGCCTTCATGGGCTTTGTCTTCTTTGCAGGGACACCACTCAATGCCACGGTGCTGGTGGCCACGCTGCGCTACAGAAAGTTGCGGCAGCCGCTCAACTATATTCTGGTCAACGTGTCCCTGGGGGGCTTCATCTACTGCATCTTCTCTGTCTTCATCGTCTTCATCAACAGTTGTTACGGGTACTTCGTCTTCGGCCGCCATGTTTGTGCCCTGGAGGCCTTCCTGGGCTGTGCAGCAGGTACTGCCGTCGAAGGGAGCTGGAGGGACCGGAAGGACCCTGCTTCAGGATGGGGGCCAGGGGCCAGGCTGTTGGGTTAGAGTGGACCCCTAAAGCGGAGTCCAGGGGGTGGAAGTTTGGTGTTCTTTTGAATGCTGAGGTAGAGAGCCACCCAGAGGTCTGAGCGAGTCCCAAACTCTGCTTCACTCACCAGTCCAACCCTTCCTGTCTGTGCTTTCTCCACACCGCCTGTATTCCACTCTGCCTGCCAGGATGAGTGGAGCTGTTTACCCTATTATCCTCCCATTTCATCACAGGTCTGGTGATAGGCTGGTCACTGGCCTTCTTGGCCTTTGAGCGCTACATCATCATCTGTAAACCCTTCGGCAACTTCCGCTTCAGCTCCAAGCATGCCCTGATTGTGGTCGTGGCCACCTGGATCATCGGTGTTGGTGTCTCCATCCCACCCTTCTTTGGCTGGAGCCGGTGAGAGTGCAGGGCAGTTATGCTGACTTAGCTAGAAGCTCAGGTTGTCCGGGTGGGAAGAGAGTTGGGTATGGTCGTTGACCTCTAATTTTTAAAGAGCTGGAGGAATAGAGGAGGGAAAGGGCTGTGGGAGACAAGTGCTAAGGTTTACTCTGTGGTTGGAATTGCTAAAGGTTGGCTGGTGAGGACACAAGATACCCTCTGCCGGAGGTAACTCTGGGTTCTAAGCAGAGAACACAAGCCGGGAATCTCAGCTCCCACTCTGCCAATTCTTGCTGTGAGCCTCACAGTGAACAAGTGCTTGGTCCCTTGCAGATTCCTCCCTGAGGGCCTGCAGTGCTCCTGTGGTCCCGACTGGTACACCGTGGGCACCAAATATTACAGCGAGTACTATACCTGGTTCCTCTTCATCTTCTGCTACATTGTACCTCTCTCCCTCATCTGCTTCTCCTACTCTCAGCTGCTGGGGGCCCTCAGAGCTGTGAGTGGCTTTTGTGAGGGTCAGGGAGGAAGGGGTCACAGGGCTCTAGATGAGAGGGAAGAGTGGGTATGTGCTCTAGAACACAAAACACCCGGAAATGTCCACAGCCAGGGTGAGGGGTATCTAAAGGCAGTGCAGGAAGTAGGGACAGGGAGATGGAGATGAAGAGTGAGGTGGAGTCATCCCAGCTCAGAGGTTTCGAGAGATGCATGGAAGATTCCTTCCAGTGTCATGGACCGGAGAGAGAGCTGGCTCCGTCTTGCCTTCCTCAAGGAAAGGGGAACAGAGGAACTAGGGCAGAAGGTGGGATGGCAGAGAGACAATTAGAGCAGATGGCCCCCTGGTTGAAAATCGTCCAGAGACTTGGGGCTTCAGGGCCAGGGAGAAGAGGGAGTGATGTTTTCTGTGCTCTTTCCAGGTTGCGGCTCATCAGCAGGAGTCAGCTTCGACCCAGAAGGCTGAGCGGGAGGTGAGCCACATGGTGGTGGTCATGGTGGGATCCTTTTGTCTCTGTTACACTCCCTACGCAGCCCTGGCCATGTATATAGTCAACAACCGTAACCATGGGGTGGACTTACGGCTTGTCACCATCCCTGCCTTCTTCTCCAAGAGTGCTTGTGTCTACAATCCCATCATCTACTGCTTCATGAATAAGCAGGTAAAGTTCTCCTTTTAAAAAATTTGTTTTTGGCTGTTCTGGGTCTTTGTTGCTGCCCACAGGCTTTCTCTAGTTGTGGTGAGCAGGGGGCTTCTCACTGCGGTCACGTCACGTCTCTTGCTGTGGAGCACGGGTTCTAGGCCTGGGCTTCAGTAGTTGTGGCATGTGGGTTTAGTTGCTTTGCCTACCCCAAATCCTGAATTGAAGCTAATAACCCAAACTCAGACAAATCAAGGAGGGTTCCTGTCTTATAGAGCAAAACTCTTTTGAGAATTATTTTGTTTCCTCAGTTCCAGAAGTGGATTAAAAACTAATGAGTAAGCTCCTGGATGTTAACAGAACTGGCAGTCCTTTCCTAGTTGGGAGCACTTTCTAGCAATGGTGGGTGGGCAGGGGTACTGCAGGGTGACTTTTGACAGTGCTCTTCTGGCTACCCACTCCAGTATTCTTGGGTTTCTTGTGGCTCAGCTGGTAAAGAAAGAATCCGCCTGCAATGCAGGAGACCTGGGTTTGATCCCTGGGTTGGGAAGATCCCCTGGAGAAGGGAAAGGCTACCCATTCCAGTAATTCTGGCCTAAAGAATTTCATGGCCTGTATAGTCCATGGGGTTGCAAAGGGTCAGACACAACTGAGTGCTTTCACTTTCACTTTCCTGGGACAGGGTGCTTTGTGAGGTTTCCCAACAGTGAGGCCTCAGGGTTAGTCAGAATGTGTAGGGATTATTGTTGTAGATCCAGGAAGAGTTAGTAGTGTTAGCCCGGAATAGCCAGCTCTCAGGATTGAGAAGACATAATCAAGACTGCTCAAGGAGATCCCACGTATAAGGCACTGTGTGAGGCTATGGGGATACAAAGATCATTTTTCTCCCATGCTTCCTGATGTTACCTCCTCTGTACTCGTCTGCCAAGGAGACTATCTCTGCTCTTTCCCTCTAGTTCCGAGCTTGTATCATGGAGATGGTGTGTGGAAAACCCATGACAGATGAGTCTGAAGTGTCTAGTTCCCAGAAAACCGAAGTGTCTACTGTCTCTTCTAGCCAAGTTGGCCCCAACTAATGAGCCATACTGGCCTGTGTGCAGTGAGGACTTTACATTTGAGGACATTTCTACTTTCTCTGTCAAAAACCAAACCACTATCAACACAGAAAATGGGAAGGGGAGTGATAGCAACTTGAGAGGTCAGTTTTCCCTTTTCCTACTATTTCCTTCCTTCCTACAAAGCAACTGTTCCAGCTGGGTCTACTCCAGATCACCTCAAGGGCCATTTCCACAGTCATCAGTTTCTACTCTTAAGTGGCACAATTTATAGCGTTTGGGGAACAGATTTCTACGTACAAGGCAATTGTAAAGGAGTATGGCTAATTTTTCAGTGTACAGACAATTATTTTCCTTTTCAGTAATTTTTTTTCCCTCCTGGGGATCCGTTCAAAGATGATACATTTTGAATCAGAACTAACTTAGGAAAACACCTTAGAAATGAGACATTAAAAAAAAAATTTTTTTTAACCCTTTAGTAGGTCCTAAATATGAGTTTGCAAGAATTTTCTTACACTGTCACTGCCAGTAATCGCTATCACTCTGACAGCGACAGTCATGCCCATAAATGCCTGCACCAGCATGAATTATTCCAGGTGTTTCCTCCCCGCTGTCCCCACACCTCGTATTTGGCTAAACTGATTTATCTCTCTTAAGCTGTGTATTTACTAAAGTCAATAGTTCAACTCCTATCATGTTCTCAAAATGAATTGGCACATCTCAATCCTATTTATAAACTATACGAAATGTTCAAAAAAGTTTTACCTTATATTCCGTCTCCCCACCCCCTGGAAGAAGAGTCTTTTTGAAATAAAAATCAAGATAAATGTGTGTACATTCAGAAATGGCTGTGTTTGGTATCAGACAATTATGTAATGAGCAGCTGGGCTCCTCTCCAGTTATATGGCCTAAGAGAAGCAGAGAAGGGTTACAGCTGTGTAAGGATGCTAAAAGATTTCAGGAATAGGAAGGAAAGAGTAACCAATTTGGGAGAAGGTAGCAACTTCTCTGGGTTGGGGTGGCGTAAACCTTCTAGGAGAGCTCTATTTTCTGTGACATTTTATAACCCTATAATTCTAACCAAGAGTTCCATTTCTTAAGAAAATAAAGGACACACATACCCTTCAATGAATGTAAACAGTTTTATTTAGAAACAGATAGGTACCTGTTTGCATTATAGAATATAAAACTTGGTTTACACTCTATAAAAAATAATAACCAGTATCCAAATTCAAGACAGCTAGCATTCACAGAACACACAATGTGGGTGTGTAGCTACTGTTCACCAGCCTCAGGCTTGATTTAAACAAAAAAAAAAAAGAAAAAAAGAAAAAGAAAAAAATCCAGGAGGGTCATTAGACATTAGAATACAAATGATAATTGATGAGCACCCGGCATCCAGAAGTCGCTGTCTTAGCAGATGGAGGCTTGCTTTCTAGGTGCATGACTTTAACATAAGGCCTGGGTTCTCTGTACCTAGTGACCTGCAAGGCTCTCCTGCCACACAATTTGTGCTGCGCCCTCTCCAAGCCAGGGCTGGTGGCATTAGTATTTATCCCTGGTCTTCTTAACAATACAAATGGGGAATCTGGAAGGAAGAGAATTTCCATTTCCTTATACTGGGGTTCAAAGAATGTATCCACTCTCAAGAGCTCAATGCAAAGGCCAGGGTGGGGTTACATGATATCTGGCTTTTTACCAGGCCAAGTAGCCCACCTTAACATGATTGTGGAAGACCAAAGGATACATCTAGGTTCAGATTATAATAATCACCCAGCACCACCTGAATGTATTATCCAGAAAGATATATGAAATAATAAAGGTTATATATATATATATATTTGTCTTAGTAACCTGAGGGCTAAAAACTTGGCATACATAATTCTTCTCAAAAGAGGTCCATGTGTATGAAAGGGACCAAAAAAAAGGCAGTTTCTTGTTATGTAAAATATAGGTGAGTTGGGAACAGAGGTGATTTCTTTAGCTCTTTCTACAATGTCCCTCTCTTTGATAAGGACTGGCAATGTTGATCCATGATAAACGTTTTTTGGCAGCAGGGAGATGGGGACATAGGAAGGGATGGGTCAAAGGCAGGAAGGGTGAGCAACGGTCCTCAAACCAAAGAGCCCTCTCATCTCTGAGCCTTAGCTCTGCCTCCTCAGCTGACACAGAAACAGGCCTGGTAGTAAGTGGTTAGCATTCTGAGGTATGAGGATCCCTGGTAAATTCAGCAGCATGTGGTTTTCAGAAATCAGCCCACAAGGTAAGAACACTGCAACCAAGCCCCTAATACTGCTATTGAACCACTGTCCAAAAGAGAAAGGGAAGAAAAAAATCCCCACCACAACAGGAGGTTCTAAGCTTTAAGGTGGTCCAAATCATCTACTTTATCTTAGGGTTTCTTAAGCGAATCCTCATTCAGTGACCGTTTGTTTCTCTCATTAAAGGCACTTTCAATGACACGATAGGAAAGGAGCACATTTTGACTGCAGTGAAAGCAAGATTAGTTCCTTGGAACACCTGGGGAAATAGGAGCTGAATGGGGCACTTACTGATTGAATAAAGACAGGCTTGAGCACTTCAATAGATGCACACCCAGAAAAAATCATGTGCCCTAAGAACACTTGGATTTTTTCTTTAGTTTTCCAGCTGTTTCTATTTCTATCTCTGTAAAGAGATCACACTCACTACTTGATTGATATTCAAGACACTGGCCCCAACTTTTCCCACCACAGCTGTGCTTGACAAAATTAGCAAACAGCTAGTCCTACAGGGAAGGGGAGAGAAAAAAAAGGATGAATGAAGTCAAGTTGAGTCAAGCTTTCTTATAGCATAGGGATCTGTCTTTGCCCAGATAACGCTAGGACCTGGACATGAAGCAACTGAATAGAACATATGGCCCCTACTACTTATGAAATATACTTTTCAATAGGCAAGTTTAAGTGTTATCTCTCTAAACAGAAACTGTGGGGAATATTTCTTCCCTTTTCTCTCTCCTGAACATTTCTTATTGATCTCAGGCTTAAACTTAAGTCAAACTTATAAAAAAAATTACATGGTAAGGGTTGAGAAAGAGTAAAGGGCTAATGTTTGCCTACAAGGGTAAGTTAAGGATGTTGATCCTTCATATCATACTCCCAACCAGAGAACAAATACAAAAATAAACACACATGTTATACATAATACAAAGTGTAAATCTATAAACACAAGTGTACTAATTAGAGTTGTTCCTCAGAAGCACGGTTTCCCTCCTGTCCCTCAGAGAGGAGGAGGAATGGGGACGGGATCATTTCTGTTACAACTTTTCATGTCTTAAAAAGTTTGTAATAACAGTCTCAGTAGCGCAATTTCATGTGAAACCAGAAGCTGTAAAAATAAATTACTTTTGAAGAAATGTGGGTTCCTCTGTCTGGAGCTCAGAACTCATCATGTCGTACTAAGGCCTCACCAAAATCTGTGGCCTGGCTGCCCACAAATAAATCATACTTGTCAACAATCTCCTCCTTGGTAAGCTTGCCATCCTGAAAGCAGAAAGAACAGTGAACTGAGGCAAAATAAAGTTCCCATTTCAAATTTAGAAACACTGCTATCATATAATAGGGGATCTAAGACTTGCCAAGGTTTAAGATTCTAATTCTAATTTAATTCTAATTAAATCTGGACTCAGTACTCATGGCCCATCCCCAATACACACATATACATACAGGGAAGAAAAGAGCAATTAATCTATTTCCTTATCAAGAAAGTTAAAAGGATGAAAATAATACAGCTGAATAGGTCAATGCCAGCAGTATGGGTTATTTCTTGGGAAGAAAATGCTCTCTTTTCAGCAAAATGTGGGACACCTCCCAGATATGGGTAAGAGATAGTTAACAAGAGCCAGGAAAAAGACTTCAAAGTGAATCAAGTCACTGTCTAACAGGGACAATGAAATCTGTTACTATCAAGCATAGTTTTCAACTCCAAAATGCCCTAGCTACCAATCAGATTCCAGACAGAACCCCTAATGGAGGTCCAGGTCTTATCTCAAGAATTATCTAGGCCAGATTCCCAAGGGATGACTATATGAGTTTTTTTTCCCTCATGTCTCAGCACCTGGCTACTGAAGAGACTGAGCAAGAACTCAAAACAGATTGACCCTTAAAAAGGGTCAATGATAAGAAACTACATAAAAACCAAAAATTAATCTAAATAAAAGAACATCAGAATTCCAAAATCCCCCATAGACTGATTTTCAGTCTGCTTTAAGGACAGCATTCTCTGAAAAAGGTGACAGGGCTCAGTAGTAACAACACTCTTTCAATGAACCAAATGCCGTCTAAGATAACTGGTCAAGGACTGATGCTGAAGCTCCAATACTTTGACCACCTGATGTGAAGAACGGACTCATCGGAAAAAACCCTGATGCTGGGAAACTGGGAAAGACTGAAGGCAGGAAAAGGGGACGACAGAGGATGAAATGGTTGGATGGCATCACTGGACATGAGTTTGAGCAAGCTCTGGGAGTTGGTGATGGACAGGGAAGCCTGGCATGCTGCAGTCCACGGGGTTGCAAAGTCAGATACAACTGAGTGACTGAACTGAATTATAATAGAGAAAAAATGATTTATAAGCTACAACAAGCATACTTAATTTAAGAAGGAAATAATCAGCTTTGAGTAGGCAAAGTGAGCCTGTAAAAGGTAAACGAACAAAGGAAATAACAACAAAAAGGCAAAGAAAATTTCCTGGAGTTCCAAAGACAGTGGATGAAGCATGCTGGGCACAGGTTATATCCAGAGGCTCTTGCTGAGGCCTAAATTCCTCCAATGCTAAGAACATTGGGCTAAGGGATTTCTAAAATGAGAGATCACAGAGCTAGTGCTGCCCTGTAAGTTTCAGTCGCCAACTTAACTCCACAGCAGACTTAGACTAATTAAAATCTTACATGCTCTATGTACGTTAATAGGAATTTTTTAAGCAATCCCCTAGAGACAGACTTGGACCACGGCTAGATTGCTTGGGCCTGGTCAGACTTACCTTGTTTTGGTCTGATTCATAGACCAGGTGCCTGGCTTCTGCCTCAGCGTGGTCATAATCTGAGGGGAGTATCCAGTCTTTGGTCTCTTCCTTATCCATCTTCCCATCACGGTTCTTATCTCGAAACTCAACAAACTGTTCTCTCTCCGTCTTGACCCACTCTGGCTCATCAGCGTTTCCGTCGTGGCTGTACATATCACCTGTATGAACAGACATCCATGCATAAGATGGGCGTGTCTTCTCTCAAAGCCTGCCCCATGCAAAGCTGATCTGACCTTTCTTCCTCACTCATTAGTTTGGAACCTCACAGAAGTTATACGGGTATTTTAGGTTGGAGAGACTTTATGAAGTAAGGCATTTTTCTGACGATCTTGCAGAAAGAATATTTCAAGCTATTGGTCTTGAATGATATAAGCAAAGAAAACTTTTAAAAAAAGGCAGAAACTGGGATTTCAGGTGGCTCAGTAGTTAGGAGTCCATCTACCAATGCAGGGGACATGGATTTGACCCCTGAGATCCCATGTGCTACTACGGGGGAACTAAGCCTGAGAGCCAAACTGCCAAAGCACGCTTGCCTAAAGCCGGTGCTCCACAATGGGAGGAGAGTCACCACAGTGAGAAGCCCGTGCACTGCAACTAGAGAGGGCCTGCGTGCAGCAGTGAGGACTCAGCACAGCCATAAATAAATATTTTTCAAAATGCAGAAACAAAGGGAGATGACTAGCGTCAAGAAAGGTAAAGACCAACTTTCATAAGACAGTTGTTCCCTGTGTTCCACTTCACTACAAGGCAGCTAATTAACCTGACCACTAGTTTTAGAAAGATGTGGTTGTAAATCCTCAGGAAAACCTGAGAGATGTAAAAGTGTCTGTAAATGTAAAACAGTCAAACTGTCTACAACCAATGTCTAAGTATACTTTATAATGTATCTCTTAAAATGATGGGCATTGTCTTATGCTAATTTCCATCACATGAACTGTGAAACAATTTGGTCAACTACTTGGTAAGAGGCAGCTCTTTTTTTTAAAGCAATAGGAAAATCTTGAAATTATTTTTGAGGATAATAAAAATAACTTTAGGGACTTCCCTGGTGGTCCAGTGGTTCAGATTCCATACTGGGGATGTAGGTTCAATCCCTGACTGGGGAACTAAGATTCCACACGCCAAGAGCGGCAAGGCAAAAAAAAAAAAAAAAAAAGAAAAAAGCTGTACTTGAGAGAAACTGCCTTGAAGGTATAGCATCTAAAACAAACAACTGGGAATTCCCTGGCAGTCCAGTGGTTAGGACTCCACATTTTCACTGCCAAGGGTGGGGTTCGATCCCTGGTTGGGGAACTAAGATCCCACAAACTGCATGGCATGGTCGGAAAAAAAAAAAAGGACAAAAGGAAACAAATTAAAAACCCTCAACAGAAAATATGAATAGAATACAGTGGAAAGGAAAGACTAAGAAGAATCAACAACTCCTGGTTGCTTATTCACCCAAGTGTCTCTTCTGTTCTGTTCCCTAGTTCCCTAATGCCAGTCTAGGTTCCCTGCAACTCCTCAAAGTCAATTCCACAGGGCCTCTGGGATGCACTATTTCAGTGCAGTCCACTACAGCAGCCGCTGGCCACATCAGGCTATGAGGAAAGGAAATGCGGCTAGTCCAAACTGAGATGTGCTACAATGTCAAATAAACTTTTGAAGACTTGTGTGAAAAAAGAAAAAAAATAACCCTTGATAATGTGGAAACTGTAGTATTTTGGAATATCAGATTAAATAAAATACACTTTTGAAGTAAATTTCATCTGTTTCTTTTCATTGTTTTTGATGTGGCTAATAGAAAAGTTAAAATTACACTTGGGGCTCACATTCACATTTTGATTGGCCAGTGCTACTCAATACTTTATCATGACCCACCATTCCCCACGCTGGTCTGAGTTAATGATGTGCTAAGAGTCGACCCATGGGGTAGATTGTTTTTATTGGTGAACATATCTTTCAAAGTTTCCCAGCTTCTTCTAAGAAAAACACTAGAAACAGACTCACCAATATACTCCTCCAGATCAATGAAACCATCAGCATTCTTATCTATATCTTCCATTGTTTCCTAGACAGAAGAGAATAATTAGATCTGATATCTGGATAAATTAGTTCAGGCAATAATTTAGGACAAGTAACTGTGCTTCATTAAAGTAAACACACACAGATATATGTGTTTATGTATATATAATCAAGTATGGTTAAACCATAGCAAAGCGTGTAAGCAACAAAAAGAGAAAGTTTCCATTGAGAATCCTCGCTCTCACCCACCTGTACTACTATATCCTTCATGTAGTCATACTCCTCAGGGTGCAGAAAAGCTGTGAATTCTTCCTTTGTGGCAATGAGGTCTCCATCCTTGTCTGCCATTTTAAACCTCCGCTCATCTCTAACCATCATCTGCTTATAGTTAAATCCATCATCAGGGTCTGGATCATCTAGGAAACAAAAATTTAGGTCAAATCTTAAAAGACTTCCAGAAAACATGAAAATGTATGGAAATAAATTTCCAAGAACAATAAACCTAGCATGGAAGAATTAACTTGGTTACTCAGGAAAACTACAGCAGTATAAAGACATTCAGGTTTGGTGATCAAAGACTACAAAGTCAGGTCTGAGTTGAATGTAAATTCAACATGGAACCCTGGCTCTTGGACTATGTGATCTGTTACATAAATGCTTCATTGTTATTGATATTAAGGCTAGTAGAGGGATTCAGTTTTCTAGTTATATCCAAGGGGCAGTGGTGGCTCTAAAGTCACATGGTCTGGGTCTGAATCCTAACTCTACCTCTTCTTAGCCATGTGACCTTGGACAAGTAACAACTGTGCTTCAATGCACTCATCTGCAGAACGGAGACAGTAACAGAGTTGGCCTCACAGGATTGTTACGAGGTTAAATAAGCAAATAAATAGAAGTTAAGTGCCTCAAACAGTGCTTGGCACAGAGCTGACTTCTAATACATATTAACTATTGCTGTTTATGAAACATTATTTAAGTATTTATTAAACATTAGGCTCTCATTAAGAAGCCAGATATCAAAGGCCTTCTATCCCATTACAGGCCATTTGGATTCAATACCAGAACAGCGCCACTCTGAAAGGTCACATTTTAGTTTCTTTGGTAAATTCAGAAACATACCATGAGATACAAGTTCTGTTCACTACCCCCACTTCCTTCATTTTTATAAAATTCTAGAAAATGCAGACAAATCAAGTTACAGAAGAGAGATCAGCGGATGCCATGGGACAGGGCACGAGGAAGGTGAGGACTATAAAGGGACACAAGGAAGCTTTTGGGGGTGATGGAAGTACTTCATTACAGTGAGGGGCTCACTGATGCATACATATATGACAAAACTCATCAACTGTGCATTTTAAATATGTGCAGTGCAATAAATTGTATGTCAATTATACTTCAATAAATCTGTTACAGAAGATAAATATTAGATTACAACCAAATTGAATTTGGACCTATCTGTTAAGATGTTGAACTGCACAAGCAATAGTTATTGTGGCTCAGCTAGTAAAGAATCTGCCTGCAATGTGGGAGACCTGGGATCAATTCCTGGGTTGGGAAGATGCCCTAGAGAAGGTAAAGGCTACCCATGCCAATATTCTGGTCTGGAGAATTCCATGAACTGTGTAGTCCTTGGGGTCGCAAAGAGTCGGACACGACTGAGCGACTTTCACTTCACTTCATGAGAATCTAGAAAAATGAACTTTAAGTTGCAAAAAATGTGAAAGAGTTAACGGCAAAAAGGGGGGAAAAAAAAACAAAACTTTTCAATCTGAGTTGCTATATGGACCAAAATAAGATAACATGTGAAGATATTTTGAAAAGTAAAAGACACCACATTAAAGGTAAGAAATGATTGTTCTCAAAACATATTGATCAAATAAAAAAGGATATAGCACTAGTTTTTATTAACAAACAAACCCACAGGGCCCCTTACTAACACTACACTATTGACTTTTGATATTGTAGTTCAATCTTTCCATACTTTAAGTACAGTAAAAAAAAAAACAACAATAAACTACTGCTCTATTTTGAGAGTTGAGCAACTTGAAGCTTCATTCTTTGATGAGGGTCAAAATTCAGTAATACAGTTTACTGATTAAACTGGGGCTTTGGGGACTCTATGTGTATACTCAAAGCCATAATAGATTAGAGACAGAGAATTTAAGGAAAATACTACCTTACTCAGATACTAAGTCATTTCTTCTAAACAAATAATCAATACAAACTATGTAACATAAATAACAGAAGGCAACTTACATATTAAGAGTAGATTCTTAGCTGAGCCTTTCTTTCCTTAGGTAAAACTTGGTGACTAGAATCACATGCACATATATATGGATGAAGAAGAAAGCTACAGAACTGTATTTAATGACTAAACTCGCATGCCTATCATCACTGCTCAGAGTGCCCTATCTATCCTAAGCACCAGCTTACTGGGCCAGCTGGCTTGCACAAAGTGAAGGGTAGGTTCGTGATCTAGTTTCGGTTTTGGTGTAGGCAGGGCATATCTTAGCATCTCATATTTTACTTGTGGCAGAGATGGGGTTAATGTTCCTTTTGTGGAAAGCAGATATTCATTAAGGCAGACCCTAAGTAGAAGCGGATTTATACCTTAACTCAACTGAGTCAAGAACACATTTTTACAAAAAACTCCTCAGCACTTTTGGAAGGCGCCTCCTTACCCCAGCACTGTCCACCCCTAGGCCGCCAGGGAAAGATGCCTTATAAAGACATTGTTTCTCCAGCCAGTGCTTCAGCTTATACAGAGTCTCAGTGAGTAGAAATACTCATTACATTGAATCATTGGCCCTGTGAGGTAACAAAGTTCTCAACAGATTTGTATGCACATAATCATAAAAAGAGTTTAAAACTCCTTCTGGACAGTGAGTGCCTAGGTCTGAGCTGAGATTTATTAACACATCATTCTGTTGAGATCACCAATGGCCTACCCAGTGCTTTGTATTTATAATTAATTCCAAACAAATCAGGAAGCTCTGGGTCTCAGCCAGAAAGCAAGAAGCATGGGTATCTCTCTATCTGCACTGACTTTTTAATACACATGTTCTTAATTGGGAGAAGGATATGTTTGGTTCTTGGCTAAGTGTCAAGCATGAGAGAGATGTGGCCACTCTAGTCTCAGGAATGAGAACAAGCCCCATATAGAAATAAAAATCTGTTCACCAGAAATGCATGCAGTCCCGTAATTAACATGGACAGCTGGTTATCCAGTGGGGGGAACAGACCACCATACATTCATTGCTTGTTAGTCAGTGATGGAGAACGCCTGCTTCCACCCAGAAATTTACTTAATTTCCAGAATAAAAACGCAAGAAGTAACATTTATACATTCTTATCTCATCTCAAACTGTGACCACGTACAAAAGAGGACTATCACTGACAAAAACACCCTAAGTCATCAACTCGGTAAGATCGCCACCTAGCATTTAACAGCAGGCAAGTGGAATAAGTAAAAGAAAATTACTAACAGGTGGCCCAAGCATACAAGCTACCAAATCAACAAAAAGCAATCAAAGTCACATTGATTTGCCTCAAAGTATTTGCAAAGCAGGCTAATAAGCTCATGTGTCAGAGAAAACAAATGGGAAATACTCCTTTCTAAACTTCAGTAAGCAGACATACTGAAATAGTTAAATTTCATCAAGGAAAGCCATTAGATTTGATCTTTACTTTAGCAAGGGAAGACAGTAATTTTCCTCCTATTCTTACCAGTTACAAAGAAATCTAATTTGCTTTAAATTTCAGGTCCAACACTTTAATGTGACCATGTCAAGAGACATCTCAAAGCCTCCTGCTTTGCATTGTTGGAACAATGCAGCCTTTTGAACGAGAATTTACTCCAAAAATGGTCTCTTTGAGGGATGACAGCCAAGAAAAAAATGGGGAAATATATCTGAAATGCTAAGACATAAAAGATGTCAGACCTTAGAAAATCAAAATAAAACAAATTTAAAAAAATACATAATATACAAATTCAAAATTAATAAAGTGAAGGAGAATCAGCACAGTAAACTAAAATAAGCATAATTTCTTCCTTTCCTTCACTGCTTGACCCATTTGTTTCTTTGACTCAAGACCATGGTCTCCATCAGGCTGACACCTTGCCCCTTACCCAGGTAAGTGCCATAAGTCACGTTTCTGTACTCATCCCAGGAGATTAAGCCGTCTTGATTCAAATCAAACTCCTGCCATTGGTTTTCAACATTGTCATATATGTATTTCTTCTGGGCGTGCTTAATCCAGGATTTCAGCTCCCCCTCCGTCACAAACCCATCTTTATCCGCGTCTATTTTATCTACAATCATTCTACAAGACAAAACAGTTACGTTTCAAGGTGCCGGCTCCACAAGGTTTTTTCCCCCAGAGAGTAGGGACCTACCTAAAACGTAGCCGTAGGTGGCATTTTTATACTCCTCCCAGGAAACGAGGCCGTCCTCATTGAGGTCATGCCCCTTCCACTGCCGCTCTACGTCCTCGTAAATCCAGCGCTTTTGTGCAAATTTAATCCAGTCTTTGAGCTCATCCACAGTGACAAACCCGTCCTTGTCGCCATCTATTTTACTTACAATCTTTCTGTAGAAAATGCAGAGAAATCCAGCAAGAGGTTAAAAGGACACAAGGCTCTGGACTTAGCCAGATGTGTGCTGTGGCCACGGGTGTTGCCCAGGGCTAAAGGATGGAAATAAAAATTGTCTCCAAAACAAAACTGCCAGATGGGCAACTGAGAATTTTTCCCTTGAATGCCTGTTGCTGGTCTGAAATGAGTCATCCAGGTAAGACAAGCACAGTCCATGGCTGGTGTACTTGGAGCCAAAAGCAAGCTACAGGCTATCCCTTCAGACGTAGGTTTCAGCCAGTGGTCAGAATTTTGGAGTGAATATCCTTTCCTATCTGCATTCTCCACTCTTAGTATCAAACAACATGCAAATTTTTATATTTGTTCTTTATTGCTCTTAGGAGAATCTCGATTTCTGGGTAAATAATCACAACCACTGACTTGGTTTTCTAAAAATTCAAAAATTGTAAACAGACTTTTTAAAAAGTTCAGTTTTTTTGTTTTTTCAAAAAACAACCAAAACACTTTTGTTAAAAATATAAAGATAACAAAAATAGTTCCAGGATCACTTATACCTAAAGTCAAGATTTTTTTTAAACCCCAAAATAGATACAGAGACATAAGCATGCTTATACATATTTAAAAAAACAAAAGGCTAGCAGTTATTATACACTATATTGAATTGGATTTTTACATATAACCACAAAAACAGAGAGCTCTGAAGAAGTAATGTGGTAAGAATGTACATCCTTGATTATGAGAATGTTAATAAGCTGAGAGGGTTAGGGTGCAGATGATAAACCAAACTACAAAGCTAAACTACAAAGCTAAAGAATGAATATACTTTGCTTTTCATAAGCTTCTTTCTTCCAGTGCTGTCATATTAATGACAGACATTTTTAAAAGACTTATTTAAGGATTTCAAAATATGTGCATGATATGAAAACTTCTGTTTAAAGATGCAATTGCTTACTTATAGAAGCTAAGACTGCCTATGTAAAGTCACAAGAACTTTTTTTTTTAATTTTACACACCAATTATTTAATGGCCTAAGAGCAGCAACATTCACTGACTACATTCTTTAAGAGAGCCAGGAAAAGATCAGGTAAATGCCCCTTGGCCCTTTGTAGGGAGGCTCAAGTCACAAGAACTTTAAATCAAAACTTCTAATGGAATTGACACAGTAGAAGTCCATTATGCATACTTATTTCATCACATGGAATACTTTAGAAAGAATTCAAGGGTCAAGAATTAATAAATAATTTTTCTGTTAAAAAACAAAAAAAACTTCTAATGGAATTGAAATCTTGGGATACTCCTATGCTCTATTATTTGTAGGATTGAAAAAGACTGTCATTTGGTAGCTAATGTCGTTTCCCAGTCTGTGTTCTTCTGATGAATACAACATTGGAAAGTGATTAGAATCAGAGAATATAATTATGTGACACAAATTCACTTTGATATTGATTGATACATTGTTAGCCATGATTGTCTATTACTTAAATCCTGTAATTAACAAGCATTTTCCTTCAGAGAACCTTATAATTTTTACTCTAAAATATTTTTTTAAAAAGGTAAAGCAGGAAGTGTTAGTCACTCAGTTGTGTCTGACTCATTGCAACCCCATGGACTGTAGCTTGCCAGTCTCCTCCGTCCATGGGATTCTCCAGGCAAGAATACTGGAGTGGATTGTCATTCCCTTCTCCAGGGGATCTTCCCGACCCAGGGATCAAACCTGGATCTCCTGCATTGCAGGCAGACTATGGTCTGAGCTACCAGGGAAGCCCCCTAAAATAGTAAGAAGTCACCTCAAATGTCCCTCTGTATCTACATGGACATGGGACAAAAATTTTTTTGCAACCTGAATCTGTAGACTCTTAACAATACTAATAAATCAGCTTTTCTTACTTTTTGGGGGGCTGTGCTATGCAGGATGCAAGGTCTGAGTTCCCTGACCAGGAATAGAACCCATGCCCCCTGCACTGGAGTGTGACATCTTAATCACAAGAACACCAGGGAAGCCCGAACAGATTAAGTTCTACCTGTTCAAAAACCTCTACATTATATATAATAGAATCCAGTTTGTGTCTGAAAGGCATTGGCTACCAAGAGTTCCACTGTCCTATTAAGAAAAAAAAGGCAAGGTATTTATTCCCAAAAGAAAATTTTAAACTATTATTAATAGCCTAAAGAGAAGGATCACTTAGATAAAAAGGCATATGACTCTTTAAGATGGGCTTTTCCTAATGAAGTTGGCTGAATGCTATTCTATTCATACCAACAGAAATATCCCAAATGGTTCAATTCAGACGTTAGCAAACTTTTTCTGAAAGAGTCAGATAAATATTTTTCACTTTGTGGGCCACATATCGTTTGTCTCATATTTTAAAAACAACAATAAAAATAACCACGCAACCATTTAAAAATAAAAAAGCTATCCTTATCTTTCTAGTTATTCAGCCTGCAGGCAGTTGTCAAAGTACACTGGAAATGGGCACGGCTTATTTTTGGCATGAAGCTCTAAACTCTGATCTTTAAAAAAGTCCATGTTAATTTATAAAGCTAATGGTATGGTATTTCTATGACACTGGAGAACCCTACAAATGCATGATGCCACTAAATAAGCATTTACTCTAGGACAGACACAATGCACTTCAGTGAGTATTATGTCATTTCTAAGAGGTGACATAAGCCTCTACATTTCAAAAGGCGTAAAGCCAAATCCTTTGGTTTTTTAAGAACCTGGGTCAATAAAAGGATTCCAGGAGGGTTCAAAATATTCCAGAAATTTTCAGCATGCAAAATCTTATACATAGTCATATATTTGCACTTTAGCTTTCATTAGACTGCCAAAGGAATTGGGCCTGTGACCCAAAAAACCGCTCTACTTCATTTCTATATCAAAATAAATGAAAACTTTACTAAGGACCACCACCTCAAAGTGGATAAATCAACATTTGAAGGACACATAAATGAAAATTAAGTATATTTAAACTGCTTAGGGGTGGGGCAAGGTTGAGAATATACATACAAGAAAAATGTTCTTTTTGTCAACATTATTCATAACGAAAAGAAACTAAAACCTGGATGTTAAAATTGTTTTTAAGTGCTTCCCATAGCTTTTTAGATATTATTACTAAAGATTTAAAAATAGTAGTGAATTTTTGCAACTAGAGGTATAAACAATGATCTTATTTCCTAATAATTACTGGCCTCCTAGATAGATGGAAAGGGGAAATTGTCGTACTCAACCTCTGGTGTACAGTCACATACCAAACAATGTTCAAAAATGCCATAGTAAGCTAATTTAAAAGAAAAAAAAAGTTCACTTGGAATTCTTACTTTCAACAGTATATCACCTTATTAACGGGCTATTTGTTATTATCTCCAAATCTGGGAGAAGCAAACAGTACTTGGTTCATTCACACATTCCATGAAAAACATCATTTAAACCATCTTATTCT
The DNA here is from genome assembly GCF_963930625.1 of Muntiacus reevesi. Taxonomy (NCBI): domain Eukaryota; kingdom Metazoa; phylum Chordata; class Mammalia; order Artiodactyla; family Cervidae; genus Muntiacus; species Muntiacus reevesi. The sequence goes on along the minus strand of NC_089254.1, from coordinate 87,782,659 downwards.
TATCAAATATGGAGTCTGTGCATGTGTCGAACTTTTGATGTTTACTGAGGACTAAAAAGAACAATTTTTTTCTCTACTGAAGGCTGTTAGCAGAGTAATTCCAATACCTCCACAGGGCCAGAACACCGCTTGACACCAAACCTAAAGGCCCTTCATCATTTGACAGTAATTCTGCAGGGACATGTGCAGACCAAAATCTAGGCTGGACATGCATACTATTAACAGGCAAGACATGAAGACTGAGAACACCCTCATGCATCCCTATTTTCAGCTTGGAATGTTAGCACAGTTAGGAGATTAAAAGTGAGCATAGTCCTTCAAAGCAAAAAACAATCTAGCAGAAGACTAACTCTGATACGCCTGTTTTCTCTATTTTCAACGTTCTGGACAAATTTCTCATTCTACACAGCAAAATCTTTTGATTACCTCTGTCAGTGTTTAAGAATACTGTATCCTTCAGTTGGCAGATAACTCACTGAAAGAATAAATTTATTTTGAAGTACCACTCAAAGCAAACCCTACAATGTCTTCTAATCATAGCACTATCCATGGGAAAAATATTTCTGGAAATTCCTCTGTGGTATAACTTTTCAGACAACTCTGTTAAATTTAGTTCAGAAAGCTACACAGATGGTCACTATTCATTGAGGAGAAAATGTTCACCAATTAACCTGCATTTCCTTAAAAAGCAAGGCTTTGAAAGAACTAAAAAAGACATTCTCAGACCCTCAGTTAGAAATAATCAACTGGAATTCTATCAAATCAACTATTTAGGTAAAAAGATGCCTTGGGAGAGAGCCACAGAAACTGACGATGGCCCAGCTGTTCACTCCAAGAGCAACGCATACTCTGGCATTAAGATCACAACTTAATACAACCTTTTGAAAGCCAAGGTTGGTTTGGTATTGCTTTTAATTAAGCAAATACCTGAGAATGAACCAAAGAGGGTGAAGGACATCCTTGGAAATCATAAACTACCGAAATTAGTCAGTCCAGGGGTCTAATTCACAGTTTATTAACCACTCAAAGACTTGGCATGGTCAACAACATAGAGGTCACAGATTGCTTTTAAAAATTAAAAGCAACAGTGTTGAGAAAATCCCCATGTAATGTTCCTTTGGGATCAAGATGATGCGGCTTAAGCTGAGCCCTATATATCTGGCACTTTAATGACTTTGTTTTGTAGAATGAGGTAAGAACTGTTATTCAATGGAGAAATGAGGAAAGAGATTAAATTTTAATGGTAGCAATTCTGTGGTTAGCTTTCAGCAGATGTAGTTCAGTACAGCTTTACTGGGTGACTGAGATAGAAGAGGAAAAAAAGAATGAGTTGATTTATAAAGAAAGGTCATTATTCTAACTAGCCCTCTGAGAGCTGGCACCTTACCCAAGTCTTTCCTTGCTCTCTTCTGGCGTCAGCTGATCAAAGGTTTTTGCTTCTTCAGCACCCAAGAAGGCGTCGTGGTCATAATCAAAACTCTGAGCATCATTGTGAACTTTGTCGCTGAGCTGAGGTTCATGATGTACACGGTCCTTCTTTTCTGTGGGCTTGCTCAAGGCAAAGGCTGTGCACAGGGACAGGCACGTAAGAAACTGCCGCAGGTCCATGCTGATCAGACCTTAGAGAAACAAAGGGAGTTCCCTCAGTATGCTCAGTAATTCAAATTAAAAGCTCAGACCCAGGAAAATTATTAATTTGACATTATCCTAAATATAATTATTTAACCCATAAAAAAGTATGCTAGAATATAAGACTTTCTAGTTTTACTCTGAGAAATTTTCACCACTTTCCTTCATCTGATTGTAGGCTGACAAGGAATTATAGGAACAAGGAATTACAAGGAACATCCATCTTATAAGCAATCTCCCTTTATGCAGACACAGAAAACGAACCTGTGGACACAGAGGGGATGTGACTGAGCGTGCATACATGCACATGCTTCTGAAAGCTTATCAATGTTCTTTCTCATGCTATTCCATCAAAACACCCACATTCATATACAAAGATGCTTTAATCAATGATGATATTTTATGATTAAAAAATGAAAAAGGAACTAAAAGAATTAGTAAATACATATTAAACCACCACGAACACCACAAAGTAGATATAGTGACTGTTACATTCCAGAAAAGTTTATGAAAACAACAAAAGCATGTTGCAAAACTAAGTCAAGATTTCATTTATATAAAAAGCAAAAATCAACTAACCTCTCCGGGTTGCTTATATTTGTATAAAATATAACATATATGCATGAAAATGGTGTGGAAAGATAAACATCTATCTATAAATAGCAACAACCCCCTTGGCTGAAGAAGAGATGGGGTTGGGGTGGTGAGGCTGGGACAGAGTGAACTTTAATACTGTGCTCTGTGGTGCAATCTTCCTTTTTCTAAATGAGTACGTTACCTTTTTGTGTGTACTTTTTAAACAATATGATAAAAATTATTTTCATTATTAGGTAGCATACATTTTCAAGTCATTTCTCCCGACTGGAAAAGGAGACATATTTATTCTTAAGGAAAAAACATATTTATTCTTAAGACACAAACGCTATTTTTCAAGTAAAATAACACTGCCCAGGGAAAAAAACACTCCAAGATACTTCAATAATTGAGCTAATCAATCAGACCAGTGGAACAGTAGAGACAAAATTAGATTCAGTGGCTCTCTCAAACATCACAGTAAGTATGTCTTTATTTCAGGACAAAATAGAAACTTTCACTGCAAACTACAAATAATTCTTTAGATAAATAAAATTCTTTAGAGATAAGAAATGAGTTTTATGCTATTATTGTGACATATCCAAATGATATCTATAATGTTAAAGGCTTACAGAATCAAGTAAAAATCAACAGTCACAGCAACAGTATCTTCCTTGTGCCTATTAACAAGGTGACCCCACATCTAGGAAAATTTTATAAATGACTAATTACATCCCCAGAATAATAGCCTACCAATTCTTGCATAATGCCCTGACAACTTTTGCAAACCCCCATTGTTAAAATATAAAGTAATGCTTAAACCTGGGAACACTATCAGGGCTTGGGAGGGAGACTGTGTAACATATAGAAATGTAACAGATTGACTCACTGTGATTTAGAGGAAAAACTACATTTAAGATTGAGACCTAACATCTTGATAAAGTGATAAAAAAAGAATGTCAGAGGAAAAGCCAAGTGATTCAGTTTTATCATTTATCCATCTCTCTATCCTTTCCCTTTTCAATTAAACTCAATCCTGCCCCTCTACAGGTTCCTTCATTCTGTCAATCAATACTTCTCAGGTCTTCATAATCCAAAATCAGTCTTTCTCAGACCCCACTATTTCTTCAAGTGTGCTCTTCCCTGTTCCTTCACTCACACGGTGTCCAGGAACACTTGTCTCTTTCCACACCACCTACTGTCTTCCCGCAATCTGGGTTTCTACCTACTATTGATCAAAGTGCCTAAAAAACATCACCAAGGACTACCTACCAAAACAATGGTTTCACCTTCATCTCTCTGCAATGGGCAATGAAAAATTTGTACTTTAGTAGATATTTAAAAATATACTTTTTGTGCCCACATATATCAACTCCTGGCTGTTCGTGCTTGTGCTTACTAGAGTTTGACTCTCCCAGTAGTATTTGACTCTCATGGACTATAGCCCGCCAGGCTCCTCTATCCATGGAATTTTCCAGGCAAGAATAGTGGAATGGGTTGCCATTTCCTCCTCCAGGGGATCTTCCCAAATCAGGGACTGAACCTGTCTCTCTTACATCTCCTGCATTGGCAGGCAGGTTCGTTACCACTAGTGCCACCTGGGAAGCCCCATTGGTGGTTAGAAACTTTAACAAAAGGACTCTTGTTTTACGAATACAGACACTAAAAAAGACTACCAAATTTATTTAAATCCATATATATAAAAATGTCCAAATAGAAACAAAGGGTAACTTCCAAGACAAAGGACATATAATGTCGAAAGATGTGAGAAAAGTATAGGACAACTTATACAAGGCTCCTGAAGAACCACATCAGCAGTTATTTCTGAAGCGTCTCTTTTCAACCAAACTGAAACCAAGTCATAGAAAGCTAACAGACCCTTCTCTTTCTCCATCATGATAGCTTGCTTGTATGACTTTTTACCGCATGATCTAGATGGGCCTGACCAGAGGTTTATCAATTTTGTCTACCCTTTCAAAGAATAGAAAAAAAAAAAAAAAAGGCTCTTGGTTTCTTCTATTTTTAAATCTCTATTTCCTCTGATCTTTATTATATCCTTCCTTTTGGTTGACTTTACCCATCCTCCCTGGTAGCTCAGATGGTAAAGAAGCATCTGCTTGCAATGCAGGAGACACAAGTTCAATCCCTGGGTCAGGGACAATCCCCTGGAGAAGGGAATGGCAATCCACTTCAGTATATTTGCCTGGAGAATCCCAAGGACAGACCATGTGGTTGCAAAGAGACACGACAGATCGACTATTTCTTTCTTTCTTTCTTTGCTGACTTTAGCTTTTGTTTTTTCTTCTAACTTATCTTAGGTGGTAGGTTAGGTTGTTTGAGATTTTTCTTGTTTTTTCTCTTTTGAGAAAGGACTGTAGCACATGATCTAAAGGTAAATTAATGGTTGTGAAAAATACATCTTCCCACTTCCATTTTTCAAATAACTTGCAAGTTTCTCTCACTCAAATTCTGCCCCTCCCTCACCAAGGGTAACATTTAATTGTTGATACTGTTCAGTTGCTAAGTCATGTCTGACTACATTTAATGTTTTTTCTTAAAAGAAAAATAAAACCAGAAAACTAGACCTGCACTGTCCAGGACGAGAGCTACATGTGGCTACCAAACACTTAAAAAATGTGGCTAGTGTGAATTAAGGATGTGGTGTGTTACACTTTATGATAAAAGAACGGTACTTTTGTATGTAGTGGATTAAATAATTAAAATTAATTTCACATGCTTTATTAATAACTGTTGTTGTTGAGTCGCTGAGTCATGCCTGACTCTTTGTGACCCCATGGACTGTAGTCCACCAGGCTCCTCTGTCCACGGGATTTTCCAGGCAGCAATACTGCAGTGGGTTACCATTTCGTCCTCCAGAGGACTCTTTCCGACTCGGAGATGGAACCCATTTCTCTTGCATTGGCAGGCAGATTCTTTACTGCTGTGCCACCTGGGAAGGCCCTTGTTTTAAATATTCAGGAATCTGACCGGGGATTGAATTCATGCCCCCTGGCAGTGGAAGTGCAGAATCTTAATCACTGGACCACCAGGGAAGTCCCTCACCTGTAAATTTAAGCCACATATGTGGCTTGTATTATATTTCTATTTCATTGTGCCATGTTAGAGACATAAATAAAGGGCTAGAACAGAAAAGGTACCAAGTTATTACCATACTTTTGCACTATGTCAGCCATAATGGTCTCCTACAAAGTTATTTTCATGAATTGTTCCAGTAAATTTATAAGGAGAGAAAGGTAACAGCATAAATTTGAATTTCTTTCAGTAACAATGATAAGCCTTAAGAATCAGTTTTACCCACTCAAAAATTTTCTTGAGAGCTTTAAATTCTTGCCATTTCTCCCTTCCCTCCCAATCATTTTTAATAAAAATGCACTGGTCACAGAACAGTTAAAAGTAAGTTGTTTCAGGGAAATTTAGAGGTCTGGATTAAATTCAGCTTCTCAAGAACATTAACAATGAGTGAACCCACAGTTATTCCAGTTGACCAAAGACCCATTGCTCAGTGTTAACAGTAGGAGAAATGGGCGTGGTGGTAAAATTCCAGTTCTGTGAGTTGGATATTGGGGGGGTGGGGCGGGAAGCATTCCTCTATGGTGCAGCAAAAACAGAATCTCAATGCTTAAGTGTCTACTTCAATTGGGAATTGACAGCAAGAGTCTGATAGCAATTTAACTATACTAAAGTTCTTGTTATAAGGTCTAGGAATTAAAGCCACCTGGGAATCTACCTGACATTCTTCACTTCCAGCCTTTAGTACCACCAATGGATCATACTAAGTTAATAACAGCACCTTTCATGATTTGATGAGAGTTATAATAATGACAAGCTATTTATTCAGCATTTCTCTAGCAATCAATGGAACAAACTGTTCATTAATACATTCTAATTAAATCATTTGTGTGACTGAGGGTATACATTTATAAGCTAGCCAAGCGTATAAAAGTGCAAAATTTGGCTGTAGGAGAAAAGCTTTGAAACGGCTATTACTTAGGTTTCATTAATTCTATAACCAAAGCAACCCAGTGCAAACTTAAAATTTTTCTTGCTACAGAGTAACAAAAATTTCCTTAAGAAATAAATTTGAGAAACCCTGGGAGAATAAAGGTTTCCTTTTGGCTGATGAAACTTCAATAAATTGTTAACTGCCAAAGGAAAGCTATGTAAAATGTAGGGGCAAGAGTTTTGGTTCTTGGTTGTAATTTTGCTATGCATATGTAACACACACAAAATTCTTGGGAATTTGGTAGTTATTTTAGCTCAATCTTCCTTCAGCGCCAAATGTAAATAAACAATTTAAAATCCTAGATGCAAAGACCTATCTACTATGATCACTCCAGCTGCAAGTGGTCTCTATATAGGCCTCTAAAGAACTTTATAGAACTTCTTTGTACCACTCCACAATAATGATCATAGATTATCTTAAGTTGTCTCCTTCACTCCTCTATGGATGTACTTTAGGAAGGCAGGGACCTCAGCTAAACATAAATTAATACTCTTCTATAATCCCTAATGGACTTCCCTGTGGCTCAGTAGTGAAGAATCTGCCTGCCGACGGAGGAGTTGCTTGTTTGATCCCTGGGTCGGGAAGATCTCCTGCAGAAGGAAATGGCAACCCACTCTGGAATTCTTCCCTGGAAAATTTCAAGGACAGAGGAGCCTGGTGGGATACAGCTGAAGAGTCAGACATCCATCATCGTAATCTCTAACACTGTGTCTTGTGCCCTTCATATACTAACACATTTTACTGCATTAGTTGGACTGCACTTGGCAGCAATATAGCTCCTGCCTGCCACGTGCTCCCCATTCCCCAATTCCCCTTACTGGATCTGGTCATCAGTCGGCAACAAAAAAAGTGCTATTTCAGCTGTCTTAACTCTAATACATAAATTACAATATCAACAACAGCCATATTTAAGAGTTCATAGAAAGACTCGAACTAGGACCTTACGGCCTAGCAAGCATCTTCAATGGGTATTCCTGGCTACACCTCTGTGCTTCCAACACCCCTGGCTCAACCATGCATGTGCCACACACAGAGGAAAACGTATGTTAAAATCAAGGTACTGATCTCTTGTACCGATGCAATGTACAGAAAATACTAAGTATCTTTTGACACATCACTGGATAAATGGAAGCAAGTGATTACATTAACAGTGATGATTGTAAGTTTACTAGCCATTCAGGCATACTCAATTCATCTTTGTTAGCTCGTATTTCTCCTAGTGATTCTCAAAACAGTCCTGTTGGATACCCCTGAATCCCTGTAAATCTCAGATTTAGGCTAAGACAAACAAACTCATCTTCTCTCCACACAAATACAATTTACAGGCTATCTGTGGAGCCGTAATAGTACTAGATATACATAAATTCTTCAACAATAACCATCGTTTCGTCCTTGGTTAACTAAATCTACCAAATGATGTCAAACGTGCATTTGCCTTGTGTCAAGTGTCACAATCCTATGTGTCAGAAATCCTATGGTTCTCTATCTCTAAGCTACAAAAACAAATCATAAGAAACCTTATTTCCAACTCATGCTTATTTTATGGTTCATGCCAGGAAGTGACTGCAACTCAATTCTCAAGGACATTATTCTGGGACTTTATACACTTAGGACTTCAGATCAAAACTCCTACTAAAGTTTTAGCAGGGGATCCAGGGGGCTTTTTGCCTTGAAGCAAAAGCAGCTTTCGGAACTGAAAATCACTCGACTCGATAAGGGTAGCTGTAGGGAATTAAGTTGACTTGTGAAATCAGCATGCTAAAAATCAGAACTAGGATCTGGTGCTAGAAGCAACGAAATCATGTAAAAATACAGTTCCTTACTGGAGTTTTTAAAACTATTTTCCGTCGCTGATCGAGGAATGAAGCCAAACATGCTAGAGATATCCGTCTTTTCTTTAAAATTATACACAACTTTTTAGAAAAATCACATAGGGTCTGCATGCTTTCTTCCCCTCTAGTTTCTACACCCTCCAAGTCAGCGAACACGACTTTCTTGGCAGATGCAGATGTCCTCTCGGGATGTGGCCTTGGGGCGGAGCTGGCGGACACAAGCAGGCCCAAGCGTGGGAAGTGGCAGGGAGCTGTAACAATAACGCTATGTGACTGCCCTCCGACCTTCAGGAGACAAACAAGCGTGACCCTTTAGGATGAGGGACCTGGTGACTGGCGGGGCTCAGGGCCAGAGGACGTGGCAAGCCAGGAACAAAACACTACCCCCACAGGACGCAGCGAGGGAAGTCTGAGCTCTCGGGGCCCCAGGCCCCTTCCCAGAGCGCGCGGGAAGGCGAGTGGCGGCCTCCAACCCAGGCTGCACGCCGAAGGCCGGGCAGTCACGAGCAGTCAGGCCTCAGAACCCCGAGAGGGCAGAAACCGGGACCCTGCGCCAAAGAAGCCCTGCCGCGCCGGGAGCAAGGCCCAGAAGACAGAAAGAAAGTTAAAAGGGAGGCGGCGGCGGCGGAGGGACTGTGCACCGTGGTACCTACCTCCTTCCGTCGCACCCACAGCCCAAGCTCCCGCTGCCGCCGCTCTGCCGCCGGCTTAGCTCTGGCGCGCAAGCCCCGCCCAACCGGAAGCGGCTCCGCGCCCCGCCGCTGTCCTCCACGACGGCAGCCTCCAGACCAATCATCAGCCAGCCCGCCGCTTACGCGCAGCTTCCCCAGGCAGCCATTGGCCCCACGCTTGCGTAGTAGGGATTGGCTGGAAAGCGCCACGTCTCCGTGAGCGCGCCGGGTTGCGTGGACAGGATTCCCGCCCAACTCCTGTTCTGGGCCGGGTGCAGTTGGCGGGTTATAACCCCTTGCTCAGGTTGGCGTGTGGGCGCGGCTGTGTGGCCGCTACGTACCGGTTCGCAGAGCGTGACTCGGCCTCCGCAGGGCTTCTTAAATTACCCTAGTTATCTTCATGCCCACAAGAAACCAGGGCCGAATTAATTGAATCAGTCGCCAAGTGGGTAGGCCCACTTCTTTCCCTTCAGCTCTGCCGCCTTAGATGGGTACGTACCCTGTGACTACCATCATCTAGATGTTTCCAACTGCCCGCCCTTTCACATCTCTCTGTGGTGTGCTTAGTCGCTCAGTCCTATCCGACTGTTTGCGACCCCATGGACTGTAGCCTGTCAGGCTCCTCTGTCCATGGGGATTCTCCAAGCAAGATACTGGACTGGGTTGCCATGCCCTCTTCCAGGGAATCTTCCCAACCCTGGGATCGAGCCCAGGGCATTGTAGGCAGATCCTTTACTGTCTGAACCATCAGGGAAGCCCTTCACATCTCTAGAGTCTTTCATTATTAACCGACAGTGAGCTCGTTTTCCAAATCCTCTGCCTTGTGAATGACAATACAAGTCCCCAGTTCACAGAAATCCCAGTTTGATGTTAGCTCTGGAAGTCCTTCCTGACCTTGCTAGGCATAGCAATTCCTCCTTTATTTACCTTAAAACACTTTGTATCTTTGGTATGTATGTTCATGCATGTTCAGTCATGTTGCACTCTTTGCAACCCCATGGACTATAGCCTGCCAAGTTCCTCTATCCATGGGATTTCCCAGGCAAGAATACTGGAGTGGGCTGCCATTTCCTCCTCCAGGGTATCTTCCTGACCCAGAGATGGAACCCTCCTCTCTTACACCTCCTGCATTGGCAGGTGGGTTCTTTACCACTAGAGCCACCGGGGAAGAACAAATTTTGCTATAAAACGTTGTTTATCCATTTGTCCTCCAGACTAAGCTCCATCAGAGAGATCTGCCTTTATTCATCTTTGTACCTGAAGCTTTCAGCTTACTGCCCAAAGTAAATGCTTAATAATGTTAAGTGAACTGAATGGGTGGAACCCATATGATGTCCCCAGTTGAAGAGGAACACAGGAAATCATGAACTTATTCATTTTCAAGTCATGAAATTAGAATTAAATAAGGATAGCTCAGTTGGTAAAGAATCCGCCTGCAATGCTGGAGAGCTCAGTTCGATTCCTGGGTTGGGAAGATCCCCTGGAGAAGTGATAGTCTATGCACTCCAGTATTCTTGGGCTTCCCTTGTGGTTCAGCTGGTAAAGAATCTGCCTGTAATGTGGGAAACCTGGGTTCGATCCCTGGGTTGGGAAGTTCCCTTGGAGAAGTGATAGGCTACCCACTCCAGTATTCTGGCTTAGAGAATTCCATGGACTGTACAGTCCATGGGTCTCTCAAAAAGTCAGACTTGACTAAGCGACTTTCACTTGCTTCTCTAAGGGCTACTTCCTTTGCAATGTCAATGGAATATAAACCTATTGTGTTCTTAGCACATATAGCCTCTATAGTTTAAAATCCAGTTGAGACAAGTAGTGTGCTCATGAGAAAGTTAAATACAAAGCAACTTAGTTTACTTTAAACATCAAGGTGAGAGGTTGACCAATGCTTTGGGAAGGCGTGGCCATAACCCTTGGTAACAGCCAGAGAGGGCTTCTGAAGAAGGTATGACTCAGGCTGCACTAAAAAATTCCTGAGCACTATTTAGCAAAAGGAATAACCGGAAAAGGGCATGTAGGGGACAGAGTAGGAGGTAAATTCTTGGGTCAGGTTGGGGATGAGGGAGATTAAAAGAGGGGATGGGGAGGGGAGAGCCTGGGTTCTGAGGAGCCTGAGCTGAAGGCAGTGAGAATTGTGGGTCTTCCTCTGAAGGTTTCTAAGCTTGTGCCTTTGTGGCAAGTGGAATGAGGTTGAAAGTGTTCTCTCAGGGAGATGCATCTCCATACAGGTTAACTATGGAATAGGCTGCATCAGGAGCCACTTTAAAAATTATTTTGAAAATGCCTCCTTGAAGTCAGGCACTGTACTAGGTGCTGGTAAACCCACAAAGAATAGGACATGGTCCCTGCCCTCAAGGAACAGATGCCTAGTGGAAATGCCACCATCTTGGAAGTGTCCTAGAAGAGGCTGGATAAGGTAGTGGGACTCTGCCAGAGATGGGGCACCCTTTAACCCTGAGGTTTCCTGTGAATGAGGGTTTGGCCTAGGCAGAGCAAGAGAAATGCAAATGAACACTTGTATACAAAAGAATTTTAAAAAGTGGGAATAAGAATTTCCTGGACTTGGTGACTGCTTGGAAGAAAGAAATGAAAAAGGAGCACTCGAAAATTTAAAGTTTTAATTGTAGGAAACTGGGAGAATGAGCTAGGTACATGGATGATAGGGGAACGGAGTTGAATTAAAGACACGATGAATCTAAGGTAATAGGAGAACAGCTAAAAAGAATGAACCAGTAGGCTGGAGGAGATGCTTAAGGTCATTGGCTAGGCAGCAGCTGGTGGAGCCATGAGAACACATGAGGTTTCTGAGGAGAGAAAAGCAGATTAAGCCTCTGGGGAGCCCTCAAGTTAGAAAGCAGGTAGAGGAGGAAAAGGACATGAGGGCTGACACACGTTAAGAAATATCACCATAAAAAAAAAAATAAAAAATAAAAAAAAAAGAAATATCACCATAGCCATACCCAAGGTCCATCTAACTGGGGGGGAAGCACCAGAGGACTGTTTATGTCAAATAGAATAATGTCAGCCTCAGAAGGCTGATAATGTTCTTCAAACATCCTAGCTGTTCTCATATGGTGCTACTGAACATTCACTCTGCAAATGTATTATTTCCTGTATGCAAGACACTGTTCTAAGCACTGGAGGTACAGCAGTGAATGGACAAAACTCTCTCTATGGAGTTCTCCAGGCAAGAATACTGGAGTGGGTAGCCATTCCCTTCTCCAGGGGATCTTCCCTGACCCAGGGATCAAACCCAGGTCTCCTGCATTGCAGGCAGATTCTTTACCATCTAAGTCAGCAGGGGAGCCCCAAACTCTCTCATGGTGTCTATATTCTGGAATGTGGCCTATAAACTATATAAGAAAGCAAAATATATAGAATGAGAGGTGGTGATAGATGCCTTAGAATAAAATAAGGCTGGAAAGGAGACTTCCCTAGTGGCTCAGTGGTTAAGAATCCATCTTGCAATACAGGGGATGCGGGTTCGATCCCTGGTCAGGGAGCTAAGATCCTACATGCTGAGGAGTAACTAAAGCCCGATGCTGAAACTACTGGGCTTCAGTTGCTCCAGAGCCTGCACACCACAACTTGAGAGTCTGTGGGCCACAATGGAAGCTCCCTCATGGTGCAACTAAGACCCAATGCAGCCAAATAAATTATTTTTTTCAAAAAATAAGGCAGGAAAGGAAAAAGGAAACGTTAGGACCATCAGGAGTGGTTTGCAGTCTTCAAGAGGGTAGCCAGAGAAGGCTTGTGAAGAGGATGACACATGAGTATGAGTGAACATCTGAATTTGCTGAAGAAATCCCAGGAAAAGGCAATAGTGAGAGCAAAGGTCCTGAGCTGCTGAAGCCTGCTTGGAGTGTTTGAGCAACAGCAGGAAGTCAGTGTGGCTGGCTAAAGTAATTTAGGAGAGTAGAGGATATGAGGTCAGGGAGGTCATAGCAAGGAAGGGGGTGAAGATGAGAGGGACACCATGGAGGGCTTTAGACCATTTTAAAGTCTTTAGCTGCTACTATGATTGAAATAATGTGGAAAAGACTGGCTGTTTACCAAACTGTTTCCTCTTCATCCTGTGACACAGCTGTACTACATTTCCCAGCATCCCCCCTCCCGGGATATGGCAATGTGACAGAGCTCGGGCCAAATGATGTCCACTTCTTCCAGTACTGGCCATGCAAACCTGCCACAAGCCATTCTCCAAGCTCTTGCTCTTTCTATGGCAACCCTGGGAGCCATGTAGCACAGATGGTAAGTCACAAGATGGAAGGAGCCCAGGGTCCTGTTAAAGAACTACTCCCTGAACAGGACACCCTTCTTGAACTTTTTTTGTGTTTGAGAAATTAAGTTCTGTTGATTATTTTATGCCATTGATATACTGGGGCTTATTTCTTACAGAAGTAGCATTACCTTAATGCAGATGGGAAGCCATTTGAAGGTATTAAGCAGAAAAGTGACATGCCTAAGATCTTAAAAGGGTCACATTAGGGACTTCTGTGGTGGCCCAGTGGCTCAGACTCCATGTTCCCAATGCAGGGGGCCCAGGTTCCATCCCTGGTCAGGGAACTAGATCCCACATGCAGCAACTAAAGATTAAAGATCCTGCGTGCTGCAACAAAGACTTGGTTCAGCCAAATAAATACATTTTTAAAAAATAAAATAACATTCTGTAGAAATAGTAGTATTAGTCACCCAGTCGTGTTCAAATCTTTGTGATCCCATGGACTGTAACCTGCCAGGCTTCTCTGTCCATGGGGTTCTCCAGGCAAGAATAGTGGAATGGTTAGCCATTCCCTTCTCCAGGGGATCTCCCTGATCCAGGGATCGAACCAGGGTCTCTTGTATTTCAGGTGGATTCTTTACCATCTGAGTCATGGAAAAGTAGGTTACCATCAATAGAAGAAAAAAAAAAATCAAGCCAACCTTTAAAAAAAGGGGGTCACATGAAATTGAAAAGGGTAAAATTAGAAACAAGCCACTCATTTAGGTGACTTTTACAACAATACAGATGATGATGGCTTGGTCCAGGGTGATAACAGTAGAAATTCTGAGAAGTGTCAGATTGTGTGTATATTTTGAAAGCAATTTAAAGGTGTTTCCTGATGGGTTGGAAATGAGATGGAGAGAAAGAGGAGTCAAGGATGACTCCAAAGTTTGAGTAAGTAGAAATATGGAGCTTCCATTTACAAGGATAGAAAAGACCTTGTGGGGAGCAAGTCTTGGATAGAAGTCAAGGATAGAAAAGACCTTGTGGGGAGCAAGTCAGTATTGAGAGATTTTTTTTTTTTTGGACATGTTGAGATGCCTATTAGAAATTCGAATGGAGTTGTTGAGTAGGCAGTTGGTGATCAGTGTTCTGGACTAGAGAGATACATTTAGGAGTAACTGGTTTATGTGTGGTATGAACCATGAGGTTTGATTAGAAGAGACCCAAGACTCAGTCCTGGAAATTTCTAGTGTTTGGAGATGGTGGTGATGGTGGTGGTGGAGGGGTGTTGATGAGAATGAATTAGCAAAGGAAACTGAGAAGAAAAGCCAGTGAAAGAGGAGAGAATAATGTTCTAGAAGCCAAGTGAAGGAAGTGCTTCCAGGAGAAATCACATATGTTACATGCTAACAGAGGGGTGAGGACTCATTGACCATTGGCATTAGCAATGTGAAGATCAGGTTTGGTGTTTAGTGGAAGTGTTCAAGAGAAAATGGGAAGCAAGACATTGGAAACCCTTTTAGGGAGTTTATTAAAGGGGAACAGAGTGGGCAGAGAGCCCAAGAGAGGTTTTGTTTTGTTTTATTTTTTTCATATTTTTTAATGGAAGAAATAGCAGTTATATTAAGGAAAAATACCAGCGTGTTTGTTACTGATGGGAAGCCTCTAAGAGAGGGAATCAAACTGATGATGAAGGGAGAAGGGAGAGTTGTTGGAGCAATGTCCTTGAGTAGGTGAGGTGGGAGGGGACCCAGTACAAAAGGGGAAGATTTGGACTTTCCTTAGAGCTAGGCAGTTCTTTTATATTAACAAGGAGAGAATCTCGATCTACTGGTCTGGTTCTAGGTGAGTGGTAGGGGTGGTCATGAGAACTTGTAGTTCTCTTTCAGTTGCTACTATGTTCCCAGTGAAATAGGAAGCTGGGTCATCAGGAGGCACTGGGGGAGCCTCCCACCCAAAGAAGGAGAAGATGTGGAATAGCCATTCAGCATAGAGAGCAGATGAGGGGAACATAGTATGAGCTCCAGGCAATATTAAGGACCCTCTTGAGAACTAAGATAATGTTGAGGTGAAACTGGATAGTATGTCATGTGGTTTTTCTCCAGGCAAGTTTAGTGGCGTGGGGACCTCCCTAGTGGTCCAATGGCTAAGACTCCATGATCCTAATGCAGGGGCCCTGGGTTCGACCCCTTGTTAGAGAACTAGATCCTGTAACTAAGAGTCTGAATGCTGAAAACTAAAGATCCTGCATGCCTCAACTAAGATCCAAGATCCCAGCTACTGCAACTAAGACCTAGTGCAACCAAAAAAAAGTTTAGTGTCATGGTGCGGTTGGTCGACAGTTCGACCTGGTCAGTTAATAAAGTGGGAGAGGTACAAGGACGCTGAGGGTACTTGCAAGAGAGTGATGATATTCAGGATGGGGAGGGGGAGGGAATGAAGATGTGAGGACAGGAAGGGATAATGAAAACCCAGAAGGAGCAAGAAATTGCAGGATTGGTAGGGTCGAAGGATTATTGGACTCAGGGAAAGATAGGAGATGGTATATAGTTGGAGAATAAAAATGATGTGGTGGGGTGCAGTTATTAATGGCAAACTCTAGGGTAAATTGGGGAGGGGTGTCAGTGGCTGAGGAGGGCGAAGGACAAGGAGAGCGACTAGGGTATGGGAAGGGTCATCTATGTGGATATTGAAATCACCAAGAATTAGGACATAACTCCTCCTTGGCAAGAGCAATGATGATTGAGGAACTTACTTTTTAGCCCTCCAACCATTTCAGTCTGAAAACCACTTCAGTGAAGAAAAATACCCTCCCCTAGGATAGCCTAAATTAAAGCAAGATGTCCAGAAAAGCTTTCCAACTGGAAGGTTGGGTACCTTTTCTGAAATACTCATTGTCTGGCTTTTATTGAATGTGCAATATTGTGCATTTTAAATAGAGACCAGTCCATGGTGTCTCTAGCAGACCCACTTTAGTGACTGTCTTCATTTTTAATTTGTGAACCCTTGATTTTACCTATACTTTGAGCCTGGAACTTCTGATTTACCTGTAGCTTGAGCCTGTGTCTCCTCTCTTTGGAATATCTAATAAGTACTAACAAGATACTCTATTTCAAGGGGGTATGGTATGCGAAAGAAATTGAGCCAGTGTTTGTAGGGCTGAGACAATAGAAAGCCTTATTTCTGAAACTCAGAAAGAGAAACTCCCCCTACCACACGCACCTTGTCTTACAACCTCCCGCAGGAAACTTGTGTAGCCTCAGACCCAAACCACCATTTGGAACAGCAGGGCCAGGCTAGCAGGTCCAAGTCAGGAAATGCACTAAGGAAGAAGGTCTAAGGCTTGAATAAAAACAGAGGGACTAAGGAGAAAAATTGGCAAAAAGGAACATTTAAGGAGAGGCCTTTGGCTATAATTCATTTCTGTCCCCGTATCCTTGTCCAGAGGAGTCTGAGCAGAGAGGAAAACACATGTCTCTTTTGGTATATGGCCTTACTTTGACGTTTTAAATTAGATAAATAGAAGCTTGGCGAGGCATCTCTCGTGTGCTTCTCTTGTCCTCTTTTCTGTTTCCTTCTGTTACCACTTTTCTGCATCTCCCCTCTTCCCTGATTTCTGCCCTCCACCTTCCTCTTCAGCCCCGTTTTGTTCTCTTCCACTTCTTTTCTGGTTCTGGTTCTTTTTCCTTCCTTCTCTCTCTCTCTCTCGATCCTGGTCCTTCTGCAAGCATATGTTCTTGTGCTGGAGGGGAGGGGAGGTGTGGTGGTGAGGATGCAAAGTTACGGACCAGAATAATGCTGGAATAATGCTTCTTGTCTGGGAGCCATGCTCCCAAGCGATTCTCCAGGGAAAGGCTATGCTGTCAGCGTGAGATGATTCTAGTTTTTCCTTAGGTGCAGCTTTTCTCCTCCCCTCCATAAGGACAGTATCCCACAGAAAGCTGAATGCTGCAGAGTGGTATTGGCAAGGGTCGTATGATTCTCTCTACTGTGAAAGGGTGGCTCAAATAGAATTTCCTGTGAGTATAGGAGAGAAAAACTTTCAATAAGATATAGCTTGCCTTATGAGCTCTTCTATAGGCACCTAGATACTTCTGTTAGTTTTTTAAATTGTCAACTATTGATAACAGGTAACTTATAAGAGTTAGTGGCTTATTGATTATATTTTACTCTAGAAAACATAAACCACTGTACCTTCTTTAAGGATCTCTCTCTGGTCAGACAGAGGCACACAGGAAATAACTTAATGAATGTTAAATGAATACATGGATGGACGGATGAGCCTTGGTGCATGGAAAGATAAGGGCTGGGCCTCAGAGAAATTTGATCCCCACACCTCATCCCTCCCGGACTTCCCTGGTGCCTCAGATGGTAAAGAATCTGCCTGCCATGCAGGAGACTCGGGTTCGATCCCTGGCTCAAGAAGATCTCCTGGAGAAGGGATCAGCTACCCACTCCAGTATTCTTGCCTGGAGAATCCCATGGACAGAGGAGCCCAGTGGCCTCATAAAGAGTCAGAGGCGACAGAGCGACTTTCACTTTGACTCCTCATGGACTTCCTCCTTCCCACTCTACACAGCAGAAGGTTGGGACTCCCGTGGAGGCCAGAGAAGGAAAAGGAGCTCCTCCCTCGCCGTCATGCTTCCCGCACAGTACGAAGGACGTGGCTCTAGTGACAGCTGTGTCCTCCCAGTATCTGTCTCTTTTGAGCCACTTGCAGGAATGCCCAGGGGCCTCTGGTAGCTCTGGAGGTGCCACTCAGGGTTTCACTCAGCCCGGTTGGAGGTAGAGAAGGACAGGGCAAGAACAAGGAGGGTTGAGGTAGCTGTGGCTAGTCCCCCACTCCCAAACCACAGCCTCCTGGAATAATTCCCAAGACCCTAGAACCTGAACCCAGGCCTGTCCCAGGAAGGCAGTGGATGAATGCCGTCACCGTACCTATAAGTGGGGCCAGCTGGGGCCCAGTAGAGGCTGCCAGAGTGCTGAGGAGTGAGAGGGACTGCGGCCCAGAGGGGTTCTCTCTTTCCCACTCTCCATAGGTGAACGAATCCCTCCAACTGAGGTCACGGGTGCAAGGGATGGAGTCTTCATTCAGAGAGGTTTTTTTTCCTAGGTCAGAAAGGAATGCAGTTGTTTGTACTTTAATTCACAGAGCACACTCACAGGTTCCAGCTAACATTTGTGAAGTACTTATTATTGGCCAGGCACTGTTCCAAACAATTACATGCATTAATGCTCTTTTAACCCTCACAACAACCTCCGAGAGGTCAGTGCTGCCATAGTCCCCATTTGATGTATGCGGATTTTGGGGCCCAGCAAGGTGAAGTCACTTACCCATGGTCACATCGTGAGGAGGCAAGGCCAGAATCCCAAACCAGATAGCCAGGCAACAAAGCCTGTGTTTTTACCACTACATCATGTCAACAGGCATTACCCATAAAACGAGGCAACCAACATGGCTTGGAGAGGTTAACTGAGTGAATTTCCCCAGGAGATTCAGCCAGCTGAACAGGCAGTGCCCTTGAACCCAGATGGCCTGAAGCCAGAGCCTGCTTAAGAGTGGCTCACAGCCCAGCAGCTTTGGCATCACCCAGAGCATGTGAGAAATGCAGTCTCAGGTCTGCCCGGATGCTCTGAATCAGAATCTGCATGTTAACATGACCCCTAGAGGGGCACTTGCACATTAAAGTTTGGGAAGGACCATATAGATCACATCACCCACAAATGGGGAAGTGACATGTTCAACAACACAGGTAGACTTGGGGACGCTGGCTTTTCCAAATGTAGCTCCCTCTCTCTCTCCCTCTCATCATCCAAAAGTTTTAAGAGGCTGGGGTGTGAGCATCCTTCCAAACTGAAAGTGTACGCTACTTGGCCCAAAGAGAAAAGAGGGGTTTCTTCAGGTCCAAGGAAAGAACAGGGTCCTAAGGACATCCCAGGATCATTAATTGCAATCAGCCTAGGGACATCTCAGGAGCAACAGTTCCCGTGACACAGATGTCCTGTGACTCTGAAATTCTAGCTGTTCTCTCAAGTCCTAAAATAAGTTTGAAATATTCTCTAGCTCTGCCTTCTTCAACACTAATCTCATGGGATATGTTTTGAGAGTATGTACATGTGTGTGTGTTTGAATGTATGTGTAAAAACATTAATGACTCACCACTGTTATTAGCAGTCACATAATATGAGAAAGCAATCCTAGACTTGCAGAAAAATGTGGGCCAGCAGTCACCTCTGCTTACCATAGAGAACAGGAGCTGAGAACTGGCAGCCTCCAGGCTCACTTTGGTATGCAGGTACCTTTTGTTTGCCCACCAAGTTTTGGCCTATGCGGTACTTTGTTGGGCTTCCCTGGTGGCTCAGAGGGTAAAGGATTGGCCTGTGATGCGGGAGACTCGGGTTCAGTCTCTGGGTTGGGAGAATCCCCTGGAAAAGGGAATGGTAGGAACCCAGTGCAGTAGTCTTGCCTGGAGAATTCCAAGAACCGAGGAGCCTGGAGGGCTACAGTCCGTGGGTTCACAAAGAATCAGACACGACTGAACAACTATCCCTTTCACACTTTAGATTTTTATGAAGTGGGGGGTGGGGTGGGGTGGGGGTGTATGTGATACAAAAATTCAGATTTTTGTTTTTTCTGGAAAAATCAGATTATCTGGCAATGCCAGGCCTGTGTTGCAGCATGGCAGCCATTAATGAAACTTTGAAACATTCACTTTTTCATTGCCACAGTCCCCATCACTCAGTACTGTCTCTTCAGTGCTAAACTGTGTCAGCCCAGCTGTTGTTTTATGAATAACAGGGATGGGAGAAAAATTAGCCATTTTTTATATATATGACACATAGACTCTTTACTTCTTTATAACACCTGCAGATGTTTGAGTTTGAGTCCCTGGTTTGGATAAAAGTTGGCACAGCTCCTCTAGGATCTACATACTCCTCCAAATTTCTAAATATAACATGATATTCTGGCTGCCTTATGAGCTGATTTGGAGGAATGATTTCTTAGGGAGGTGGTACATGAATATTTATTGAGCTCCTATTACATTCTCAGACCTGTGCTTCCCACTGTAGGAATTCAGAGGCACACAAAAAAAATTTAGTATTGGTTGAAGAAATAAGGCTTAAACCTATGAAACAATTAGGGAACTTATGTTATAAAAGAGAGGTTATGAGCAAGGCAAGATGTGCCTGGACAGGAAGGTGTTGTGAGTGTCGTCGTTTAGTCTCTAAGTTGTGTCTGATTCTTTGTGACCCCATGGACTGTAGCCCTTCAGGCTCCTCTGTCCATGGAATTCTCCAGGCAAGAATACTGGAGTGGGTTGCCATTTCTTTCTCTAGGGGACCTTCCTGACCCAGGGATTGAACCCGTGTCTCCTGCATTGCAGATTCTTAACACTGAGTCACCGGGGAATCCCCAGTTGTGAGTGTATCTGTATGATTAGGCAGGATTTAGAGTGGTGTCAGGAAGAGGATGAATAAGTCATGGTGAAGGATAGCTGAGGTTTGACCAAAGCAGAAGATTTGAGCTGGAGAAAAGGAGGCAAAGAGCTCCCTATTAAGGAGGAGAGAGTAATCAGGTGAGATGGGTAAGATGGAAAGTTCATGCAGGATCAGCCATGCCAAAATGAGTGGATTTGAGGTAAACTAGAACCTGAAAATACATAGGGAACTGGCTGCTGTTTCCAGAATGTGTCATGCTGTCTCACACAGACTCTGTGTCTCTTTCTAGGATCCCTGCCTCATCTGCCTCGGCCAGCCCACTTGTACTCATCCTCTGTGACTCAGCACAGACCCCAGGTCTTCCGGGACAGCTTCCCGGAAGGAGTGAGGGAGCTCTGCCTTTGTGCCCTCAAGACAGGAGCACCCCAGTCTTGAGCTTTGAATGTTGCCTGGAAGGAGAGGTTATGTGATTTGGGAACTTACCCATTTGACTCCAAAAACTATAAACGCCTGAATGGGGTACTGTGTTTTTCTTCACTGTGACTCCAAAGCTTTCAACAGAGTTTGACACTTACCAAGTGCTCAATATGTGTTTTTGAATGAATGAATGAACTAACAGGAGACTGCTGCAGTGGCCCAGGCAAGAGATGATAAAGTGGATTAGAGTAGGTTCTATGGGCTTGGAAATGAACTCAAGAATGTAAAGAATATTTCAAAGAAAGAAACTGGGGTGATGTGGTGCCAAATAGACTATGGTGACCACAGATGCCAGAAGAACTAGAACCAAGGTACAGGAGGATAATGGTGATCCTGACAGCTCAGGGAAGTTGGGGTGGGGGACTGGAGGGAATTTTATTCCTATGTCTGCAGAGCAGAAAAATTCTCCAAGATGCAGGTACCCTGTGCCCTCCCTTACCTGAGCTGTCCTTTTTGTTCTCTGTCTTTTTGCTGCTCCTGGAACTCCAGTCATTTCAGGATCAAGGAAATGAAGGTCAGAAGGAAAAGAATAGAGCATGAGACTCTTGTTTTAAATCTTGTTTCTCGTTATATTTTTCCTGATGCAACCAAAGCTTTAGAGGCAGATATAAATATGAAAAAGGACAGCTGTGGCTATATTGGGTGGATGTGACCCATATTAAAGCACCAGAAGGAAAACTAAAGAAGGGGGAGGTAGGATGGGGTAGGGGTTTGGGGAGCAGAACCCTTGATGCTGATTTTGCTGAGGTAGAGTGGGCATGACTCCATCTGTTTGGCATCTCAGCCATTTATTTTATTTGCTGTAAGTTGCATATTGTTGTTGATGTGCTAAAACTGCAGCCAGACCAGAACCTGCCTAAATGAGGACAAAAATCATCACTCCAGGGCTTCATGCTGGGAAATGAAAGAGAAGAAACTAAACGTCTGTACAAAGTAATTGTTTGAGATAGGGAAGCAAAAATTAAATGTTCCCTGTTTCTCGCATCCCTCTCATCCATGTTGCATATGACAGCCTGGACTCGGTTGCCATGGCTCCCGGGCTGGTCCCTCCACACCTAGCCTCCCTCTCTTCAAATCTCTGTCACAGCAGCAGCCAGCTTGACCTTTTAAAAATGTAAATGGGATCACATCACTTCCCTGTTTAAAATGCTGCTAAGGTTCCCATTACAGTTAAAGCTTAAATCCATTCGCATGGCTTCCCAGGCCCTGCCTGGCTTGGGCCCTGCCCACTTCTACATATGTCCTCCTACCAGCATCCCCAGTTCCCCACTGATATTCCGTCCCTTTCTCTACACTGACTCAGTAAGCTTCTTACTCAGGGCGAAGCCTCAGTCTTATACCCATTTGTTCCCTTCGCCTGCACAGCTTTCCCTATCCTTTATCTGACTTCCGTGAGTTTTTCCTTCAGGTCTTCAACTTCGCTGACGTTTCAGAGATGTTAAAATCTCTCTGTGCCAGGTATTACCAGTAGGCCCCCAGTATCCCTTCTTCCCTTCTCCTGCTGAGGCAGGGCGTCTAATTTTGTGTTGGGCCCATGGCTATGCCGAGTGGAGGCTTCATTTTCCAGCCTCCTTTGCAACCGGATGTGGCTATCGTTATTCAGTCTCTAAGTTGTATCCTACTCTTTGCAACTCCATAGACTGCAGCACACCAGGCTCCTCTGCTTTCCACTATCTCCTGGACTTTGTTCAAATTCATGTCCATTGAGTCGGTCATGCTATCTAACCATCTCATCCTCTGCCACCCCTTCTCCTCCTGCCTTCAGTCTTTCCCAGTATCAGGGTCTTTTCCAATGAGTCGATTCATCACATCAGGTGACCAAAGTATTGGAGCTTCAGCTTCAGCAGCAGTTCTTCCAATGAATATTGAGGGTTGATTTCCTTTAGAATTGACTGGTTTGATCTTGCAGTCCAAAGGACTCTCAAGAGCCTTCTCCAGCACCACAGTTTGAAAGCATCAATTCTTCGGCGCTCAGCTTTCTTTCTGGTCCAACTCTCACATCCACACATGACTACTGGAAAAACCACAGCTTTGACTCAATATAGGTGTGGCTAATGAGGTATAAACAGAGGCTGTCCTAAGAGTAATAAAATCTGTGAGGTAACATTTTGAGACAATCTAAAAATTGCTTCAGAATATCTTGTTCTGGGAATTCCCTGATGGTTCAATGGTTAGAACTCTGCACTTCCACTGCCTGGAGTCGGGAGTTCCACTCTTGGTCAGTGAGCTAAGAGCTCGAAAGCTGAGTGGCATGGTCAAAAAAAAAAAAAAATGCCATATTAAGTCCAGAGCTCTCCTGTTCAGAATATGATATCTTACACCCTGGAACTTCTTCATTACAGATCTCTGTGTGATATACCGAGTGACAACCCCAGTATAAAAAATTCTTCAACAGTGGGCAACTAATAAGTCTTTTTCTTGTGTTATCACTTTTCTACTTTCAGCCCAAGTTAGAATACAAGTTAATATTTATTGAGAGTTAACTTATCTGCCTCTAAATTTGCTGAGGACCAGCCAAGCACTTGATGCATATGGTTCATTTTATACCAACACTATCTGGATGAGGTTGGCATTATCATAATTTCCGCTTTACAGATCTGAAACCTGAGGCCCAGAAGAGTTAAGCAATTTGCCCAAGGGCTCATAGTCAGAGCGGTGACTTGGGTCCAAAGCTATGTGAGTACTTACCCACTATGAGACTTTGCCTCCTTTGAGCTCTCCTGATTTTCAGTTTATTACTGGCACTCATACACACAAAAAAAACTTTTTTTTTTTTTTTTTTTTTAAATTCTGTCTCTGAGTTGCTGGTCCCTGTTATGACAAAATCTCCTTCTCTAGTGTTTTTCTCTTCTGGTGACATTTACTAATTTATTTCTGTTCTCCCTTTTCTTTGACACCACATGTCAAGTTCACTAGGACCCCAGTTCCCACTTGATCTTCGCTCTCTGCCCATGGTACCCTAATGTCTAAGTGCTCTCTGCTTTTGTGTCTCTAATACCAACCAGTCCTAAGAGTCAACCCTAAGTCATCTGTACCTACAATGACATTTCCTCAGACATGGAGAAGACAGGCCTACATGAGGGAGCTTTCCAGAAAACACTTAAAAAGTGACCACAGGAAACAGACCACCAGCCCAGGTGGGATGCATGAGTCAAGTGCTCGGGCCTGGTGCACTGGGAGGACCCTGAGGAGTCGGGTGGAGAGGGAGGGGGGAGGGGGGATCGGGATGGGGAATACGTGTAACTCTATGGCTGATTCATGTCAATGTATGACAAAACCCACTGAAATGTTGTGAAGTGATTGACCTCCAACTAATAAAATAATATTAAAAAAAAAAAAAAAAAAGTGACCACAGAAGCTCCATAAAGTCCAAGCAGAGGCCAAGTATGTAGGTAAAGGAAATCAGTGATAGAGGATGTTTTAAACAATGTCTTGATTATTTCTCAGTAGGAAATCTAGGAACTAGATTAGAAATTAGGTTTTACTTTTCCACTGTGTTACTAATTTATTCTTAATATTGAAGAAGTTACTTTTCATTTTTTATGAATATCCTCCTCTGAAGTCAAGCCCACAGTGCTTGTAGAGAAGGACAATCAGGAAAGAGACCAGGAAAAGGTTTCCCTGAGTCAAGAATACAGACTGGATTGGATATGGAAGGGCAGTATTTCATGTACTTCCTTGTGCCTCTTAACCAGATTACTTGGTTTCTGGGTCTCTGGGACAGACCACCCGGGGACATCAGGCTGGCTGGATTTAAGTCATGTACCTGAACAGGTTGCGCTGATGCAAGTCCGCAAAGATCTGACAGAGGGCCTCACTCTCCCCTTTGGCCATCAGCTGCATGAGGCTCTCGCTGGGCTGGGAAGCTTGGGGTTTCTTCTGTACTAACTAGATGGAGGAAAGAAAAACAAGGCCAGGTTGTTAAGGTCTTAGCATTTCTGCATTTTCCTAACATCATGGTCTAGACCCTGAAGTGTTAGAACCTAAAGTGTTCCATCAGACAGAGCCATGCCAGCAGCTGAGGCAATTCTGAGGCTGTATCTGTTTGTTTTGATCTCTATTGTTATAAATTTCCTTTGATGTCGTAAGAATAATATTGTTTTTTTTTAAAGAATAATATTGTTATTGAAAACTTTAAATATAATTTAGTGTACGTAAGCTATTCTTAACATACCTTACTATGTTACTGAACAGTCTGTTAACATAAACTTTATTAAAACTTACCATACTTGGTTTTATATTTACATAGAGGGGGTTAAATGTCTATTGTAGAAATTTAATGTTTTTAAAATTCATTTCTCTAAGAAATATCCTGTGCTGAGATGCTTTTTATGCTACAGTAAAATTGCCTTTTTTGCTTGTTGCCTGTGATACCCCTCAGATGTTCTAGTTGTGCGGGTGTGTGTGTGTGTGTGTGTGCGCACATGCTCAGTCATGTTAGACTCTTTGAGACCCCATGAACTGTAGCCCACCAGGCTCCTCCGTCCATAGAATTTTCCCGGCAGGAATACTGGAGCGAGTTGCCATTTCCTCCTCCAGGGGATCTTCCTGACCCAGGGATCAAACCCATATCTCTTGCAGCTCCCACATTGGCAGGCAGATTCTTTACCACTGCACCACCTGGGATGCCCCCTAGTTGTGCATGCTGCTCATGTTCATTTAATATTAATATTTACTGAATATCAACTATTTGCCAGGCACTGGGGAATTTCAGTGAAAAAAACAGATAAAAATCTCAGCCATTGTGGAGCTTATGTTGTAGCTCACGTCAGGCTTCAGTTCGTTAGACTCTAAGGCCTGAGGCAAAAAGGCCCAGGTGGCTTCCCTTATTTCAAATATTTAAAGAAGTAGTAACATCAGTTCTTCAAAAACTCAGAAACAGAGGAGGAGGGAACACTTTTTAAATTACTCAATAAGGCAAGTATTACTCTGATACCAAAGCCAGCCTCTCACAAGAACACTACAGACCAATATCTCTAATGAATGTAGGTGCAAAACTCTTTTAACAAAATGCTAGCAAACCAAATCAAACTATATAGAAAGGGTCATATACATCGTAATGTAACAATTTATTGCAGGAACACAAGGCTGGTTTAACATCTAAAAATCAATTAAAGTAATACAATATATGGGCTTCCCTGTTGGCTCAGTGGTAAAGAATCCGCCTGCCAGTGCAGAAGACCTGGGTTCCATCCCTGGGTGGGGAAGATTCCCTGGAGAAGCAAATGGCAACCCATTCCAGTATTCTTGCCTGGGAAATCCTATGGATGTGGACAGAGGAGTCTGGCAGGCTACAGTCCATGGGGTTGCAAAGAGTTAGACACAACTTAGCCACTAAACAACAACAATATACTATATTAATAGAATAAAGAACAATATGATCATCTTAGTAGACAGAAAAAGCATTTGGCAAAATCTAATACCCATTCATGATAAAAACTCTTAATAAACAAGGAATAGAAAGGAATTTCCTCTATCTTATAAAGGGCATCTACAAAAATCCCAGAGTTAATATCATACTTAATGAAAGACTGGATATTTTCACCCTAATACCCGGAATGAGGCAAGGATGTCTGCTTTTGTTAGTTTTAAACATTGTACTGAAGGTTCTAACTAATTCAATAAACAATAAACAAATAAATGGATCCAAATGAGAAATGAAATTAAGTTATGTTTATTTGCAGATAACAAGGATGTATGCATATATGTAGAAAATCCTAAGGAATCCATGAAAACTACTACAGCTAATAAACAGTACACAAAAATTGACTGTATTTCTATATACTTTCAATAAGTGGTACAAAATTAAGACAACACAATTCCATTCACAATAATATCAACAATCACTTAGGAATATATTGAACAAAAGAAGTGCAGAACTTATAAACTGAAAGCTGCAAACATTGTTAAGGGAAATTAGATTGATATAAATGGAAAGACTTTGTATACATATGTACTGAAAGACTCAATATTGTCAAGATGGCAGTTTTCCCCAAATTGATGTATAAATTCGACATGTCCTTATCAAAATTCCAGCAGGTTTGTTTGTTTTACAGAAATTGGCAAGTTGATCCTAAAATTTACTTGGAAATGCAAAGGATCTGGAATTGGCTATTCCAAAACAATTTGAAAAAGAGCAAAATTGGAAGGTTTACAGCACCCAATTTAAAAAATTAAAATTCAGAAGTTTCAAAAAATTTACTATAAAGCTTCATTTATCAAGACATTGTGGTATTGGCACAAGAATAGGCAAACAGATCAATGGAACAGAACTGAGAAGCCAGAAATAAATCCTTATGTTTATGGTCCAATGCCAAGACAATTCAATGTGGGAAGGATAGTCTTTTAACAAATGGTACTAGAACAGTTATAACATCCACATGCCAAAAAAAATTTACTTAAAAATGTACCCTTACCTCACATCATACAAAAATATTAACTCAAAAGGGATCAAAGACCTACATGTAAGAGCTAAGTCTAGGGACTTCCCTGGTGGTCCAGTGGTTAAGACTCCATGTTTCAAATGGCAGGGGCTCAGATTCAATCCTTGGCTGGGGAACTAAGATCCCACATGCCACGTGATGTGGCCAAAAAAAAATTTTTTTTTTTAAATGAAGTCTATACAACTTCTTGAAGAAAATACAGGATAACACCTTTGTGACTTTGGGTTGAACAAAAATTTTAGATACACCACCAAAAGTCAGATCTATTAAAAAATCGATAAACTGCTCTTCATCAAAATGAAGCAGTTTTGCTCCTTAGAAAACATCATTAAGAAAATGAAAAAACAACTCGCAGACTGGGAAAAAATACTTACAAGTCATATTCTGATAAAGGACTTGTATCCAGAATATGCAAAGAGCTCTTACAACTCAATGAGAAAGAAAAATTTTAAAAATAAGCAAAAGATTTGAATAGAAATTTCACCAAGAAGATATGTAAATGGTTAACAAGTCTATGAAAAGTTCCTTGACAGGAAATCCTAATTAAAAACACAACATATCCCCTATAATGGCTTTAATTAAGATAATACCATTATTGGTGAAGATGTGGAGAAAGTAAAACCCTCTCACATTCCTGGTGGGAATGTAAATGGTACAGTCATTTTGGAAAAAGGTTTGCCTGTTTAAACATAAACTTAACATATGACTCAGCAATTCCAAATTCTTGGAATCCACCCACAACAAATGAAAACATACCCTAACATGCTGCTGCTGCTAAGTCACTTCAGTCGTGTCTGACTCTGTGCAACCCCATGGACAGCAACCCACCAGGCTCCCCCGTTCCTGGGATTCTCCAGGCGAGAACACTGGAGTAGGTTGCCATTTCCTTCTCCAATGCATGAAAGTGAAAAATGAAAGCGAAGTCGCTTAGTCATGTCCGACTCTTAGCAACCCCATGGACTGTAACCTACCAGGCTCCTCCGTCCATGGGATTTTCCAGGCAAGAGTACTGGAGTGGGGTGCCATTGCCTTCCCCAACCCTAACATACATCTATATAAAAACTTGTACACAAATGTTCACAGCAGCATTATTCATAATAGGCCCAAACTGGGAATAATCCAAAGGTTTCCCAGGTGCAGCAGTAAAGAATCCTCCTGCTGATACGGGAGATGCAGATTCAATCCCTGCGCCAGGAAGATCCCCTAGAGGAGGAAAGAGCATCCCACTCCAGTATTCTTGCCTGGAAAATTCCATGAACAGAGGAGCCTGGTGGGATGCAGTCCATGGAGTCTCAAAAAGTTGGACAGGACTGAGCACGCATGCACAAAAATGATCCAAATGTCCACCAACTGGTGACTAGACAAAATGTGGTATATCCATGCAGTGGAATACTATTCAGCAATAAAAGGAAGAAATTACTGATGATCTGTGACTCTAACATAGAGTTGGCCTCATGCTATGATATGAATGAACTTGAAAAACCTTATGCTAAGTGAAAGAAGCCAGACACTATATATTATAGGATTCCATGTATATGAAATGTTTCAGAAATATGAGTAGAGTTTGAAGACAGATCAGTGGTTGCCTAGGGTAGAAAGTAGGAACACAATGACTGCAAATGGGCATGAGGGAATTTTTTAGAGTGATAGATATTGTGATGATGGTTGCAGAACTCTACATTTACTGAAATTGCTGAACTGTACACTTCGGTGAATTTTAATCAATAAAGTGATTAAAAAAGGCCTAAGGCAGGGATTGCCTTCCCAGGGTGCGTCCATATCAGCTTACCAAAGCTCTACAGCTCAGCTCTGGCCTTGGCTGGAGGAGGCCATAGTGTCCACTTACCTGTGAGTCTCCTGAGGGACTGCAGCTACTCTTAGGTACCAGGCAGTGAGTGACAAGAATCCTGGGGTCTTTGGTGGTGATGGACAGGCCCTTCTGCAGAATTTGAATGAGCCGGATCCAGAAGTGGAAGACAGTCTCAGGATGGTCAGGGTGGAGTTTTAGATAGTATTTCTTCTCTGTGACTGTCCTCAACCGCAAGACACGTTGAAGGCGGTCAGAGACCTGAAGCTCCACAAACTTCAATGGGAGAATCCTGAAGGCTCAAGGGAAGACACACATTGACAACCCCACATTGACAACACACATGGTCCAACCCTGTCTTCATTAAAATGTAGACTGTCTCCTTTAGGACCAAGGCTTTGTGGGTGGGTAGGAGAGTGAATCGGAGAAGGCAATGGCAACCCACTCCAGTACTCTTGCCTGGAAAATCCCATGGACGGAGGAGCCTGGTGGGCTGCAGTCCATGGGGTCACTAAGAGTCGGACATGACTGAGTGACTTCACTTTCACTTTTCACTTTCATGCATAGGAGAAGGAAATGGCAACCCCACTCCAGTATTCTTGCCTGGAGAATCCCAGGGATGGCGGAGCCTGGTTGGCCGCCATCTATGGGGTCTCACAGAGTCAGACACGACTGAAGCAACTTAGCAGTAGCAGCAGCAGCAGCAGGATAGTGAATGATTAGCACAGTGGTTCTCAAACTTTAGGGAGATCAGATTCACCTGGGGAGCTTGGTTAAAATGCCGACACCTGAAGATACCCCCAAAGATTCATATTCAGTAGATCTGGAGTGGGGCCCTGGAATCTGCATTTTAACCTCCACCTATCCTGCCACGATTCTTATGCTGGTGTTCCCTGACTCCTGCTTGAGAGGGGCAGCCTGGGAGTAAGATAGCTGGGATTATAGGGATTTTTAATTTTCTTCTTGATAGAACAACGGGAGCTGGGCCCCACTGTCCAGCTTGTCCCATTCATTGACCTTAAGGCCTCAATTACTGTTCCCAAAGGAACTAAAGTTCAGGGAGCTTGCTTTGGATCTGGGATTAGTCAGCTGAACTGAGATGCACTTGCTGTAGGGGCTGCTTAGAACTTAACAGAGAGGTTTATTATTGAAGCAACATGGAGCAATGAAAGGCTAACTTGGGCTTCTGGGAATATCTAGAGATTCTTGAGATATCCTGCAAATTACCTGAAGAGGCTCAAGCATCTAAAATGGCCATTGCATACTGCTGTATTCAAAATGGATAACCAGCAAGTGTATAGCACATAGAACTATACTCAGTGTTATGTGCCAGCCTGGATGGGAGGAGGATATAGGGGGAGAATGCATACAAGTGTATGTATGGCTGAGGCACTTTGCTCTTCACCTGAAACTACCACAAGATTGTTAATCGGCTACACCCCCATACAAAATAAAAAGTTGGAAATCTGAAAAAAATAAATAAATAAAAGGGCCATTGCATCCTGGACAAGCATAATATTACAGATCCAAGTAAGACTTCATTCAGTTCACTTTGCCAGTAGGAATACTGAAATGCATCAAGTAACTTGGGACTCAAAAATTGCTTTTGAGTCTAGTCAGTTGCATAAGGTTTAGAACCAACCAATGCTTCAACCCCTTGGCTTCCTTGTCCCTTGCCCCAAAATAGAGAGACTTCCTAGGAATTCAGTGCAGTGAATGCAACAAGAAGGGAAGTGGGGATGTAGACTGGCCCTCCTTCCTGTCCATGTTACGCGCCTCCGCCTTTACCCGACTTCAGGATGCTCACCTCTTCAGGTTGATCTTGGGGGCTGTGGATGGCTTGTTCCATGTCTGGTTCTGCCCGTGGTGCCATCTGACACTGGCCATGAGGAGGATGTTGGGAAGAGGCAGGCAGGGCACGGAGGAGGTCACCCCCAGGGCCATGGTGTTGGCGGCTTTGTAGATGTCTCTCCAGTTCCTGCCCTTTCTGACCTGCAAAGCATTTCCCCAGGCACAGTCTGAGCGTTTGGCAGGAGCAGCAGCATGTTTCATATGAGAGCTTCTCAGACTCGGCACTGCTCACATTTGGGGCTGGATGATTCTTCGGGGGGAGCGGGCTCGCCTGTGTGCTGAAAGGTGTTTAGCAGCATCCATGGCCTCTGCCCAATAGATGCAGATAGCAGTGACCACCCCACCCCCACCCCCAAATTGTGACAGTCCAAAATGCTTCCTTCAGACATGGCCAGTGGCTTCAGACTTGGCTCCATCACTGGTGGGGGCAAAGTCATCACTTGTTTGGAACCACAGTTAAACCTGTGTTGGTTAAACAACTGTAACAGTATTTACTTTGCCTATTGTGGGTTGACCAAAAAGTTCATTTGGGTTTTTTAGGCTGATGTGGAAAACTTGAATGAACTTTTTGATCAACCCAACATTAGCAATTGCCCACAAGAGTTCCATGACATGTGTCACACTTCCATGAATCCTCCCCAGACTATTTCCTGGCTTTTATTTTAAAAACCTGTCCTTTGGCACTTTCTTAAGGGGCCTTATTATCTCCTGCATCTTTTTTTTTTCATTGTTGCCCCTGTAACCCCCAAGTGCTGCTTACTCTGGGTCCCATCTGGCCTAAGGAGAGCCCAGGCAAGGAAACAAAATGCACTGAGTGCTCCTGTACTGGGGCCTTTGCTTCCCATGTTTCATGGAACAGCCAGGTCAGTCCCATCTCCTTTACAACAGAGAAAACTGGTGTGCAGGTCACCTGCACCATGACATCTTCTGACGAGAAAAAAGTAACCAGACTCTGAGCCTAGATCACTCTGGATGCCCGACTTCTATTCTTTCACCCATCAGCATTTCTGTTCCAAACCCCTAAATAGCATCTCGTTTGACTGCCTGTTTGTTCATCTGCTTTGAACTGACAGCCTGGAGGCTAAAGTAACCTAAGGGATTCAGAGATCAAACCCTCCATTCAGAGCAGAGAACCCTTGACCTCTCTCCCCAGAGTGACTGCAGGAGAAAGCCTATCTGGGGCTCTGCAACGTCAGGGTCAGCTGTGGGTAGCCTTGCCTTCGGTTCCTCTCTTTGCCTCAGCTGTCACTCCACTCCAGTTCCGGGGACAGACTCTCCGTCACATTGTGGGAAGAGATTTAGAGGAATCAAGGAGTGCCATTCGAAGCGGCCCAAGAGTACCTGGACAAAGTTGCTTTCAAACACCACTGATTCAGGAAACAGGTTGAATTCTGGAGAATGAACCATCTGGCAGAGCAGTCCCTCCTCCACACCCAGGCCCACTCCAGGATTTGGTTCCCCATCCACAGGAAAGAGGCCCCTGAATTCTTCCCAGGCATTCAGGGAAGGGAAGGTTGGATAGGATCTTGTGACTTTTGCTGTCTTCTTCGATTTGTTCCAAGTCTTTCTATGTGGAACTGATGACATTTCCGCACATACTCAGGGGCCTGCTGCGCGTTTGTCCTGGGTCCTCTTTCTTCCCTCCTGGCCTTGGGCAGCCAGCCAAGGCCTGGGGCCACCAATCAGCTCACAATGATGAATGGATGACATCATGAAAAACCAGGGCAGGCCTGTGGGAAAGGGAAATGTAGAGGAGCCTCCCTTTTCCTCCAGAGTGCTTTCACAGCTTGCTGAGTGCCCTGACAGGCCCCAGCCCCCTCAGGGCCTGAGGACACAGCTCCCCTAGAACTTGCTGACCCAGGCACAAAGCAGAGAAGGAAGGCTGTTAGGAAGCTCCTTCCGCTGTTAAGAGGAAAGTCCCCTCCCTTACTCCAAATGTGACCTACCCCCAAAGAGTTTTAAGGGTGGTGGTTGATTTAAAACAGCTTTCCTGAGCTCTGTACCGTGTGGGCCCCACGTGCCCTGGTCTATCTGCAGTAGCCTCTGCTGGTTCTGGGAGAAGCTGCAGGACTGTAGGTGCCTGCTCTATACTTTGCTACCACTGGCTGGCTACTTCTGCAGGGCTAATTTCCCTAAGGAAGTCAAACTGAAGAACAGTAGGAATAAGTGGTTTCTCACCCAGAGGCTGGCTGGGTGGGGGTGCCAGCTGAGAGGAAGAAAATCTCAATGAGATGCTCTGCTAGATCAACACGGCCTGCTTCTTCTCAGAGAGTGAGTCTGCCTCATCCCTGATCCAGAGGGGAAAAAAAGCCCAGATCTTGGAGCAGCTAGATGAGAGGCAAAGAACCCAGCAGACTGACCACCACTCCTACTGACTACTACCACTATTTCAGGAAGAAATCCTATTCTAGTTTGAACAAAATTCCAGACTCTTAACCACCAAGGTAAATTTCCCCATCAAGGTCAAATGCAATCAATTTAGAAAACCAATATGACAACCAAAATATGCAAAGTACAAGCAGGGAGGTTTATTTCTGTATTTCATTATCAAGTCAGGGAGAAGGCTGAAAGGTCACGAGGCTTTCCTTTGCTGATTCCATCACCCCCCTCTCTGGTTGTTTCTATTATGCTCCGGCTCTATAGATAGCTTTCTCTGGGCACAACTTCTACCCTCACGTTCTTTGTTTTCCTTTGTTTACCATCTGGGGAAATGTCTTCTATGGTAACATTCTCTAGGGATGGAGTCAGAGACCACATCCTGTGGTTTCCATTTCCCTGGAAACAACACACAGTAAAAGTGATGATAATTAATACACTGATGCTTTTCACAGCTAAAGCTTCCATGCTGCAGTAAAGCTTAGATGTATGGTTTGGATATATTTGACCATTGTGTCTCTAGTAGTAGAGTGTCTGGTTTTTAGTTGGCACAGGTTTGTGGAATAAAGATTGTGTTTTCTGGCCTCTCTCTCAGCTAGCAAGGCTATATGGCAAAAATGATGCAAGTTCAAGAGTTGGATGAAATTTCTTTGAGGAATCATCATGGAAAGGGGGCATGCTCTTTTTCACTCCTTATTTTTCCCTTCAGACTAGAATATATACTTGATGGCTGGAGCTTGAGCAACCCTACTGGGCCATGAATTGGCATGCTAAGGATGGTAGCATAGCAAGATAAAGGGGCTCCAGTTCCTTGAGGATCATAAAATTATACTAGTCCTGGACTCTTACCTTGAAGTTCTTCTAAGTATGAAAGAAATAAAGGTTTCTTTGATTTTGAGTCAGGCTTAAAACTAGCTGATAGAACTATATAAAATGCCTATATACTCCTCTGGACTAATTTTACAGGAAGTTATGATACTATTTACCAATAATTCTAAGTAATGGAGAAAATAGGCTTAACTTTACAATAAAATTGGACCTTAAGAATGACAAACAAGTAACTTTTGGAAAAAGTTGTCTAATGTATATTCTAGTAACAGTCACTGGTTTTGTTTTTATGTGTATACACTGCTGTTGATGTTGCGACAATTACTGACTTTTGCACATTTACTGATGAGCACTTTGGTGAGAGCTTCCTTGAGTATGTTGATTGTCCTTTGGTTTGAGGTTAAAGTCCACCTTGTCAGGGTTAGGTATCATTTCAAAAGCTTTCTCAAGAATGACTAGGATATCTGGTTGTCAGTTGAGGCTAGGCTCAGGTTTTGTGGAGTTTAAAGTTTATACAGTTTTGGAGACTCTTAAAAATAAAAAGACTGGAGAGAGGGGTGAGTCAAGAGTTATTGTTTAATGGGTACAGAGTTTGAGTTTGGAAAGATGACCAAGCCTTGGAGATGAGTGGTGATGATATTTGTACAACAATGTGAACGTATGTACTACCACTGAACTGTAAACCTAAAAATGGTTAAAAGAGTGAACTTTTCATTATGTGTCTTTTATCACAATTTAAAAATGCTAGAGAAATAAAAAATGAACTTTTAAAATCCTACAAAAGTATAGTACAAAATTGCTAGAGGGATGTCCTCCTAGACCTTGGAAGGGCACATGAGAAGGGACCTTGAAGCTTAAGCTTTATTATCTTCATGGTAAATATTTTAAATAAAAAAGTAAAGTGCTAGTTGCTTAGTCATGTTTGACTCTTTGTGACCTCATGGACTATAGCCTGCCAGGCTCCTCTATCCATGGAATTCTCCAGGTAAGAATACTGGAGTTAGTAGCCATTCCTTTCTCCAATTTTAAATATGTGTCACTATTTAAAAAAAAAAAACTGTATTACATAAAAAGTATATGTACTTGTAGAATATTAGAAAATACAGACAAGCTTAAAAACAAATAGCATATTCCTACCACCCAGAGAACATCACTCACTGTAACAGCTACCTATGTGTGTACTAAAATGAGATCATACTGTAAAAATGGTTTTATAACATTTTTACACCTGTTTTGTTTAGGCAACACTTTCTACCTTTGTGTTTTAGTTATTTTATCTCATCTCATTTAATTTCCAGACCATTTAAAATTTTTTCCAGTTATTCTTAGCTGGTTTTTCCATATCAGTATCCAGTCAAGGACCATAATACCTGTTAGGCTTAATCTCATCCAGTCCCTTTTTTAGAACACTTGCTGGTGGAAGCAATTGAGTCAGGTGTCCTACAGAATGTCCCCCCCTTCTGTATTTATCTGGTTTTCCCTTGTGTTAGCTTGCTTCTCTAGCTACTATACTTCCTATGAAATAGAAGTTATATCTCAAAGGCAGATGGATTCAAGTACTAGTCACTATTTCTTAGTAAAGAGCTACCATGGGATCTACGTGAGATACTATTCTCCTCTCCCAAAGAATGTCAGTAGAAAAATACATATAAAGAATACACATCAGAAGAAAAATGATATCAGAAAATAGAATAAATTCTTTGAAAAGTATCACTCTAACTGAATACAATATGAGACCCTATGGAACAAAATTTCAGAGATACCAAAATTAGATGAAAAGAAGACTTGGAAAGGTAAGGAAAGAAATAGAAGAAAAACACACTAAATATCTGAAAATCACATTAGAAACCACAAGAAGTAGAGTTGCTATAACAGAAAAGTGAGTCAGTGCCATGGATAACAGGTGTGAGAATATCACACAGGCACAAAAAAGAAGTACAAAGAGGTGAAATGATTAGAAAGAAAGTGATAACTGTGAGATGTTTATATTGATCCAACATACAGCTAGAGTCCTGATGAAGAGGGAACAAATGAAATTAAAAAGGTAGTCACAAGCATA
The DNA here is from genome assembly GCF_963930625.1 of Muntiacus reevesi. Lineage (NCBI taxonomy): Eukaryota > Metazoa > Chordata > Mammalia > Artiodactyla > Cervidae > Muntiacus > Muntiacus reevesi. Next base: position 87,746,445 of record NC_089254.1, on the reverse strand, counting down.
AAAGAAAAGCCATTTCTGAAACAAAGAGACTCAGCTTGGCAAATGAACAGAATTTCCTATAGTCCACCAAATTGAGTAAAGAAACCATTGAAATCAGAATAGCTCTTGTGAAGTTCCTAAATCTTAGGGATAACAAAAGCTTCCTACTATAAACATCCCAGCAGAAGCAGCAGACCGTCTACCAAGAAGAATAAAAGGAGACTGACCTTGGACTTCTTTTCAGCAGTTTTAGATGGCATAGGACAATGGAACAATGTAGAAAGAATGTTGAGGAGGAGAGGATGTGACTCAACAATTCCATAAATGGCTAGAAATTAATTCAAGTGTAAAGGTAGCAAAAATAATCTTAAAACTTCTAAGCACACTAGAATAAGGGAAACCATAAGCTGATTCTTTGAAAATAAAAATTAGATGAACTACTAGCTAACAGTTTAAATTTTTAAAAGGAAGACAGAAATCATAAAACTTGAACTAAGAAAACACAAATAAGTATAAGTAAGAAGGACAGGCTCCTGGGTGATGGTAGTAACATGAAGCTTAGAGCATAAAATAGGTAGTCAGAAGACCCCAAAATACAGTGACTTAAACTAAGTAGAATTTTGATTCTCTCTTACATAGTAGTCCAAAGGAGTGTAGTCTACAGCTGGTAGAGTATCTCTGCCATTCTCAACAGGTGACTTCCATCTCTGAATTCCAAGGTGACTGCTTCAGCTCCTGCCATCATGTTTGCATCCTGGCCATTGAGAAGGGGAAGAGAAAAGGGGAGTGTACACTCATTCCTTTTAAGGGCAAGACCTGGAAATGACATAATCACTTTTGCTCACATCCCATTGGTTGGAATTCAGTCACATGACCACACCCAGCTACAAGGGAAGCTGAGAAATGTAGATTTTTTTAGCTGAGTGGATGTGAGTCCATGTAGAACTGGAAAGTTCTATTACTTATTATTTAAAGATGAAGGATATTGATGGATTATCAGCAACCTCTGCAAAGAAGCCATGTCACAGAATTACTCCCTCTGACACCCACAGTAAATACATAATATTTTTTAATAGCAAAATTTTAACTATTGACAGTCTAACCAGGAAAGAGGTTAAATGGTGGTCAAAGAATAGGAAAACATAAAATCTGGGTATGACCTGATAATAAAGAAAGCAAGTGAATGTAATTGTGTGTGTTCTCACAGATTATCTGCCACCCCCAACAGGAGAGAGATAACCAGAGAGATGAGTAATAAGCTTAGGGGACACAGCAATAAGGAAGATCTTCAAGAGTAGAAGCCCTTATGGATCAGAAAAGCTCAGCGAGGCTCACCATTTTTCAGATCTCCAGGCTGAACTGACAAAGATTATTCCATGAGAACAGGATGCATCTCCAGCTAGAGAAAAGAACATTTAAAAGGCCATCAGGAGAGAGAGTTCAGTCCAGGATCTCACCTGGACAGACAGTCCAGAAGAGATTGGAGATGTAAAGTGTGTTGAAGTGAGGGCAGAACCAGCAAGATGGAGCTGGGGGACTGGGAAGGGGTAGGAGGGAGCCTAGGAGGGAGTAATGGCCCCCTGGGATTGTACCAGGGAGCAAGGGACGCTGTCAGGAGCTTGCTTCTTTGATGGGTAAAGAGAGGGTATAGGACCAGCAGAGCAGAGGAGCCTCTGGGAGCAGCCCCAGGGTGAGGAGAGAGCAGGAGAAAGTGGAGATAGCAAAGTAAGCTAAAAGTTGTTATTTGTTCAAGTATCATCAAGTTAACCAGAAAATATCTGGAAGGTCAATATTCCAGTAGGATGGCCTCAACCGTGTCAGACTCAAGTTCCCTTTTCATGGTAAATATTTTATAATACCTCTTTTGCTGTTCTCAAATAAAATTCAGGGATTATATCCTTATAGAAATATATACATATGAGGGTGGGATGTTTTGAAAGAACAGCATGTATATTATCTATGGTGAAACGGACCACCAGCCCAGGTGGGATACATGAGTCAGGTGCTCCGGCCTGGTGCACTGGGAGGACCCTGAGGAGTCGGGTGGGGAGGGAGGTGGGAGGGGGGATCGGGATGGGGAATACGTGTAACTATATGGCTGATTCATGTCAATGTATGACAAAACCCACTGAAATGTTGTAAAGTGATTGGCCTCCAACTAATAAAATAATATTTAAAAAAAAAAAAAAAAAAAAAAGAAATATATACATATGTAGTTTTAAGAAATTGATGTGCTGCAATTTTATGTGGCAGCCTGAAGGGAGCGGAGTTTGGGGGAGAATGGATATACATATATACGGATGAGTTTCTTTGCTTTTCACCTGAAACTATCACAACATTGTTAATTGGCTTTATTCCAACTCAAAATAAAAAGCTTAAAAAAAAGAGAGAGAGAAAAAATCAATGCGTTAGCCTGTCATATAAAAGGAAAAAATATATAATAAAAATATATATTCCAATATGTAAATTCTCACATACAACTTGCAAAAGTCACAATGAAATCGAATCAGAAACTTTTACTCAGAAAATAATGAAATCTAATCAGAGACTTAGAATGCAGCTGTAACAACAAAAAAAATACCCTTGAAGATGTATTGAACTGGGTACTGAAAAGCAGTAAAACTCCACTATAGACAGACAAGTGAGGTCCCAAATAGTCAGTTGGGTGGTGGGGCATTATTCTGAAGTTAATAAAATGCCTGGGGCTAGGCTACCCAGCCAAGGGGCTGGGAGATGCAGATCTGATCCCCTGGGGTCCCAGCTGCGGTGTGGTGCTACCTGGTGCCAGCCTGCTTGCCTAGGCAAGAATCCAGGGCTTGGGCTCGGGTTGGGCCCCTGGTCTAGCAACTAGGCTGGGCTAAGCCTGCAACCGAAGGTCTCAGTGAAGATGACTAACAGAATCAGGCATGAGACTGACACTCATGCGAAGAGACTCAGAGGCCATTGACCCCACTGCCCTCTGGAGTTTGAGACTCACGAGCTGCCCAAAGCTCATGCCAAGCTCTTCTGGGCTTCACTTTTCTCATCTGTAAGGTATAGTTCAAAATAATAGCTGTCATCTCACACAACTGGGAAAATTACATTAGACTGTAGAAGTGGAGACACTTTTTGAAAAATCCAAAGCATTTACAAACGGAACATCCTGAGGATGGGTATGTGAAGATCTCATACCACTAGGGGCCACGTTCTTCTTGCATCCAGATGTGGCCCTTGACGGTAGGGAGGAATGGGACAGAAATTCCTTTCCTTTGTTGTGCAAGGCAGCATGCTTGACTGGAAACATTAGGGGGCTATAAGAGGGCTTCCCTGATAGCTCAATAGTAAAGAATTCGCCTGCCAATGCAGAAGACATGAGGTTGATCCCTGGGTCAGAAAGATCCCCTGGAAAAGGAAATGGCAACCCACTCCAGTATTCTTGCCTGGGAAATCCCATGGACAGAGGAGCCTGGTGGGCTACAGTCTATGGAACTGCAAATGAGTTGGACACAACTAAACAACCACAAGACCAACTTGGAATAAACTATGACTACTTGTTTGTCGAGGACACATGGTGTGTTTCCAGTTACTGTTGCAACTATTAACATTCAAAAACAGTGTTTTGTTTGGGAGCATCTTGAAAAATGTATCTCTCCAATGGGGGAATTAATTGATTTGTTCTAAGTCAAAACAGGAGTCAGAAACAGATTCAAAAACCTGAACTGAACACTCAGTATACTTCTAGATTGTTGCATTTCTGATTGTTTCCATTCAAGATATAGCTCCAATAAGTGCCCTTAGCCTTAATAATTCTAAATTTTCATTTAAAATGTTCGTTTTAGGAAGTGTTACCATTCTCAGTAGTTGTTTTTCTCTTTTGAAACCATAGTCTTGGATTTCTCAAGATTGATCCCTTGTGGGCTTTTTTTTTTTTTTTTTTTAAGTAAGATAAGGAAGACTATTTGAGGCAGGAGGGGTGAGGGTTAACACAACAGGTATAGGGACCACCACGATGGAATTTTGCAACTGAGGAGAGAAATTGCGTCAGCTCTGACTATAGCATGGATGTGTGTGCTCAGTTGCTCAGTTGTGTCCAACTCTTTGTGACCCCATTGGTTGTAGCCTGCTAGGCTCCTCTGTCCATGGAATTCTCCAGGCAACAATACTGGAGTGGGTTGCCACTTCCTCCTTCAGGAGATCTTCCTGACCCAAGGATTGAACCTGTGTTTCCTGCATTGGCAGGCAGATTCTTTACTACTGAGCCACCTGGAAAGCCTTATGGGTGGCATTTTATAGCCAAGGAGCAGGGTGGGGAGCAGTGGATGGAAATTTACTAAGAGGAAGCATCAGGGGTAAGGAGGAAAGTGAAGAAGAACTAAAGAGCCTCTTGATGAAAGTAAAAGAGGAGAGTAAAAAAGTTGGCTTAAAGTTCAACATTCAGAAAACTAAGATCATGGCATCAGGTCCCATCACTTCATGGCAAATAGACGGGGAAACAGTGGAAACATTCAGTGGCTGACTTTATTTTTGGGGGCTCCAAAATCACTCCAGATGGTGACTGCAGCCATGAAATTAAAAGACGCTTACTCCTTGGAAGGAAAGTTATGACCAACCTATTTAAAGCATATTAAAAAGCAGAGACATTACTTTGTCAACAAAGGTCCGTCTAGTCAAGGTTATGGTTTTTTCAGTAGTCATGTATGGATGTGAGAGTTGGACTATAAAGAAAGCTGAGTGCCAAAGAATTGATGCTTTTGAACTATGGTGTTGGGGAAGACTCTTGAGAGTCCCTTGGACTGTAAGGAGATCCAACCAGTCCATCCTAAAAGAGATCAGTCCTGGGTGTTCATTGGAAGGACTGATGTTGAAGCTGAAACTCCAATCCTTTGGCCACCTGATGCGAAGAGTTGACTCATTTGAAAAGACCCTGATGCTAGGAAAGATTGAAGGCAGGAGGAGAAGGGGATGACAGAGGATGAGATGGTTGGATGGCAATCACTGACTCAATGGACATGAGTTTGGGTAAATTCCGGGAGTTGGTGATGGACAGGGAGGCCTGGCATGCTGCAGTCCACGGGGTTCCAAAGAGTCAGACACAACTGAGCAACTGAACTGAACGGAACTGAACTGAATGAGGATTCTGGCTAAACTGAAGTGACAGGGTTCTTGCTGAAGATGAGACATGTATTGTTTCGTTTTTCTAAATCAATGATCTGTGGTTCTGGGAGTTCATTAGTGGATGCCCTGGTGGCCCCAGGATGCAGGTCAGAATGGCTCATTTCTACATATTCTCTGTCCCCAGGTTCTCTGCTTCTCCCACCTGCTGTCTCATCACCACTAGAGTCTTAATGGACCTTAATGTTGATTATTTTTCTTGAGATTTACAGGGCATTTGTGAAGCTTTCTTCTCATTTCCATCACACATTTTAAGTGGGTCTCTCTTGGTATTATTCCTTGAGGACATTTTCTCTTGTCCTTGAATTCCATTTCAGAAACTTTAACAGGCATTCTTATATTGTTTGGGGGATAGGTTTTGCAAATGTCATGTCCTGGTGGGCTCTACATGACTCTGGATAACAATGTTTTATTCCTTTTCCCTTTTAAATGATGTGCTTATCAGCCCTTAAAAGCTTTACTAATCCTTTATGTTGTGTTATTTTCATCTAAGAAATAGTCTCTGGGAAGTCAGTTTCACTAAGCTCATTCAGCAAATACTATAGTTCCTTCCCTCATTTCAGGGGAGGAACAATATGGGGCAGCCAGGGCTGGCCATGGCAGAAATGGATCCACTTAACATCTTTTCACTGGGTATCTAGTAGGAAGCAGGCACTGGAGGAAACACAGCTGAATAAGACACCTGTGTTTGCCATGTTTACACAGCATCCACTTTTCTGGGGATAGCAGCACATCAATTAGATGTCATGATTGTAGGCACAGGAAGCGACAGGCTCACCTAAGCCAAACAGAGTTCATTGGAAGACTATTGGAAGGTCTTGACAACAGCTGAAAGTTACGGGAACCAGATGAGGGGTTTGGGATTCTTGGCAGGAATCAAAAAAGGACAAGAAGCTGGATGGATGCCCAGCCCTGTCACGCAGCCAGCACTGCCTGGTCAGGATGCTGTCCCCACAATCATACCTTCATTTAGAGGAGGGATGAGGGACATCCCTGATCAAGATACAGAATTCAGGAGGGAGCATCCAGTTAGCTAAAGTTCATAATGGCCCTAGGGGTGAGGGGAGGGCATGGTTACTGCAACTAGGAAAGAGAGAATTGAGTGGAAGAGGCTCCCACAAGAAGAGCAATTTCCTTCTACTGAGGGACACACAGCTAGCCTCATGTTACTGCAAGAGAGGAAATAATCGTCTTGATTCCATTTTCCCTTCCCCCTCTGATCTCCTACCTGGACTTCCTACTGGCCAAACCCATCTGGAGACCAGAGGCAACGAGACCATTGATATAGTCTATGGTCTTGTAGAACAGGCAGAAACCGTATGGTTCTGGCCACAGAGAGGGTGAAGAAGGGACAGAGTGGGTTTAGATGGAAAAGGAAAGATAACTGGCCCAGGCAGGCAACAAGACCCAAGAGAGGTTCCTGGGACTTTGAATGTTAAATGGAAAACCATAAGGACAGAAAACACGGTGGAGCCTTGTTCAAGCTGGTAACAGTGTTCCCAACAGAGTGTGGATTAAATTCACGTCCTGCATCCTTGGTGCTGCTCTGAGTCTGCATTTTTTTTCCTTTTTTTCGGGAGAGGGGAGTCTGCATTAGAATTCTAAACCTATTTCTCTAATTGTCTCTGATTCTGTGCTGTGCTATGCCTAATTGCTCAGTGGTGTCCAACTCTTTGCGACCCCATGGACTGTAGCCCATCAGGAACCTCTGTCCATGGAATTCTCCAGGTAAGAATCCTGGAGTAAGTTGCCACGTCCTCCTCCAGGGGATGTTCCCAACCCCAGGGATCAAACCCAGGTCTGCCCGCATTGCGGATGGATTCTTTATTCTCCAGGGAAGCCCAAGAATACTGGAGTGGGTAGCCTATCCCTTCTCTAGGGGATCTTCCCAACCCAGGAATTGAACCGGAGTCTCCTGCATTGCAGACGAATTCTTTACCAGCTGAGCTACCAAAGAAGCGAGGGACACAAAACCCAAGCTCCTTCTAAAGATAGAGAAATTCCTATTGCTTTCAACTGAAGAACTCTGAGACAGAAATTGGTACTAGAGAGTGGATGGCAGGTTATAGGTCCCCAGGGAGTTTATTTTATCCTAACAAGATAGAATAGAATTCAGCAAGATTCCAGCAATATTCCAGGTTGGGAACTTAACTGTCAATGGCCTGCAGCTAATTATAAGTTGTTGATAACAAGGACCATTTGTTGGACATGAGGGTATCCTTGGAATGAGGTGGCTGCTGCCTTCAGACAACACAAAGGGTATGAAGAACTCCTGGACACTGGGGTGCTTCTGATGACACTGAATAACTCAAAGAAGGAGACCAGAAAGTTCAAAGAAAAAGAACTCAGAATCCAGGTTCCTTGGGTTGTTGACTTTTGAAGACTGCCAAAGTCATAGCTTCAATCCAGTCTGTTATATAAAAGAGAGGCATGATGAAACAGAGTGAAAACTAGGGATTAATTCTAGAGACTTAGAAGATCTTATGAGAAGAAGACTTTCCCTTCTTGCAGGAGGATTCTAAAATTTCCCCTCAGAGTTAGGAGACTGGTAAGCAGAATCCAGTTCCACAATGTCCAGTGGATGTGGGTAGGTAAGTGTAAGAATCAGTGTAGGGAAGAGAAAGTATGAAAACATATGGTAGGAATTTGATGATTTGTCTGTGCAAAGTCTGGACGTATCTATCATAATAAATTTAAGGCACTCCATCAAGGAGGGACAGCATAATTTTAGTTAGGGCTGGTTTATTGACATGGGTCCTCTTACCAGGGATTATGGAGAAGGAAATGGCAACCCGCTCCAGTGTTCTTGCCTTGAGAATCCTGTGGACAGAGAAGCCTGGTGGGCTACCGTCTATGGGGTCGCGCAGAGTCGGACACGACTGAGGTGACTTAGCAGCAGCAGCAGCACCAGAGATTATGTAATGATTACTATTTCTCCCAGCGCTGTATGTTTCTAATAGTTTGCTGTGTTGGTTTAAATGAGCTTGGATTCAACCTGGTTTGCATTAAAGAATGATGAGAGGCCAGAAATTCCTTGATAGGATATATAAAAAGGAATTCAAGGCTTTGAGAGACAAGAATGCTGACTCCTCTATCATGTACCTCCTCTGTCCTGGCCCAACTCTGTCCTTTGAGAAGACCCTGAATACTTATACATCTCCAAGGTTTTTGCAAATGTTATTTATTTCTCTGGCTGCCTCAGGTCTTCATTGCATCACATGGTATCTTTTGTTGGGAGGCACAGACTTTCTAGTTGTGGTGCATGGGCTTAGTTGCTCTGCAGTAGGTGGGATATTAGTTCCTTGATCAGAGATTGAACCCATGTCCCCTGCATTGCAAGGCAGATTTTTAACCACTGGACCATCAGGGAAGTCCCCATCTCCAAGGTTTTGAGAAAGTATTAGAATGTTTAATAGGCTCTTTGTAAGTCTGTAAATGGGCTCCAGTGGAGACTTCAGTGGAGAAAAGAGGATTCTGGGAAACACTTAAGGACCAGAAGCATAGTCAGGTTTGGTAATCAGAGAGCTGAGAGCTGAGAATGATTTGACATTTTGAGATCTGGGTCTGTACTTACTTAATTAAGGGTGCTTTGGGGACATTTTTCAAGACTTCTGGCTGCCGTACTTCTATTTGGGGATTTACACATCATGAGTTTCACTTCCCTGGGGAGGAAGCCAGACCTCACTTTCCTAGCCTCTGTTTCAGCTCAGGTACATCCCGTCACCTGGGTTCTGCCAAGCAGACTCACTTATTTGGGAGTGAGAACATAAGGAAGCCAGCACCGCACAGTCTTGCTTTCCGGACCAGGTGGCTGTAGAAGTGTCTGCTTTTAGAAGACAGTGATGGCAGACTCTTGGCCCAGTATCACTGGGGGGAGCTGTAGTGTTTGTGTTGTAGAAGGGCATGGAGTCTTTGTTGGGGCAGTCCTGCCATGGGTGGGCCATCATTCCTTGTCCTGGCTGGGTAAGCCTTCAAGCCATTTCTCTCTTATCTTTCTTGAGAATGTGTCAGCTACTGGATATCCTGTCAAATGTTCATTTTATGCCTGAACTTCAGAGAGTTGGTTGTGGACACCTAAAAAATAAAAACTGAGGACTTCCCTGGTGGTTCAGTGGTTGACTCTGGGCTTCCAATACAGGGGGTGTGGGTTTGATCCCTGGTCGGGGAACTAAGATCCTACATGGCATGTTGTTTAGTTGTTGTTCAGTCACTAAGTTGTGTCCGACTCTTTGTGACCCCCATGGACTGCAGCACACCAGGCTTCCCTGTCCTTCACTATCTCCTGGAGTTTGCTCGAACTCATGTGCATTGAGTTGGTGATGCCATCCAACCATCTCATCCACTGTCATAGTATTGTGAATAATCACAGACAAAGCATATACTTGAATTGTATTTCTTTTTGGTACAGTTTTTCCCTCTTCAAGTTAATAATTGTAACATTGTCTTGTTTGCTTGGTTTAAAAAAATAATTATATATTTGGCTGCACTGGGACTTTATTTGGCTCACAGGATCTTTGTTGCCACATTCAAACTTTTAGTTGCGGCATGTGAGATCTAATTCTCTGACCAGGGACTGAACCCCAAGCGCCCTGCATTGATAGCTCAGAGTCTTACAAACTGGACCCCCAGGGACATCTCTCCTTGGTTTTACATACTATTCCTAATGTATCCCTTCCCAGGTGGTGCTAGTAGTAAAGAATCTGCTTCCAAATGCAAGAGACACAAGAGACCCAGGTTTGATCCCTGGGTTGGGAAGATCCCCTGGAGGAGGAAATGGCACCCCACTCCAGTATTCTTGCCTGAAGAACCCCATGGACGGAGGACAGAGACATATATAGCAGAGTCCTTTCTTTCTCCAATAAGAACTGACTGCTCTGCTGTCGTTCTGGCATCTCCCTCCATCAACATCCTGGATTTCCTTCACTTCTATCCTACACTAAATCCATCCTTTTACTGGATCCATGTTTTCCTCCTTCTGAGGAATTTTAATGCAGCGCATCCTCCAGAAGTCTTCAAAGGAAGGGTTGTATGAAAAAATTTCATAAGTTACATCTCCAAAGTTTGGAGCTTTTAACACTTAAGGATGGAAATGATTCCCCCAGAGGCACAAAAATCACTCTACTGATTGAGACTGATGCTGCTATTTTGGGCTCCTCTTGCCATTAGGGGAGCATGGTGATTATGTATAAAAGGGGGTTCTGGAGGCATTTGAGAAGCACTGACTCATTATCAAAGGCAAAAGTGTAAAAACAACATGGGGGCAGGGAGGAGTAGGCATAGAACCCAAAAGCTCCTTGAGCTGCTTCTTTACAGCACCTGCTTAGTTTACAGAAGAGCACATGTCCCTACACAGCCAGACCAGTGAGGGCTTAGGGATTTGGTTTTGTTGTTGTTGTTGTTTTGGCTGCACTGTGGGGCATGCAGGGTCTTATTTCACTGACCAAAGATCAAACCCATGCCCCCTGCAGTGGAAATGCAGAGTCTTAACCACTGGACCACCAGGGAAATCTAAACCTAAAGAATTAAGTTTTAAGGTTTTTCAAGAATTAAGTTTCATGGTCTTCCTACCAAGAGAAGAACCCCATATAGCTAAGGTGCTTTTCAAAGCAAAATGTAAATGGAATGCGTAGTAAAGAAATAAATGCTACCTTGTTGTCCAGTCGCTTAGTTGCATCCAACTCTTTGCAACCCCATGAACTACAGCACTCCAGGCTTCCCTGTCCTTCACTATCTCCCAGAGTTTGCTCAAACTCATGTCCATTGAGTCGGTGATGCCATTTAACCATCTCATTCTCTGTCACCCCCTTCTCCTCCTGCCCTCAATACTTCTCAGCAGCAGGGTCTTTTCCAATGAGTCAGCTATTTGCCTCAGCTGGCCAAAATATTGGAGCTTCAGCTTCAGCAACAGTCCTTTCATTTCCTTTAGGATTGGCTGGTTTGATCTCCTTGCCGTCCAAGGGACTCTCAAGAGTCCTCCTGTACCACAGCTTGAAAGCATCAGTTCTTCAGCACTCAGTCTTCTTTATGATCCAACTCTCACACCTGTACATGACTACTGAAAAAACCATAGCTTTGACTAGACAGAACTTTGTCAGCAAAGAGATGTGTCTGCTTTTTAAAACACTGTCTAGGTTTGTCATAGCTTTTCTCCCAAGGAACAAGTGTCTTTTAATTTCATGGCTGCAGTCACCATCTGCAGTGACTTTGGAGCCCAAGAAAATAAATTCTGCCACTGTTTCCATTTTTTCCCCATCTATTTGCCATGAAGTGATGGGACCCAATGCCATGATCTTAGTTTTTGGGATGTTGAGTTTTAAGGCAGCTTTTTCACTCTCCTCTTTCACTTTCATCAAGAGGCTCTTTAGTTCTTCTTTGCTTTCTGCCATAAGGGTGGTGTCATCTGCATATCTGAGGTTAATGATATTTCTCCTGGCAATCTTGATTTCAGATTGTACTTCATCCAGCCCAGCGTTTCTCATGACGTACTCTGTGTATAAGTTAAATAAACAGGGTGACAATATACAACCTTGATGAACTCCTTTCCCAATTTGGAACCAGTCCATAGTTACATGTCTGATTCTAACTGTTGCTTCTTGACCAGCATATAGGTTTCTGAGGAGGCAGGTAAGGTGGTCTGGTATTCTCATCTCTTTAAAAATTTTCCACAATTTGTTGTGATACACATAATCAAAGGCTTTAGTGTAGTTGATGAGGCAGAAATAGATGTTTTTCTGGAATCCTCTTGCTTTCTCTATGATCAAATGGATATTTGCAATTTGATCTCTGGTTCCTCTGCCTTTTTTAAGCCCAGCTTGTACATCTGGAATTTCTTGGTTCTCGTACTGTTGAAGCCTAGCTTGAAGGATTTTGAGCATTACCTTACTCAAAAAATGTGCTCATGTGTGAAATGAGCACAATTGTGTAATAGTTTGAACATTACTTTTCTTTGGGATTAGAATGAAAACTGACCTTTTCCAGTCCTGAGGCCACTGCTGAGTTTTCCAAATTTGCTGGCATATGAATGTAGCACTTTAACAGCATCATCTTTTAGGATGTGAAATAGATCAGCTGGAATTCCATCACCTCCACTAGCTTTATTTGTAGTGATGCTTCCTCAGGCCCACTTGACTTCACACTCCAGGATGTCTGGCTTTAGGTGAGTGATCATACCCTTATGGTCATCTGGGTCATTAAGACCTTTTTTTGTACAGTCCTTCTGGGTATTCTTGCCACCTCTTTCTAATCTATTCTGCTTCTGTTAGGTCCTTGCCATTTCTGTCCTTTATTGTACCCATCCTTGCATGAAATGTTCTCTTGGTATCTCTAATTTTTTCTTGAAGAGATCTCTAGTCTTTCCCATTCCACTGTTTTCCTCTACTTGTTTGCATTGTTCACTTAAGAAGGCTTTCTTATCTCTCCTTGATATTCTTTGGAACTCCACATTCAGTTGGGTATACCTTTCCCTTTCTCCTTTGTGTTTGTTTCATTTCTCTTCTTTTCTCAGCTATTTGTAAGGCCACCTCAGACAACCATTTTGCCTTCTTGCATTTCTTTTTCTTTGGGATGGTTTTGGTCACCACCTCTGTACAATGTTATGAACCCCTGTCCATAGATCTTCAGGCACTCTGTCAGATCTAATCCCTTGAATCTATTTGTCACTTCCACTGTATAATAAATAAATACTAGCTACTGCCTGGTCATCAAGATGCAAAAGTGAGAATTTCAACCTATATTTCTTTCTTTGTGCTGAAATATATTATTTAAGTTATTCCTTCTCTCATTACCATATGTAGGATGTATCTGTGGCATTTCAGTTTACCACTGGGTATGGAAGTTTTGGAATATAAAGGCAGGATAGCAACAAGCCAGGGGAAGAATGAACCTTGCCTCGTGAACCCAGATCTGGAAATGGACACAGTAATTGAGGCAGTTTTGTGTTTTCTCTAAAAAGAAAGATCATCACCATCCCCAAACACAGGCATTATGTTAGCTGAAGATTATTTTTAATAGCGAAAAAATGATATTGGGTTGGCAAATAGTGAAAAAAATCAGAGTGAACATGGGGGTTTGGACAGTGTTGGAGATGAACCCAGGTCTCACAGAGGATAGCAGAGAGAAACACAGGAACGACTCCAAAGAAAATGACTAAGGAAGAAAGATTGATTTACGACAATCCCAAAGGCACCCAAAGTAGACATGTGGAGTCAATGGATGAAAGCAAGACAGTTTGTTACCAACAGCACAGCAACAGAGGAGCCTCAGCATGGTAATACAAGCTGCCCGGCCCCCATTGCCCACAGGAGAACAGCATGGGCCTGGTGAGCCCCATGTCCACAGTGAACTGCACTGCAGCTGAGGAACCCAGGGCTGAGGGCTCAGCAAACAGCAGCTGTAACCAAACCAGCACCCCCTCCAAGAGCAAGTCATCGCACTCACGCATTGGTCACGTCACCTATTTAATTGCCTATGTGGCTAGCTACAGAAATGGCTCAAGGTCATAGGACAGCTAGGGCTCGAAATCTGGGCTTCCTCAGTAAGTATATACAGACTTGCTTGAGGCTGATGACAGAGCTCCTGTCCAAATTCAGAGCAGAGAGTCAGACTGTGGTGGGCATTTGTTATCATCCACCAGTAGACATCCATTCCCCTAACTGTTCTTTCATAACAGCCCTCAATTGCCTTTGGGGAAACCACACAGCCTGCTGCAGCATTTGATGAGACGTTCAACTGGATATCCTTACCTGAACCCCCAGAGCTCTGCTGGCGTCAGTGCATTCCAAGACAGGCTCTTCAGCTGGCTCTTCAATCCCATGAGCCAATTCATATTCTCCCAATAAGTTCCTTTAGGTTTAAATTAGAATCAGCTTCTCTGGAATCAAAGGACTTTAATATAAAATGGATCTTCTTCTTAAAGGGGTCCTAGTCCCTCCAAGGAAACAGATATGCAAGCAACTACCATACTGTGAGAAATGGTATAAGACAGGCACACACAGGGCACAATGGTAGCCCCGAACTCCATCAATGAGGACAAGTATCTTGAGAGCAATGTGAGAACAACAGGTAGAAAACACAAGAAAAGGTATTTGAATCAAGTGAAGGATGTGCAACATCCTTGCAGCGTCTAAACACGTGGTGCCTGATGGAAACCACAAGAAATCTGGCATGGTGGAGGTAGCTGATTGAAGGGGAGCAGTGCTCAGTGGAGAGGCTGGAGAGATAGGCCTGGTCATTTCATATCAAAGAGTTTGGTTTTATCAAGGGTGGGGTTATAGTTCGATCTATGGTTCAGAAAGACAGCTTTTTAAACATATGAAAGGGAAATGGATTGGGAAGAAATCAGAATCATCAAGAGTATGGTCTTCAGGGAATTCCCTGGCAGTCCAGTGGTTAGGACTCCATGCTTCCACTGCTAGAGGGTGTGAATCTGATCATTGGTTGGAGAATTAAGATCCTATAAGCCAGGGCATGGCCAAAAAATAAAATAAAAATAGATAAATAAATAAAGAGTGTGGTCTTCAGAGTTAGACTGGGTTCAGGTCTTGGCTCTGTTATTAGTCCCTTTATGGCCTTGAACAAGTTCTTGAGCCCCTATGTCACTCGGGTTCATCATCTATCAAACTGTGATCCTTAGAATATCTCTATTCCAATGAGTTGGGTCGTTTAAGTGATCTTTGTAAAGTCTTAGCATAGTGTTTGGCCTATAGTAAGTTTCTAATGAAATTAGCTGTTATTGCTACAGTGATGACAGAATCTGGGAGCCCAACTGGAGTTATCACAGTAATCTAGGTGAGAGCTGATAGAGGCTTAAACCAAGGCAATAGAAGTGAGGATGGAGATCTCCTAAACATTTGTGAACACACATTATTAGTAGAGTGATTCACCATTCCTATAGGGATGCTTTTGAGAGTGGAATGGGTTCACATAATGATACTAGAACAACAGGCATAAATTGGGAAGTGTGGGCACCCTTCACATGAGTCTCTTCTAAGTTCTGCTTCCAGATATCCCTCGTCAACACCAACAATGCTCAGCTGATTTGATTGTTAACACATGAAAGGAAAATTTGTTGTTTTTATCGGAGGCAGAGAGAACCCAACAAACACTGGGCAACCTCTTAGCTCAGATGTCTTTTCTAACCTAGTCTGGCCTGGATTTGTCCTGTGCCATGCTAAGTCACTTCAGTCATGATGACTCTTTGAGACCCTATGGACTGTAGCCCTCCAGGCTCCCCTGTCTTTGGGGATTCTCCAGGCAAGAATACTGCAGTGGGTTGCCATGCCCTCCTCCAGGGGATCTTCCCCTCCCAGGGATGGAACCCATGTCTCAGGTCTCCTGCATTGACAGGCAGGTTCTTTACCACTAGTGCTACCTAGGAAGTCCCTCTCGCTGGGATTTATCACTCGGCATAACTGAGCATGCATGGAGGCAGGGGGAAAGGGGGAGGGCAGTCATGCTCTTTCTGCCTCTCTCCCTCTATTATGCACAATGTGAACTATATGGAAGCAGGTCTTCCAAGCTTTGACTTGCAGACTGAGTGACTCAAATATCGTGTCCACCTAAATGACTTTCTTGTGTCTCCAAAACAGGGCTCAGTAGCTCTTCCATATGCTCTCTAAGTCAAGTATCATGTCCTTCTGACTTGTTCTCAATAATATACCCAGCATCGAGTGCAGTGTCTGGCACCTAGCAGGAGCTTGATAAACGCTTACTGAATGTTGTGGTGGCATCTCCCAAGTCAGTATTCCCCATTTGCCCAGATGTTGGCCAAGGCTCCTGCCCCATCCCTGATCTACACGGTGTGTCTTCCAGGTGACTTTCATTAGGTGCTGGGTTGGAAGAGTCAAATCAATTAGGACTTCCAGTGATGAGTGATCACCAACTTCCTTACCAGAAAGAAGCCCAGTCTTCATTAGCAACCAAAATCTGCATGGCTAAGATGAGCCTTCATGAAATGGAACAGGACCATATGGTCCTTGCCCCTCGTTGCCGCCCCCCACCCCGCCCCGCCCCATCATGTTCTCTGCCTGCCTTTTGCCTGTGGAAAACTTTAGTCAAAGAATAAGTTTAGAAGTGAGAAATGCTGAAACAAAGAAAGACAGTCTAAGGAAACTAAATAATAATACTTTAGTCATTAACCACGGTCAAGGACATTTAGTTCTTTCTCAAGGGCTATAGATAATATTCTGAGACATATCCTGTGAGCTCCCTTATAGAAACTAACATCCCGGGTGGAAAAGTTAACTACGTGATGACCAGACTCTACCCAGGACATGAGCTGCCACAATTCTGAGAACTGACCACAAAGAATTGGGAACAAGTGCACCCTGGAACTAAGATTAACTATACCTAAAACAACCAAGATGATGCTGTTCAGACCACTAGTGACTAATTTGAAGATGACTGTTAGAAATGACTATGTTGCTTCTGCATGTAGGCCCCCTGCCCCAGACTCTGTCTATAAATGTTCTTACCCCTGCCTGTCAGGGGCGGAGAGTCTGACTTTGGACAGATGTCCACCACCCTCCCCCAGAGTGGCAGGCCTCTGAAATGAAGCTGTTGTAGCCACGCATTCTGGAAAACAAACTCACTCAGAGGGACAATGCAGATAGTGGAGTGCAGTTTATTACACCGGAGGGCCCAAGGCAGAGTCTCCTCTTAGCCAAGTACCCCAACCAGTTTTTGTGAAAATCTTATATACTCTAGGCCTACGTGTCCAAACCCATTTCCCCCAAATCCCCTGAAACTAGTCTGAACAAAGGAAGAAGAAAGATACAATCAAAGTTGACCCATGATTCATAAGCCTTAAGCCTAGGTAGTTAACAGTGGACAATTATCAATAGGCTTGTGGTCATACCCCAATAAGCATAGTAGAATGTATAATTCTATTTGGTTACACAGATAATTAGGGTATTCTTTTAGGCAATGGAGAGCCCTGGGTCTCCTCCTTGGGGCCTGGTTTTTCAGTTAGTATGTCGTTTCCATAAATACTAGATATATAGCTCAAAGTCCACAGTCTGGCCCAAGATGGAGTCCTGCTTTCAATATAGAGCTTGTTCTGTTCCCTCCTTCAAAGCAAAATTTTCTTTCCACCAACCTGGCCTGCTCATTGGCTTTTGAGCAGCAAGGAGCCAGACCCCCACACATACCTTTCGGTAACATTCATAGCTTTACACTTAACATGGGGTATGGGGGCAGGAAGACAAACATTCTTGCTTGGGGTAAGTGGGGCACCACAGAAATATGTCCCAGTCAGTCGCCAATCAATCTCAGGATTTCTTTCACTTCGGGCTTGTAGCAGCCCTGTCTCTGTTCCCCTGACCTCTCCCTTGTAGGAGGATGTTGGATTTCTCCGCAGGCCCTTTCCTTGAGACTGGCTTTTTTGGCTTTGCGTGGCTGCTCTGGGGTTTCGATTGAGCAAACAGAACATTTTTTTCCCACTTGTTTCCCCAAGGAGTGAACTATTGCTCCTAATTAGTCCTTCTCCAGCCTAGGGCCCCGCCCCCCCCGCCCTCCCTTCCATAGCACAACCTACAACAATTAGGGACTCAACCGGAGGTTTATTGATGGACATACAGAAGCATCTTGATATAAACACCATCCTACTTCTCCCAGGGTCATTTGGGTCACAATAGGAAAACTGCACGATAGAAGTTTGTAACAAGTGCACTGAATGAAACCTGTTTGAGCTAGGTGTTAGGGTCCCCAAAAGTTTTCTCCTAGGGAACTGGCCACAGGAGCCTGCATGTAGTACTCGTCAGCATTCTCTTGTTCCCAGAGACTGTGGCTCAAGGTGGCTCTCATGGGTATATTCGAAATGGCTGGGGATGACGCTGGCGAGGATGTGTTGTTGATGAAGTTGAAATTGTCTATTTCAGTGGCACTGCTGGTGTTTCTGGAGTATCCCAGGAATATCAGGGTCATTGAAAGGAACAGAAGAAAAAGAAAGCATTGGTAAGAATCGAATTTTAAAGCTGTTGTTTAATTATGTTTTTTTCCAGCACGGATACCTTCGACCCAGATCTGGGTTGAAGTGAAAAGGCACCAAAAAGAAAGTTAAAAATAACACACATTTAGTATTCAGAGATAAGTGTGGTGAGTTGTTTTTTTTCCCAATGAAAATAATTTTAGGGTTATTTAGCCAGAGACAGGTAATATGGACCAATAATCTAAAAATGTCTTTGCCACAAAACACCTAGAAATGCTAGATAAAATATAATCAACATAATTTTAAATGTATCATTACATTTATGAAAAGTAAAGTAAAAATCCCTGGGACCAAAAATTAAAGATCAATGAAGTATGAGTTAAAGCTGGGCTGCCTGAGGGACTGGCCTGTCTTGGTGACCCAGACCCTGGGTTTATTTATTTGTTTATTTTGGCTATGCTGAGTCTTTGTTGCTGTGCAGGCTTTCTCTAGTTGTGGTGAGTGGGGGCTACTCTCTAGTTGTGCAGGCCTGGGTTTCTCATTGCAGTGGCTTCTCTTGTTGCAGAGCACAGGCTCTAGTGTGCATGGATTTGGTTGCTCTGTGGCATGTGGAGTCCTCCTGGACCAGGGATTGAACTCATGTCCCTTGCATTGGAGGTGGATTCTTAACCACTGGATCATCAGGGGAAGTCCAGGCCTTGGGTTTTTATGGCCATGTGGCCCAGGTAGTGGGACCCAAGCTAGGTGGGACATTAACTTGAGAGAGTTAATTCTTAGATAGGTTGATAAGGAGTCTGAGGCCCTCAAGGAGGAGACAGGAATAAACTTTTTTTTTTGTCTTTGTCACATAAGACATTTTTTCTTAAACTGTGAGTTGTAATGGCAACAATCTATTTCTTGTAAGAGTAACTTTCTCTAGGCCCAGAGCTAATGATTACACAAAATAACACTTCTTCCTCAAGGGTATGTTTTCCCTTAAGCTCTGTACTAATGATTATGTAAAAATAATGTATCTTGCTTGAGGACATGTTTCTCCTTCTTAACAGGAACCTTCTGTCTAATCTTGTTATCTTATGCTGTGGGAGTGGGTCTGGTAAAACTTTTCCTATTGTTAGTTCTATTCCTGTTATCTTGAAAATGTATGTTGTGGGAGTGGGTCTAGTAAGACCTTCTACTCTTAGTGAAAGAAAGTGAAGTCGCTCAGCCCGACTCTTTGCAACCCCATCGACTGTAGCCCACCAGGCTCCTCGGTCCTTGGAATTTTCCAGGCAAGAGGACTGGAGTGGGTTGCCATTTCCTTCTCCAGGGGATCATCCTGACCCAGGGATCCAACCGGGGTCTCCCGCATTGCAGGCAGACGCTTTACTATCTGAGCCACCAGGGAAGCCCAAAGTGAAAAGTGAAATTGTTGGTCACTCAGTCATGTCTGACTGTGACCCCATGGACTTTAGCCCCCCAGGTTCCTCTGTCCATGGGGATTCTCCAGGAGAGAAAACGAGTGGGTTGCCATGCCCTTCTCCAGGGGCTCTTCCCTGTTGGTTACTAACCAACTGAAAAAATATATAAAGCCTTGATAAGACTAGTGAGTGGGGCACTCTCCGCCCCCCTTCTGATGTCTATGTCAGAAGCTTTCTCTGTCCCCTTTGCACTGTAATAAAACTTCTGCCACATGAAACTCTGAGTGCCTGAAGCCTTGGCTCTAGTTCCGAAGCTAAATTCTCTTCTTCGGAGATCATGAATCCGACCCTAGTCAAGATATTTGCATAAATCCAGGACTTTCAAAGCTACCTTCTTGACAAAAGGGGATACCAGGGACTTCCCTGGTGATCCAGTGGTTAAGAATACACCTGCTGATGCAGGGGACACAGGTTCAGTCCCTAATCTTGGAAGATTCCACATGCTACTAAGCCCATGCTCCGTGGAAAAATAAGCCACCACAATGAGAAGCCCGTGCACTATAATTAGTAGTCCCTGCTCTCTGCAACTAGATAAAGCTCACATGTGTAACAGTGAAGATCCTGTGCAGTCAAAAATTAATTAATAAATTTAAAGGGGCAGGGGAATACCAGAAAGAAATCCATCCAGTGTCAAAGCCAATATGGATTCTGGGTCAACTATACCAACTTGGATTCTGGGTCAAAACAAAAGTCTGTTGAAAATCCTTATCCTTGAGACTGTCCCAATACTGGTTTGAGATCTGAAATGATACAGGGTCGAATAACTTCCAAACTGAGAAACTAATGTAAAAATTTTCTCTTGAGCCATTAATCTCTCTGAGGCATCCAACAGAAGCAAACTTACAATGGTTCTGTGGGGTCAAACCCTGCCCCTCCAATTTAGGCCAATGTGAATCCAATCCCACAGATATAGGCCTGTTTGAGAAAAGCTCAGATAAAATATTACAGCTACAGATAGCCCTGAGGCCCAGAGAGTCAGTATCTATGTGAGAGACAGCAGAGAGAAACAACAGGGCATCTGATGTGCCTGTAAACAGGAGGGCTTCTACATTGCCCACAGCTTCTCAGGAGAAAGTGCAGCCAGCCAATTTGGGAAGAGGGAAACTGGGGAAGTAAGTGCAAGGGGCCTGTGGCACAGTCTGAACAGGCTGGTGAAATATGTGCCTTAAGAACTCTCAAAACTACCAGAACACTTTCCCTTGCAGGACATGGCCTCTGGAAATGGAATCCAAATCGAGTAGGATAGGAACAATAAAAGCAAAGGAAAGAGAAAAATCAGCTAAAGATAGGAGAGAGGAACACAGCCTGGGAATCCTAAAAAGCTTAAGTCCATAAACACTTTACAAAAACAACACAAGAGGGAACTCTGAGCCCAAACCAGATAGCTAACCTTGACCAGCCCCTCACTCCCAAAGGTTTAGGAAAACCATTCTGCCTAAAAACAACCATCAGAAAAGGATCATAATTCAAGATCATACAAAATTATCTCAGAAAGAAAGAGGCTATGAAGCATCTTAACTCCTTACAGACAACGAATGCACGCTAAAAAGATGTGCCTGCAAAACAAATGAAAACTGCAACCTAGCATTTCAAAATGAGCTCAAAATAAGACAATGACAGAGCATATGAAAGAACCACGTCTGTCAGAATTTAAAGATTTATAAATGCAGTGACAAAATTGAGAAAAGAATTAGACATTTCTAAAGAAACAAAAATTACTTCCAGAATGAAGGAGCACAAAAATGAACAAAGCAGCTAATGCCTTACAAGAAAGAGAACAGCAAAAGTCCTCTCCTTGAGTTTCAGAAATGAGAAAGTGGCAGGCAATTAAATAGCAAAAATGATCCAGCCCACATATAGTGAGTTTCCTAAAATTTCCTTAAGAGGAAATTTTAATATTATAATTCAAGAAAGCTATCTTGAAGTCAGAAAAAAAAAAAAAGGCTGCCAAGTACATATAAAGGTGAACCATGGCCTGGGAGGTGGTAAAGGACAGGGAGGCCTGGCGTGCTGCGGTCCATGGGGTAGCAAGGAGTGGGACACAACTGAGTGACTGAACAACAACAAATGGCCTGGGAGAACTGACCTCGCATGACCACCATTGGGACCCGCCCCAGAGGCTGGCTACAGAAGCCCCGAGAGAGAGGATGTGTGGTGGGTGAGTCCTCTGTATAGAGCTGCTGCTTCATCCCGCCCCAGCTGAAGGAGAGAGGTTTTCTGGGACCACCCAGAGACCTTGAGCAGTGGTCACCAGGGTCTGGGAAACTCAGCAGTTGGGGGCACAACTCCTGCCCAGGGAACATGGAGGGTGGGAGAAATGGAAGAGCAGGTTTCTTTGATGATGGAATGATGAGGATCTGTGTGCATCTGTGTCCAGGAGGCACAATCCTCCCTCCAGTAGCCGGTCATTTCCTGAGGACCAGATGTGAAATGTACCAGGGAGAGAACCAGCCTGGAGTCACTGTAAACCCTTCCTGACTCCCATAAAGGGGAGGGGACACTGACAGCTAGTTCCTGGTGGGCATGGATGCCTGCAGATCCAGGGGGTGGGGGGGCAGTGGGGTGGGTTTGCCTTGGGTGAGGGGTGTTAAGTGCATGGTGCGTGCTAAGTTGCTTCAATCCTGTCTGACTCTTTGTGATCCTATGGACTGTAGACCACCAGGTTCCTCTGTCTATGGGGATTCTCCAGGCAAGAATACTGGAGTGGGTTGCCACGCCCTCCTCCAGGGGATCTTCCCAACCCAGGGATGGAACCTGTGTCTGTCTCCTGCATCACAGGTGGATTGTTTACCTCTGAGCCACTGGGGAAGCCCGAGGGGTGGTAAGTCAGTTCAGGTCAGTCTCTGTCATGTCCGACTCTTTGCGACCCCATGAATTGCACACGCCAGGCCTCCCTGTCCATCACCAACTCCCAGAGTTTACTCAAACTCATGCCCATTGAGTCGATGATGCCATCCAGCCATCTCATCCTCTGTTGTCCCCTTCTCCTCCTGCCCCCAATCCCTCCCAGTATCAGGGTCTTTTCCAACGAGTCAACTCTCGCATGAGGTGGCCAAAGTATTGGAGTTTCAGTTTCAGCATCAGTCCTTCCAGTGAACACCCAGGACTGATCTCCTTTAGGATGGACTGGTTGGATCTCCTTGCAGTCCAAGGGACTCTTAAGAGTCTTCTCCAACACCACAGTTCAAAAGCATCAATTTTTTGGCACTCAGTTTTCTTCACAGTCCAACTCTCACATCCATACATGACCACTGGAAAAACCATAGCCTTGACCAGATGGACCTTTGTTGGCAAAGTAATGTCTCTGCTTTTTAATATGCTATCTAGGTTGGTCATAACTTTCCTTCCAAGGAGTGTCTTTTAATTTCATGGCTGCAGTCACCATCTGCAATGATTTTGGAGCCCAAAAAAATAAAGTCTGACTCTGTTTCCACTGTTTCCCCATCTATTTCCCATGAGGTGATGGGACCAGATGCCATGATCTTAGTTTTCTGAATGTTAAGCTTTAAGTCAACTTTTTCACTCTCCTCTTTCACTTTCATCAAGAGTCTCTTCAGTTCCTCTTCACTCTCTGCCATAAGGGTGGTGTCATCTGCATATCTGAGGTTATTGATATTTCTCCCGGCAGTCTTGATTCCAGCTTGTGCTTCTTCCAGCCCAGCATTTCTCATGATGTACTCTGCATGTAAGTTAAATAAGCAGGGTGACAATATACAGCCTTGATGTACTCCTTTTCCTATTTGGAACCAGTCTGTTGTTCCATGTCCAGTTTAACTGTTGCTTCCTGATCTGCATACAGGTTTCTCAAGAGGCAGGTCAGGTGGTCTGGTATTCCCATCTCTTGAAGAATTTTCCACAGTTTATTGTGATCCACACACTAACACCCCAAAAAGATGTCCTTTTCATTATAGGGAACTGGAATGCAAAAGTAGGAAGTCAAGAAACACCTGGAATAACAGGCAAATTTGGCCTTGGAGTATGGAATGAAGCAGGGCAAAGGCTAATAGAGTTTTGCCAAGAGAACGCGCTGGTCATAGCAAACACCCTCTTTCAACAACACAAGAGAAGACTCTACACATGGACCTCACCAGATGGTCAATACCGAAATCAGATTGATTATATTCTTTGCAGTCAAAGATGGAGAAGCTCTATACAATCAGCAAAAACAAGACCAGGAGCTGACTGTGGCTCAGATCATGAACTCCTTATTGCCAAATTCAGACTTAAACTGAAGAAAGTAGGGAAAACCACTAGGTATGACCTAAATCAAATCCCTTATGACTATACAGGGGTGGTAAGTAGGGTACTTCAAATAACCCAAGAAAGTTCCTAAGAGAAAAAGTCAGTTTCAAAATCAAGAAACAAGGGTCTTCCCCTATGGTCCAGTGATTAAGACTCTACCTTCTAATGTATGGGATGCAGGTTTGGCCCCTGGTCAGGGAAATAAGATGCCTCATGGCCAAAAAGCCAGAGCATAAACAACCAATGCAATATTGTAACAAATTCAATAAAGACCTTAAAAATAGTCCACATCAAAAAAAGAAAAAAATCACAGGGACTTCTCTGGTGGTACAGTGGATAAAAGTATATGGGTTTGATTCCTGGTCTGGGAAGATTCCACATGCCATGGAGCAACTAAGCCCATGAGCTGCAACTACTGAAGCCCATGCACCTAGAGGCCATGCTTCGCAACAAGAGAAGCCACCACAATGAGAAGCCTGAGCACCACAACTAGAGAGCAGCCCCCACTCACTGCAACTAGAGAAAGCCATTGTGCGACAACAAAGACTCAGCACAATCAAAAATAAATAAACAGAAATTATATTTTAAAAAAATCTTCAAAAATAAAATCAAATCAGGAAACTGAAGGAGAGGAGGTACAACCCAGTCCCCACAAAGAAGGGCCATCGTAATATAAAGCCATGCTGACCTAAGGGGGGTGATGTGGCCACTTCAGAGTTTTGATAATTTTCGGGCACTGGACGTTTTAATATCCGAATTGAGACAGCTTTTGCAGTTTAAAGGGACCAAAGAGTCCTTTTATATTCTAAGAGGGAGCCCATATATGCTTAAGGGGCCTGCCCAGAGACCAGCTTTTACTCAGGAGCAAGAGGAAGACTTCTCCCACTGAGAAAATTATAAAAGGAAGAACAGATTTTTGCATTTTGATGATACCCTCGAAGTTGTACTTGTTCAATGTATTAACTGCATGATCTTGTGTTGGTTTTTCTATCACTTGTTACAGAAAGAATCTAACACAGTGACTTAGTAGATAGTAAAGTTTTGGAGCCAGCAGTAGTCTCCTCTATGGGTTAATGTCTATTCTGTCTATTTTACAGAATAGATAAGTGAGGCAAAGAGGCCTCAGGATTGTCTTACCCAAGGGACTCTTGCAAGCTGGGACTGTCAACATCTAACTCCACGAGTCGGCTTTTATCACCCTTCTTCAAATTAACCTATTCATCCTCACTCCTTTTACTGAACATCTTCCATATGAAAACACTGGGGTATGCCTAGGGAATATTTAGATCAAGCAGCCACAGATCCTATTTCCAAGAACAGGCTTATAATAAAATGAAGGCGAAACATCACATGTAAAAGTCTAAAGTGAAAAGAAGGAACTGAGATGGGTGAATGGAGGGTGTCACTGATCCTCCACCCCACCATGACTCTAGGCTGTGGGAAAGGGATGCCAAGGCAGCCTGCATGGAAGACCCACCTGTGTACTGTGTTCTGGGAAGTTCCTGAGAGGTTCAAGAAACGGTCACTCTTCTGCTCGGCGGCCAACAGCATGGAGCTTTCACTGGGCTGAGAGGATGATGGCAGGCTGCTTTCAGACTGGATGGAGAAATTGACAGTCAAACGAACGGGTCTGATCTCCAATAGTTCTTGGCCTTCTTAGGCCAGAACCTTGAAGAAATTTACTTGTATCTTCCAGCCTAGTCCTGGGAACTGTTCCTTAAACGTTAAGCCCTGGAATCATCAGAGCAAAAACAGGGCCCCTAGCAGGATCTCCTCCACTCCCTGATGGACTGCTTTGGCTACTCTGCCTAGAGCACAAGTTCTGATCCTTATGAACGAGAGCAGCAGAGCTGTAAGGGCTGACTTCAAAGTCAGTGACCAAGTACCTAGAGCATACCACTTAAAAGCGATGAAGCAAGTGTTTGGATCTTGAAATCTGGAGGTTTAAGGCTATCTAATCTATCATACTTTTCCTTCTTAGGCTTCTACCCTAAGCAGGTACTGGGAAAGCCTTCTGTATGTCAAAAGAAGAAAAAAAAAATCCTTAAATAAACTAAACGGAAAACCAAATCCTTAGAGCAAATATTTACAAAAACTCATGATTAAAGGCTTAAAGTTCCTGACATATAAAAAGCTCTGTTTTATAAATCAACTTAGAAAAATGCAAAGTTGCCAACAGAAAAATGGTCAAAGAACGCAAAAGATAGTGCAAAAAAACAAGTCGGCATTCAAATTCATTGAAAATCAAACAGCTGCCACTTTTTTTTTAACTTGTCACATTAGACAAGGAAAATTTATGCTTCTCAATTGTGATAATGATACAGTGACATAGTCACTCATATTATTAGAGAGAGTATAATTTGGTATGAACTTCCTGGAAATAATCTGACAATATGTATTGAGAGCCTTAAAAATGTCACACCTTTGAATTCTGCTTCTAAATCTATTCTGGGAAAACTATCAGAAATGTGGACAATACATAAATGCTTGTTTTAGCATCAGTTACAATAATGAAAAGTTAGGAATTATTCTGAATGTCTGATATTAGAGGAATGGTGAAGTAAATTTTAACGCATTCATACAACTGAATAGCATGAAATTATCAAAATGATGTGTACAAAGGGCTTTTGAAAGAAATGGGAAATGATTATGATATATGATATAATCTAAACTGGAAAAAAAGCAACATTGAGAAATATGTTTATATATGTAATGGCCTCAAAGATATAAATTAAAAATTAAGAAGAAAGACTAGGAGAATATATGTCAAAATGTTCCAAATGATTGCTTAGGGTTAGAGAGGAGTGGGGGTGATTTTTGTGTAATTTTCTGATTTTTCTTCAGCGAACATTATTCCTTTATAACACTGAAAAAAAAAAAGCCAAACACCCAGAAAACAATTTTTAAGTGAGTTCAGTATTTTATCACTTATTAGGAAAACAAAATTACTTTTTAATGTATGTAGACCTCAGTGTGGTGTGTGCACATCACTGACTTGAAAAAGAAGGCTACTGATCCCCACACAGTGCTCAACTCTGACATCCATCCATTTTCCAGGGACAGTATGTCTGCAATTCCCAGCTGACCTTACGGATCTTGGCAGGATCCGGGTGAAACTTACTGTTTCTGTTGGCAACTTGGGCACCAGGCAGTGAGAGATTCGGATTCTTGGATCTTTGGTGGTGATGGACAGACCTCTCTGCAGAATTTTCACCAAACGGATCCAGAACTGAAACACGGTCTCTGGGTGTTTTTCGTGGAGCCTCAGGTAGTAGATCTTTTCAGTCACCGTCCTAACCCTTAGGATGCGTTGGAGCCGGTCATAGATTTGCAGTTCCACATACTTCAGGGGCAGAATCCTGGGCACAGTCAGGAAATTCCCGTGACAGAGGCCCCCAGTGGTTTTAATGAACCTTGCTGGGTTAACCCCATTAGACTCCTGCCTCTGCTTGGGGGATGCTGGAGAGCGAAAGCTTGTGGTCTGAGGGTGGAAATGATCACTAAAACCTATTCTTCTCTGATTTCTAGAGCCTTGGTTATTAAAGAATCTGCTCAAACCAATAACAATGGCTGATGGTTGATGTATAAAATCTCAATTAACCCTCACAACCACCCCTTGATGAAGGAAAGATATGTAGTATTAATTCCCTGTTACAGAATTTGAAACTGTGGCTCAGAGAAGCTAAGTGATTTGCCCAAGTTTAGATCTTCTTAAGTAGGAACTGGAACTAAGATTTTCTGACTCCATCTCCAGGTCTCCTTCTCCCTAGATCCTGAGTAACTGTGCTGAAAGAGTAAGGAGAAGGATGGAGGTCTGGTATTTTACATCCAGTATTTTTTTTCAATTTCAATACCTCATAATCCTATTTGACTTTCATATCGCTCACCTTTCTTTTTGAAAACCTCCAAGTCTATATTGACAAAACAAAAAGTAAGCAAAAGGAAGCCACGATTCTCAAAAACTAGGAAAAGACAGGGGCTGGTGCTCTACCCCAGCACCAAGTACAGTGCTTGGTACATACAGACACTAAATAAATATTTGTTAAATTAATGAAGGAAGTCTACACAGTTTATAAGCTAAAGAACACTGTCCTTTCTTCTTGTCTAGAAACCAGTGGCAAAACAACTCAGTTGTTCACCCAGCCCCTCCCAGCACCTCCCTCACATCTTCGTTTACCTGCTGAGGGTGATGACTGGGGCACTCCCCGGCGTGTTCCAGGTGGAAAACTGACCCTGGGGCCAGGTGACGTTGGCCATCAGGAGAATGTTGGGGAGTGGCAAGGAGGGTACGGACGAGGTCACCCCAAGGATCACAGTGGTTGGCCCTTCACTGCCATCCATCCAGTTTCCGGGCTTAGTGACCTAGAAGTTAGCCCCAGGCACATGGAGTCAGACAGAAACGGAAGACAGGGGTGGAAGATTACAGGTGCTAGAAAATGACACTTGAACTTGGCAACAGGCTTGGAGCACCTATGTTCTCACACACCGGGCTGGGCCACGACCTGCCGTCCATCCTTCCCGTGGGTTCTCCCCAAAGAGACGTTAGGTCATTGGCAACAGGAACTTGGTCACCCACCTTCGTGTGCTTGGCATGACTAACTTTAAAAGGATGTGCTGGTAAGACAAAACTGATCACCATTTTATTCCTCCATCCTTGGGCAGAAGAAGGCAGCCCAGGTTTCTAATGATCTGGGAGGGGGATTCTGCAAAGAAAGTTCCAGAAGGGGAGGAGAAGGAGGAAAAAGCTGTTGAATGGGGAAGACCCAGGCAGCCCAACTTGAGAGAGGTTTGGGGAGCTTCCCTCAAGATGATGGACAGTCTGGCTTGCTGCTGGGTCCTGAGAGGAATAAGGGCCTGTTCTCTTGCGGCGCTCAGGGCGGTGGTAGGACGGGAAGAAGGCAGCCTGGCACTTGGGCGCAGTCTCAGCTGAGACACCCCCACACCTCACTGTCCAGGACAGGCAGATGAGCCCCAGCACTGTAGCATCCAAGGAACCACAGGGATCAGGATCTAAGGGGTGACCCCTATGTTCCCAAGACCAGAGGGCCTTCTCCCAATGTCCCAGACTCTGTAAGACCATCAGGGCCATTCACAGCCTGCAATGGATCTGGGCAACTGGGGAGAGCCCCAGCAATGCCTGAAATGTAGGTTTCCACAAGCCTAGTAGAGGGTGCTCTGAGAAAAGTGAATTTTGATTTTAAGAAGAAATAAGAGTAACATTTCTTGAAGCCCATGTTGTGGAACAAAATTTGTATGTGCTACAAAACACAGAGGGCCACACACACAGAGTAATAC
Organism: Muntiacus reevesi; assembly: GCF_963930625.1. Lineage (NCBI taxonomy): Eukaryota > Metazoa > Chordata > Mammalia > Artiodactyla > Cervidae > Muntiacus > Muntiacus reevesi. The sequence goes on along the minus strand of NC_089254.1, from coordinate 87,717,396 downwards.
ACAAATGTTTGCGGGTGATGTTTCTTGGCCGTGACGGTAGTGCTGGTGATGCTGAGGAGAGGGGAAGGAGGGAGCAGCATAACTCTGTGGGCTGGATCATTTCAAGGCAGCTTTTAGCTCTGATGAGCCAGCTTCAGCAGGCAGGCTTTTCCCCTCCTTGGCACAGTTAGTCTCCTGGGGCAGCTCAGGGATGGGGAAGACCTGGAGCTATGAACCAGCTCCACTGCGACCTGGGGCACCTCATCAGAGGGAGGCTCACTACTCTGTGAAACGGTCTCCAAATTAAGTTCAACACCCACCTCAGATTATTTCCACCCTCACTCCCAGGGTTCCTCATCACTTTTCAACTCCACCAGATAGATTCCTGACTGTAGACCCTCCCTGTGCATTCCAGCCTCCCGGCTTCACCCAGGAGCTTGAAAACCTTTCCCTCTGCCTGAAAGGTTTTCCTGGCCAACTCTTCCGCTTACCAAAGTCTTAGCAACACCTCAAAGAGATGCTTTCCCAGAAAGTTTCCCAGAATACGGGGAAAGCTTCCACAACAACCCATGTTGAGTGTTTGCTCTGCTCATGCTATAGGGTTCAGTGGGTCCAAACCCTCTGACACAGAGCTTTCTTAACAATTACCATTTCACATTATGTCCTTTGAACCTCCAAAGTCACAAGCTTCTTGGCCAGGGGCACTATCTCATCTCTCTTTGCATCTCCTGCCCCTCACACAGCTTATTAACAAAGTGGCGATGCTATACCTGCCACGGAGCACAATGGGGTCACCAGCCAGACCACTGGAGGGAGGTGGGGGGGCACCTCGGTAAAATGTTACACGGATTGAAATGACCATCCCGTGCTCTTGGCAGCTCCATGCTTCTCAGGCCACACTCACTCACTTGAGTGGGTCATATTACTACTCTTCTGGGGATCAGTAGAATCTGGGCAAGGCTAATTTATCCAGGACCTTGCTCTCATGCAAGGGTGTTTGTAAGACAACCTAGAAAGGAGGTTGGGTCTCAGAGCAGAAATTCTGACAGCCGCCTTCATCCCCTTTAACCATTCGGTATGCACTGGTGGCCCCAGAAGGTGCCTGTGGACCCCTCACTCACCCCAGGAAAATGGGTCCTGCTATCTCCTTCTGCAGGTATAACTCTATTTCCCCAAAGCATCTCCTGTGATGCTGTAGGCACAAACCGAGGTGAAGTTGGGACCTAGGCACTCCTGTTTCCTCTGGCTCTACCTGCTTCCCTGCTTCTTCCTCCTCCCCACAGCTTTCAAAGGCTGTGGCATTTGGGGGCCAAACCTTGCAAATAGGCTGTGGGGTGCAGGGGCGGTGGGGGGGTGGGGTGAAGAGAGGGGCCCTGAGCACACAAGAGTACCTGGATAAAGATGCTTTCAAACACCACTGAGTCAGAGAACAAGTTGAATTCTGGAGAATGAATCAGTTGACAAAGGAGGCCATCTTCCACCCCAAGTTCCACTCCAGGGCCTGGCTCCCTGACCTCAGGTGGGAGGCCCCGAATTTTACTCATTGGTTCTTGGGAAGGATGGGCTGGGGAACATCTCTGGGGCTCCACGCAGACCCAGCCCAACTCCAAGGTGATGTTGTGACCTCTTCTGCCCCCACCTCCACAGCGCCACCCCTCCTAATGTAGGGCTGTCCCCCAGGCTGGGGGTGGGGGACGCTGCGGGCTCACAATGGCAGGAATGACATCAAGGAATGTGATGGGTAACAACAGGAAAGGAAGGCAGACAAGAGGCGAGGAAGGACTGGCAGTCAGCAGGGCGTGTCTCTCCCCTTTCCTACTCACTACAAACCAGCAGTAATGAGCTTCCTCCATTCTTCACTCAGCCTCCTCACACACACACAAGGAAAACGATTCTCCAAAGGTTGTGGCCTGATTGTGAGCTGCCAAAGCAGCAAGGGAGTTTCTCTGAAGCCTCTCACAAAAACTTTCTCTGTTTGTGTGACCTGTTCACCCAATGCCAGGCCTTCACCAGGCCAGGGGAGGTCAGGATGGGGGCCACAATTCAGCCCAATCTTTCCTCCCCATATCATGAAACGAAAAAAAATTATTTTTAAACATCAGGTTATTGACAAAGCAAAGAGGCTTATTTATTTGGAAGCTGTGAGTGAGCGAGGAAGTACGATACAGTGTATGCTGGAGCATCAGAGAAAAGATCATAAAAACCAACTGTTATCTTTTTAGGAATTTGAATGAGCCAGTTAAACACAGCCATTATTTATTTATTTATTTTTTCCATTTATTTTTATTAGTTGGAGGCTAATTACTTTACAATATTGTAGTGGTTTTTGCCATACATTGACATGAATCAGCCATGGATTTACATGTGTTCCCCATCCCATCCCTCTGGGTCTTCCCAGTGCACCAGCCCTGAGCACTTGTCTCATGCATCCAACCTGGGCTGGCGATCTGTTTCACACTTGATAATATACACGTTTCAATGATATTCTCTCAGATCATCCCACCCTCGCCTTCTCCCAGAGTCCAAAAGTATGTTCTGTGCATCTGTGTCTCTTTTTCTGTCCTGCATATAGGGTTATTGTTACCGTCTTTTTAAATTCCATATATGCGCGTTAGTATACTATATTGGTAAACACAGCCATTATTTAAAATTTAATAATATAAACTGATAATTAAATAAGTTATATAAAAAGCAAGGTAATAGATGCCCAAACTCCTCACTTCTTAATCATTTTACTCTATTTTATGTCTCTTTATTCCCTTTGGGGTTATTGGCTTCAATTGGTAGAAACAATATATAATGTGCTACCATTCCTTCTCTCTTTTCAGGGTGTACAGAAAGTTCACAGTGGTTGCTGTCTTGAAACCAGCCATGCTGGGAGGTGATTACATGATGGAAATCAGCCAATGCTAAAATCTGGCCTTAATTTATTGCCATTGTGATTGTCTAAAGGGATAAAGAAAATGTCAACGATGTCGACTAAAAGAGTGTCTATAGCTGTTACACTGTGGACACAAAGAAGAATCTGAGGAAATGATCTTCCAGTTGAAAGGTATTTGAAAAGTATTATCTAAATTAGCAAAGAAGGTGCTGGTCATTATCCTTAACAGAGTTCCGAAAGGCAACTTTGTTATTTCACATTCCCCTTATTCATGAATGTTAAGTGGAAAAATCAGCCAGCATTCATGTCAGAACTACACTGGCTTGTCAGTTACACTGGTTGGCTAGGAACACAAAAATCCGACAAAAATCCATGAACGCTTTCTATGAGCATCAACTGGCATCTGAAAGTTACAGTAGAATATTGTATAGTCTATTGTAAATTGTGTGCTTTAAAGTAAATTTTTATTAAGTAAAATGTTATAAAGTAAGATTTCTTTAAAGAAAGAAACTTGTATACTTATATGTATTTCCCCTTCCCACTGCCCCCTTGGAAAGCTGGTGGTTAGACATTTACCAGCACACCACTGTGGTGGTACTGACTATTCCTCTCCCACTGCAATTCTTTCCCTGGTTCCAGGACACGAAACTTTCACTTAAAGACATCTTCAGGTTGCATGAAGTTGAGAAGGGATGAGCCGTTAGTTACCTCTCTCAGACACTGGCGGTACAGCTACAGGCTCCCTCACTTGGTGCTTATTCAAGAACAGGCCAAGGGGTGAGATCTCTTCATCTTTCAAACTCTCAAGATACACACTGCTGCAGCCCACCCATGACTGCGCTTGGATCTTCTGGTGCCTCTCCTATCAGGAGGGGAACCTGCTTCTCATTGTTTTCCCAAAGCTGTGACATCAGAAGCAGGATTAGCTTATTTCTTCTTAAGACTCACTCATTAGAAGAGAAAAATTTTCTCTTTTATTAAGGCAAAGTCTGTAAGACCAGGGATTTAAACACTCAAACATTTCAAGACTATTACTTTTGTTTCCTTATCTCAGTGCTCTCTGTAACATTGTTTCTCCTTTCCTTGTAAAAAGAAAAAACAAAAAACAAACAGGAAACTTCTCTTACAATGTTTGTAGCATAAACCAAAAATTTAAATGACATAGAGAACATCAGCATGACCACTTACGCCAGAGTACCTCACTTACATGTACAGTAAGTTCTAGTGTTAAATAAGTGGAAGAATGTTCCCTGCAACACTGTCTGCAGTAACAAAAGACTGGAGACAACTTAAATGTCCATCAACAGGGCAGCAGTTAAATTATGATACAAACCCTAACCTTAACCCTAACCATAATCTATAATGAGGTAATGGTTTGCAGCCAATGAAAGAATAAGGTATATTCTTTATGTATACTGATAAGGAATGATTACCAAGACATTAAGTTAAAACAAGATGCAGAACAGTATATATAATATGCCATCACGTGGGTAAAAGGAATTTAAAAGAATATATACCCATATGAACATGTTTGAACATGCCCAGAAACTTCTGGGAGGATAAAAATGTGGTTGTGTTAGGGAGGGGTAGGACACTGGCAACTGTGGTGAAAAGAAAGGACTTATTTTTCACAGTATATATATACACTTGAATATATATAGTATACTATATATACAGTATATACTATATATAGTATATTATATATTATTTAATATAATATATAATTATATACCATAATATATAATTATAATATAATGTAATGTAATGCATAATGTATAATATATTATTATATATAATATATGCTAATATATACTGTGTATATATATATGCTTGAATTATTTACCTTGAGCATGTATTTCCTTTTTAAATAAATTTTAAAATAAAAAGTGTTAGAGAATTATCGTATGTATGGCCCTACAAATATTTGCTGAGAAGCAACTGTGTTTGCCAAGGTATGCCACATGTTGGAAGAACCATTACTAGCTCTGAAAGTAGTCTGATCAGGGTTGTGGATGTGGTCAGGACTGTCTTAGACATAACTCTTTACTTGTTGAGGTTAAAAAATAAACAAAAACATATTTGAAGAAATAAGGGTGGAAAACTTTCCAAATGTAATAGAAACTGTAAACCTACATCTACACAAAGAATAAGAACACTAGAAACTGTAAATATGTAAGTAAACTTTAAAAATATACATATTAAAATATATACTATAGGGCTTCCCTGGTGGCTCAGACGTTGGAAGAATCTACCTCCAACTCAGGAGACCCGGGTTTAATCCCTGGGTTGGGAAGATCCCCTGGAGAAGGAAATGGCTACCCACTTCAGCATGGACAGAGAAGCCTAGAAATTGTAAATATATAAGCAAATTTTTAAAATATACATATTAAAATATAGTATATAATTTTAAGAGTTCTTTAAATAAGGTGTTTTAAAAATTACAACAATGTAATATGTAATATCAAATTTAGAACACAAGCAGAAGTAAAATACATGACAAGAAGGGCACATTAAATAAGAGTGTGGAGATAAAAATGTACTGTTGCATGGCTCTGACATTGTACATGAGTGATATAATACTATTTGAAGGTTGATTGTAGTAAGTTGAAGAAGTCTATTGTAAACCCTAGAAGAGAGAATCTTCGTCTAATTTTTTTAAACGAAAGAGGTATAGCTAATAAATAAATAGTGGAGGCAAAATACAACACTGAAGAATTTTCAGATAATCCAAGAGAAGAAAGAAAACAGTAATAAAGACAGTTAATGCTCAGTGGTTATGTATTTTTTAAAACTATTTTAATATATGTTTTATTTACTTATTTTTTTATTTTGGCTGCACTGGGTCTTCATTGCCACATGTGGGCTCTTTGTTGGGGCATGTGGGTTTCTCTTACTGCAGAACATAGGCTCAAGTGCACAGAATCAATAGTTGTAACCACATGGGCTTGGTTGCCCTGTGGCATTTGTGACCTCCATTCCCTGACCAGGGATTGAACCCGGGTCCCCTGAAGTGGAAGGCAGATTCTTAACCTCTGGACCAGCAGGGAAGTCCCTCAAGTGATGAATGCTGAGTCATCAAGTTGGTATAAGTTTGCCATATAAAGCAAATCAAGTTTGTTGGCATTATTAATACTCTGTGTGCAAAGCAGCATATAAAATAAGCATTGTAAGTTATAGCCATTTTATAATTTTAAATTTTGTTACAATAAGTTTGCTTAGGAAAAAAAAATCTCACATGTGCCCACATAAGAATTACCTCGAGGGTGATAAAACTCATTGACTTGTTTTTCTTTACTGCATTTTGAAGAGTCCTTGAAAAAGGGGGGAAAAAAAAGAAAAACCATGATGTAGACAAAAGAGCTGCATACTGGAACAGACCACCAATTAATTCAGTGACATTGTCTAACTTACTTAGTTTCCTTCTGTTTCCTCTGTGGTAAAATGTCAAGACACCACCCAATACATTGGCCACCAGCCACACGTGATTACTAAGCGCTTGAAATGTGGCTAATCCAATTGCAGGTGTGTTGTGTTAAATACTCACCAATACAAATATACACTTAGAACAAAAATAAAAATGTAAAACATCTCATTAATAACTTTTCATGTTGATTACATATTGAAATATTCTTAATGTATTAGGTTAGCTAAAATTTGTTTAAAATACCTTTTCCTGTTTCCTTTTTCTTTTTTCATGTGACCACTAGACAATTTTAAATCATATATACAGCTTGCATTATACCTTTGTTGGACAGTGCTAAACTAGATTGTATCTTCTAGTCCTTGTATCTTCTAGTCCTTAATATTCTGATATTTAATATTCTGATACTCCTAAGATTTAGGAGTGCAGCCCTTCAAACCCAGAAAGCATACATTTAAAGCAGTTCATTCTCTTCATTCCATTCCACTAGATGGCACTAGAGTCACAGCTTCAAGCTAACAACATATCTTAAAATAGTTGCAGTTCTCTAAACATGCTGTGCTTGGTTTCAGCTCCATGCCCTCACTCACACTCTTTGCTCTACTGGGAAACTCTTTCCTAACTAGATAGCCTATTCATTTTTTAAAAAATTCAGATCCTCTGGGACATCCCTGTGGTCTAGTGGTTAGGATTCTGAGCTTTCCCTGCCAAGGGCCTGGATTCAATCTCTGGTTGGGAAACTAAGATCCCACAAGCCACGTGGCACAACCAATATAAAGAAATTAAAAATAAAATAAAACTCAGATCCTTGACATCCATCTCCTGTCCATAAATAACTTTATGCAGCCACTGTCCTTTACATATCATTCTATAATAAAGCCATGAGATATTGTTTACATGTATCCCCTCCCTCTATCTTGCATATGTTATCTGAGATAGGTAGTGATGAGATTTTAGTTGATGCCTGGCATCCAGCACGCAGTAGGTACTATAAGCAATGTTATCAGGGTAGGCCAAGTTAGCAAAAAGTCCACATCGCAGTAGCGTAAGACAACAAAGGGGCACTTCCCTGGTGGGCCAGTGGTTTAGACTCTGCGCTCTCGGACCAATCCCTAGTGGGGTAACTGGATCCTACATGCAGCAACTAAGAGTCCACATGCTACAACTAAAGATCCTACATACCACAACCTGGCACAGCCAAGTAAATAAATAAAATACAATATTAAAAAAAAAAGACAAAGGTTTTTTTCTTGTTTACATTACATATTCATCAGGAATCAACTGAAGGCTCTGCTCCATGACTGGTACTCCAGGACCTACGTTAATGGAACAAACCCATCCAGAGCCTTGCTGGTGACTGTGGCAGAAGCAAAGAGGGCTTTGGAGGTTTCTGAACCTGTGCTTAAATGTGCCAACCTAAAATTGACACAAATCATTTCTACTCACAAGTTATTGGCCAGAACTAATTATATGGCCCCATTCAATGAAAGGATGTCAGAAAGTGCGATTCTATCATGGGCTTGGAAGGCAAGGGCAGAAATATTTGAGGAATGTTGATGCTGCGATTCATCGGGGTTGCAAAGAGTCAGACACGACTGAGCAACTGAACTGAACTGAATGATGATCTTTCCAGCAGTCATGTACGTATGTGTGAGTTGGACTATAAAGAAGGCTTAGCGCCCCAAAATTGATGCTTTCAAACTGCGGTGCTGGAGAAGACTCTTGAGAGTCCCTGGGACAGCAAGGACATCAAGCCAGTCAATCCTAAAGGAAATCAACACTGAATATTCATTGGAAGAACTGATGCTGAAGCTGAAGCTCCACTACTTTGGCCACCTGATTTGAAGAGCCAATTCATTGGAAAAGACCCTGATGCTGGGAAAGACTGAGGCTAGGAGGAGAAGGGTGCAACAGAAGATGAGATGGTTGGATGGCATCATCAACTCAACGGACATGAGTCTGAGCAAACTCCAGGAGTTAGTGAAGGACAGGGAAGCCTGGTGTGCTGCAGTCCATGGGGTCACAAAGAATCGGACATGACTTAGTGACTGAACAAATGACTACTGATAACCCTCCTAATCAATAATCCTTCAGCTCAGTATTTCTCCTGCAGGTAGAACACATTCACTGTATGTTCCCCCACAAAGGAAACAACCCAAGAATTCCCTTCAGTCACAACGTCAAGTTCAAGTTCAAATTCAAGAATCTGCATGATGCACAATAATTGCTATTGACAGTTTCAGATATGGCTTGAGCTAGAGAACGATAAACTAAAACAAGCCATGTGCCACACATCCAATGTACTCTGGTGGAACAGGGACAGGATAAATGCAGTCAGGGGACTGGGGACAAATGGAAGACACAACAGCCTAGTGACTGTGATGTTCCACTGTGTAGATGTGATTACAGTCCCTTACCTGGAGCAAAGGGAATGGTTCTTGATTAGCTCTTAATTCTGCTTCTTGGGAAGACATCCTTAAGCCATTGTTTTGTTTTAAGCTGCAAAGTTTTCAGGGTGGTTGCTGCAGTACAACCTAATTTGTCCTGACTAATAAAGAAATCAGAATCTAGAGGGGGGTGTTACAGATTATTTAAAAAGAAACACTTAATATGTGTGAATAACTAATGTGGAGGGCAGCAAAGAAATCTTACTGGAGGCTGGAAGGTCAGCAATTCATGTTATACAGCAGCAAAACATTTGGTGAAATTGTGGTCTGCAGTAACTTAGATGTTATACTTTAATAATCTACCTAATAAGCTAGGAGAGTCAAGAGAATAGAATTTTAGCAGCAGAAATTGGATATAGTTGGCTGTCACTGACAAAGCACCCCAGGATGAGTTCAGAAGAGAACTGGCCAGCTTGCAAGAAGGTAAAGAGATCGAGAGACACTATGGATGGCACAAGGGTTCACAGAAGCAACTGCTTCTCATCCCTAAGTGCGTGCTCAGTTGCTCAGTTGTGTCTGACTGCGACACTGTGGGCTGCAGCCCTACCAGGCTCCTGTCCATGGGATTTCCCAGGCAAGAATACCTTGGGTATTGTGAGTGGCCATTTCCTCCTCCAGGGCATCCCTAAGATTAAGAGATAAAATGGAGATGCTTGGAGTGACAAAAATTACTCAAAGAGACTTCAAACTCAGCTTTGTTGGTATGGTAACCAACAGTCCTGGTTTGACCAGAACCATCCCAGTTTTTAACAAAGAAAACCCGGCAACCAAGGAAACCTCTCTGCCAGGCACAGGGACAGCTGTTGACCCTACTCATACATCTCTGTTGAAACCTCCGAGTAGTTTAAATTGTTTTAGAGCCAAGACCTTATTTAATTTGTGACACTCAGTAAACCATTTCCATTAAGCTAAACTGCTTGGGAAAGAGACTTCAGGTGCATGTCTCCAACCAAAAGATCAAAATGCCCCAAAATAGTTGACGAGGCATGAGAATGAGAAAAGACACCAAATCTAAGAAAAATGTCTAGAAAAGGGCAGCTATGGCATGAAACTGCCTGAAATCAGAGATAAAAAGCCAACTATATTTCTGAGAGTACTCTGCTACCAAGACAAGTCACATAAGCCCAGCCAATCACAAAAGACAAAAGAGTACAATCTTTTGTCATGTGCCCAAAAGGTGAGCAGCTGGAAATACTTGCCAACAGCACTAAGAATTATCACAGCACAATAAATAAAAGTGATGCCCAAACCACTGGTTTCTGGGCTATGTGTTAGCCACTCAGTGTTTGACTCTTTGTGACCCCATGGACTGTAGTCAGGCTCCTCTGTCCATGTTATTCTCTAGGCAAGAATACTGGAGTGGGTTGCCATTCCCTTCTCCAGGGGATCATCCCAACCCAGGGATTGAACTCAGATTCTTTACCATCTGAGCCACCAGGGAAGTCTGGGGTAGTGGCACTTGAGTTTAAGAACACTCAGGAAGAGGGCTTCCGTCGTGGCTCAGTGAAAAAGAATCCGCCTACCAATGCTGGAGACATGGGTTTGATATCTGATCCAGGAAGATCCCACATGCTGAGGAGCAATTAAGCCCACAGAACTATTGAGCTTGTGATCTAGAGCCCAGGAACCACAACTACTGAAGCCTATGTGACCTAAAGCCTGTGCTCCCCCAAAAGAGAAGCCACTACAGTATAAGAAGTCCACGTACTTCAACTAGAGAGCAGCCCCCACTCTCCTCAAGGAGCTGGCACAGGTGCAAAGACCCAGCACAGCCAAAAATAAAATAAAGAACAGTCAGAAAGTAAAACTGGTTTAGCAGAGGACACAATGCACCATTCTTACCCTTTAGCAAAAGTAAATCAAACTCACCATATACAAAAGGATGTGTGCACCAAGATGAGTGTGTTAAATACCATACTCAGAGGAATGAATATGCTTCAATATTGAGTGGGGATGAAGGAGGGAATTCAAGGTGGGGGGGCGGGAATCTCCATTTTTTCTGGAAAGTCCAAGCTGTTAGGTCTGGGAGACCAGAAACAAACAGTGAGGCACAGACATTTCACCAGGTGACCTGGAGAACAATCAGAATTGAGTAGATAAGAACAGAGAAAAAAACGCCTGCTGGGCTCAAGTCTTCTCCAGGGACTAAAGCTGAAGGCTTGTCAGAAAGGATCATTTTTCTTTTTCTTTAGAGATGGATAGTGTCAAGAGGGAACTCTAATAGCCTTGGCCTAGGCTGGGACAACTGGTTGATAGAGGGCAGCCCCAAGTGCGCCTGCCTCCACATTCAAAGATTTATTTACCTTATGTTTTAAACAAAGTGTTTTACATACTTTTCTGCTCCGATGCTTTAAGATGTGAAACCTCAGATGTGAGCATTAAAACCCTTCCCTATTACTAATTTCAAGGGCAGGAGTCAACAAGACACAGAGTGGAAATATACATTCAACTTTATTTCATTAGAAAAACTTATTTAAGCCACATGGTGGCCAAAATGCCCCCGTCCCAAGCAGGCCCTGTCATTCCCCTGCCCACTTCAGACCAATACACACACACACATACTCGCTAAGTTGGAAGAACTTTAAAAAATGTAAAAATGAGAACGGGACACAGAAGACTCCACCTTCCCCCTTTCTACAGCCAACCCACACAACTCTTAACTGTCATCTGCACATAGAGGAGCTCTCATGGGAAAAAAGCTGAATACCAAGTAAACTGACCATAAGACACCCAAGTCCAAAAGAATTCTTGGCAGATGCTTAGAAAGTAGGATTGAAACTAAGACCATCTCCCAACAGCTGAAGTTGCAGCACAAGTCCTCATCTAAGAGAAGACAAAGCCAGGTTGCTCAGGACAGCCAAGCATACGGCAGCCTGGGGAGGAGAGTGAGATCACTTCATTCCACAGCCACAGGCCCCACTAAGATCTGTGATTAAACAGGCTTTTTCCAGAACAAGGAGTATTCAAATGAGGTCCTTCGAGGGCCTAGTTAACAGCTAGTTCTCTGATAACACTGATGTGGAGCTTGCCTGCCCAGGAACTGGTAGAGCTGGCGGTATTTTGGAGACTGTTCCAAGGTTATAACCGGTGGAGGGAGGTCTTATCACACCCCTCTGGATGGATAGTCTGGAAGGCTCTTGGCTCTGTGTTGGCAAGCTGACCTCTGGTGGCCCAGGAGCTCCCAGGCGACGGGCTCTCCAGTAAGCCCTCCAGGGACTCCATCAGTCTAATGAAGATGGAGAGCAGCGTCAGCACCCCACCTAAGAGATAGAGGTTCAACATGTGCTTCATAGCTTCAAGGATTCCACTCCTTTGTGGAACAGCAGAGCTGCCTTCTGCTTCGGAAAGGCCTCCGGATCCTGAGAAGAGAGAGGCGAGGTTTATCTCCAGCCTTCTGGGATATGCGTGTCTCTGACCTTGACCGTGGAGCTAAGCAGGCGGCCAGCCAGTCAGGGAGGCAGGGACCAGAGCAGAATCTCCAAGTAAATTTACACTGTAAACGCCATGGCTCCCACCTGGCTGGGGAACGACTCAGCTTCTTGGACTAATTCAAGAGCATTCCTTAAAACTTTACAATATTGTAAAGTAATTAGCCTCCAACTAATAAAAATAAATGAAAAAACAACAACAACAACAACAGTAGAACATCTGATTAAGAGACCACGTATTAAATCCAGTTCATCAGCTTTTGTCTAAGTACCTAATAAAACAAGTAAATCTTTAAGTCAGAAAAAAAAACCCAAAACTTTTTCTTCTGCTTTCAGGTATAGAGAATCCCTGTTCCACAGTCCAGGGACCACAAACCTTCCTGATGCAAAAACCCAGTTCTTTTGGAGGGGGGGGGGGGAGGTTGCGGGGGCGGGGGGGCGTCGATTGTGGGAATATAAGAACATGTCCTTGAGAAAGCAAAAGCAACCTGCCTGGAAATCTCCTTCACATATCTGTCAGGTGTGAATTAATCATAAACTTTTAAAAAGTCTAAATAATCCTAACAGAGTAAAATGTACCAAGTTCACTTATTTAACAAGTACGCCCTTAACACCCAACGTGTTAGGCACCCTGGATGGCACTAAAGCCTCTCCAGGCCCTGCAGACACGAAGCCGGACCTCATGCGCCTTCCAGTTTAGCAGGGGAGCGGGGACAGGCAAGAAAATGGGCAGTTCCTACAAGCAACAGGAAGGAGATGCTAGGTGTGCTCTGGATGGGCACGGCATCGGGTGGGCACACGGACCCTAGTTAGGGCCACCCCTGGAGAAAGCTGGGCGGGGTGGCTCAGTGGGGCCCCAGGTGGGGACGAGAAGGGACGCTCCCCACAGCACAGTCCCAGGCGGGGGAACGCCAGGAGGCCCGCGGGGCACGCAGCCCAGGGGTTGGGGGCGGGGAGCCGGGAAGCCTACACAGCCGCTCACCTCCAGGAGGAAGGGCCAGGAGCGGCCCGCGTGCCGTAATAATGGGTCGCGGGGAGTCGGAAGGAAAGTCAGACCACGAGATGTCAATCCAGACGCCTCTCAGCAGATAAAAGCGCAGTTTGCAGCGAAACTCTGAGCCGGGGCCACGCCGTCCATTTATAGCCGCGGTGCTGCCTGGAGCCCGCGCGCGCGCACTGGAGCCCTGACGCAAGCCCGCGGCCCCGCCCCGAGGCGAGGGCGGGCTGGGGCTCCGAGCAGTTGTCAGCAGCTTCGGTCAGGGCCACACGCCTGCGACTCTGAGTCACTGAGGTGGCCCTGGCAGCAGGCGTGTATATTAACTTCAAGTGCCTTTTCTAGCTGCAGGAAGCGTTTGATGGAGTTAGAAAGTCATTATTCCCGCATACCACGTCGATGGAAAACACACCTATAATGGTGCAATCCAAGGGCTCGCTCACTGCGTGGGATGAGGTCCGGCGGGCGGCTGGGGATGCATTCTTCGCCGCAGATTTCAACAAAGCACAGATTGTCAGAGGGCCTCAGGCCCTCGCTCCACCGCCGCCCCCACGCTACTGCCTTCATTCCTGCCTTCAGTTCCTTCATTCCGGAACTGAAAAGTTGACACTGTTTCACTTCTTAGAGGTAACAGGATTCCAAACGCCCCCCATCCCCCACCCAGTCCCTATTCCGAGTCCTTAAGTTTCCTTTGCCATTGGTATCTCTGGAATGGCATCTTTTTACATTATAAACCCTGCCTTCCATGAGAGTTTGTCGCAGTACCAAAATGTGGAATACACACCTGGCTCTGGTGTCCGTGCATGTGACCGAGTCCCTTGGCAGGCAATGGATGTCAGATTCCTCGTGTACAACGTGGCCACGGAACGAAGTCTGAGGATGAACGAAAGTCCTAGGGGGTCACAATCTAGGTGGTGGTTTAGTCCCTAAGTCGTGTCCGACTCTTGCGACCCCATGGACTGTAGCCTGCCAGGCTCCTCTGTCCATGGAATTCTCCAGGCAAGAATACTGGAGTGGGTTGCCATTTCCTTCTCCCCGCGATCTTTCCGATCCAGGAATCGAACCTGGATCTTTTGCATTGCAGGCAGATTCTTTACCGACTGAGTTACGAGGGAAGCTCCCACAGTCTAGACTTATGCCCAGATTGGGGGCTGAGAAGCCTCATTAAGCAACACCCTCCCAAGGTGCTCCCAAACCTCATCCCTGCCCCCCCACCCCCACCCCGCCAAGTCACTGCGGGTCGTGAGGGCACCCAATGGCGGATCTCGGGAAATAAATTGCTGGTGACACGCTGGGAGTGGGGAGGCCCCTGGGGAAGGAATGTCCACGCCGTGGAAGGAAGGCCGTGGGTGGTTTCGCTGCCTTCCTCGTGGGGAGGGGAGGGGGGCAAAGCTCCGAGTTGGAGACTCTAGCAGGTCCCCGGAGCTTTAGGACGGCAGGCTCCGCTTGCCTGGACTGGACGAGCGGCAATCCAGGCGCTCCCTCGGCTCCGCGGAAAAGAGGCTGGACCAACCGGGAGTTGCCGAACCCGGCTGCGACCTTTCACCTACTAACGCGGCTCCATCTGCTGTCAGAGGGGGAGAGGCGGGAAAGGCCCTCGGGAAGGGGGAACGTTGGAGATGGGAGACGTGCTGGCAGGCAGGCAGGCACTGTGAAATTAACTTTTCTTCTCAGCTTGCAGGAATTTTTGGTGCTTCATTAAACTAGAGATTCGTCTCTATTTTCGCTGGACTCAAGTGACTGTTCTCTTCCACTGTTACTCAGGAGGGGCTCCAGCTCTGAGCTATGAGGGAAGCCCTCAAATGTTTTGGTATATATACCTCTTCCGGTCATGTCCAACTCTTTTGCAACCCCATGAACTACAGAGTTCATGGAATTCTCCAGGCCACAATACTGGAGTGGGTAGCCTTTTCCTTCTCCGGGGGATCTTCCCAACCCAGGAATCGAATCCCAGTCTCCCGCATTGTGGGCAGATTCTTTACCAGCTAAGCCACAAGGGAAGCCCAAATATACTGGAGTGGGTAGTCTATCCCTTCTCCAGCAGATCTTCCTGATCCAGGAATCGAACCCGAGTCTCCTGCATTACAGGCGAATTCATTACCAGCCGAGTTCCCTGGTAGCTCAGACGGTAAAGCGTCTGCCTGCAATGCAGAGACTCGGGTTCTATCCCTGGGTCGGGAAGATTCCCTGGAGAAGGAAATAGCAACCCACTCCAGTATTCTTGCAAGGAAAATCCCATGGACAGAGGAGTCCGATAGGCTACAGTCCATCGGGTGGCAAAGAGTTGGACAGGACTGAGCGACTTCTCTTTCTCTCTTTCCAGCTCTGACATCACGCTGCAGAGTGTCCCCCACCCTTGCTAGTTAGGGGACTCGGGCGAATCCTTTAACCTTTAGACACTTCAGTTTCTCAGCTGTGATATGGGAGGTTAACAGTTCTTACCTGGAAATTAAATGAGTTAAATCACATGAAGCACTGAGAATGCTGCCTGGTACATGGAAAACGTGCTGTACGTGTTAAAATTATTTGTATCCTCTACCACAGAATTCCCAGTGAGGGACTTTGGTCGCAGTTGCCTATGTTCAGTGAGGCAACACAGGAATTCCACAATAGCCCTTTGGGTTCTGCTTATCGTCAAGTCTAAAAGTTTATTCTCATAGAGCTCGAAGGAAGAGATAGGCAGCTCTCTGACAGTTCCCTCTCCCATATTTACTGCCACTGTGCAAACATCATGCTAGATACAGAAAACCAGAGTTTGGGTGAGTATAGTCCTGTGCTTTCCCATTTATCAATTACAAATATTCTTCTACATCGTCTCCTCATCTCTGGGTAGGTATTGGGCCTATCTATATCAAGATTCTTGTTGGTTGTATCTGCAGGCCAAGTTAGTTAATCCTTTTGAGCCCTAATTTCCTAATCTGTAACATGAGGGAAATAATATATAAAACAGAGTTATGAGGATTTGAACTAATACATGTAAAGTATGTGTCATGTAGTAGATGATTAATAAATCTTAGCTCTTTTTACTAAAACGAGAAAGGCAAGTTCTTGTCACCTGGTTGGGTAAGTAAGACTTAAGTAGCAACCCAAGGCATGGGTAGGGTTGTGGTTAAAAATCAGTCCGACTTGAATTTGAATACTGCTCTGAGATTTGCTAGCTGTTCTCCTTGGGCTTTGCTTGCTTCAGTCTCTTCATTTGTAAAATGGAAATAGTAATAGTTTGTACCAAGTAAGGTTGTTATGAAGATTAAATAATGGGTGTAAAGTACTTGGTATAGATTAGGGCAAAATGTGTGGTGTTTATTAATCTAATTAGCTTCTGTTGTTGTTTTTGTTCAGTAACTAAATCATGTCCAACTCTTTGTGACCCCATGGACCGGAGCACGCCAGGCTTCCCTGTCCTTCACCATCTCCCAGAGCTTGCTCAAACTCATGTCCATTGAGCCAGTGGTGTGGTCCAACCATCTCATCCTCTGTTGCCCCCTTCTCCTCCTGCCTTCAGTCTCCCAGTATCAGGGTCTTTTCCAATGAGTTGGCTCTTCACATCAGGTGGCCAAAGTATTAGAGCTTCAGCTTCAGCATCAGTCCTTCCAACAAATATTCAGGGTTGATTTCTTTTAAGATTGACTGGTTTGATCTTGCTGTCCAAGGAACTATCAAGAGTCTTCTCCAGTACTACAATTCAGAGGCATCAGTTCTTTGGCACTTAGTTTTCTTCATGGTCCAACTCTCATATCCAAGCATGACTACTAGAAAAACCATAGATTTGACTATATCAACCTTTATCAGCAAAGTGATGTCTCTGCTTTCTACTATGCTCTCTAGGTTTGTCATAGCTTTCCTTCCAAGGAGCAAGCATCTTTATTTATTTTTCTTTAATTTGCTTGTTATATTTATTACAGTGTAGCTGCTTTACAATGTTGTGTTAGGTTCTGGTATACAGAAGAGTGATTCAGTTATATGTGTCCGTGCTCAGTCACTAAGTTGTGTCAGATTCTTTGTGACCTCATGGACTGTAGCCCACCAGGTTCCTCTGTCCATGGGATTTTCTAGGCAAGAATACTGGAGGGGGTTGCCATTTCCTTCTCCAGCAAATGTCTTTTAATTTCATGGCTGCAGTACCATCTGCAGTGATTTTGGAGCCCAAGAAACTAAAATCTGTCACTGTTTCCACTTTTTCTCCTTCTATATGCCACGAAGTCATAGGACCAGATGTCATTATCTTAGTTTTTTGAATATTGAGTTTTAAGCCAGTTTTTTCTCTTTCTTCTTTCACCTTCATCAAGAGGCTCTTTTATTCTTCATTTCCAGCCATTAGAGTGGTTTCATCTGCAATCTGAGGATGTTAATATTTTCCAGCAATCTTGATTCCAGTTTGTGATTCATCCAGCCTGGCATTTCACATGATGTACTCAGTTCAGTTCAGTTCAGTTCAGTTCAGTCACTCAGTCATGTCTGACTCTTTACGACCCCATGAATTGCAGGACGCCAGGCCTCCCTGTCCATCACCAACTCCTGGAGTCTACCCAAACCCATGTCCATCGAGTCGGTGATGCCATCCAGCCATCTCATCCTCTGTTGTCCCCTTCTCCTCCTGCCCCCAATCCCTCCCAGCATCAGGGTCTTTTCAAATGAGTCAACTCTTCGCATGAGGTGGCCAAAGTGTTGGAGTTTCAGCTTCAACATCAGTCCTTCCAATGAACACGCAGGACTGATCTCCTTTAGGATGGACTGGTTGGATCTCCGTGCAGTCCAGGGGACTCTCAAGATTCTTCTCCAACAGCACAGTTCAAAAGCATCAATTCTTCAACGCTCAGCTTCACCATCCAACTCTCACATTCATACATGACCACTGGAAAAACCATAGCCTTGACTAGACGGACCTCTGTGGGCAAAGTAATGTCTCTGATTTTTAATATGCTATCAAGGTTGGTCATAACTTTCCTTCTAAGGAGTAAGCGTCTTTTAATTTCATGGCTGAAGTCACCATCTGCAGTGATTTCGGACCCTCAAAAAATAAAGTCTTGACACTGTTTCCACTGTCTCCCCATCTATTTCCCATGAAGTGATGGGACCAGATGCCATGATCTTAGTTTTCTGAATGTTGAGCTTTAAGTCAGCTTTTTCACTCTCCTCTTTAACTTTCATCAAGAGGCTCTTTAGTCCCTCTTCACTTTCTGCCATAAGGGTGGTGTTATCTGCATATCTGAGGTTATTGATATTTCTCCCGGCAATCTTGATTCCAGCTTGTGCTTCTTCCAGCCCAGCGTTTCTCATGATGTACTCTGCATATAAGTTAAATAAGCAGGGTGACAATATACAGCCTTGATGTACTCCTTTTCCTATTTGGAACCAGTCTGTTGTTCTATGTCCAGTTCTAACTGTTGCTTCCTGACCTGCATACAGGTTTCTCAAGAGGCAGGTCAGGTGGTCTGGTATTCCCATCTCTTTCAGAATTTTCCACAGTTTATTGTGATCCACACAATCAAAGGCTTTGGCATAGTCAATAAAGCAGAAATAGATGTTTTTCTGGAACTCTTGCTTTTTTGTTGACCCAGTGGACGTTGGCAATTTGATTTCTGGTTCTTCTGCCTTTTCTAAAACCAGCTTGAACATCTGGAAGTTCACGGTTCACGTATTGCTGAAGCCTGGCTTGGAGAATTTTGAGCATTACTTTATTAGCATGTGAGATAAGTGCAATTGTGTGGTAGTTTGAGCATTCTTTGTCATTGCCTTTCTTTGGGATTGGAATGAAAGCTGATCTTTTCCAGTCCTGTAGCCACTGCTGAGTTTTCCAAACTGATGTACTCTGCGTAAAAGTTAAATAAGCAGGATAACAATATATAGCCTTGATGTACTCCTTTCCCAATTTGGAACCAGTCAGTTGTTCCATGTCTGGTTCTGACTGTTGCTTCTTGACCTGCATACAGGCTTCTCAGGAGGCAGGTAAGACGATATTCCAACATCTTTAAGAATTTTCAAAAAAAAAAAAAAAGAATTTTCCAGTTTGTTGTGATCCACACAGTCAAAGGCTCTAGTGTAGTCAATGAAGCAAAAGTAGATTTTTTTTCTGGAATTTCCTAGCTTTCTCTATGATCCACAGAATGTTGGCAATTTGATCTCTGGTTCCTCTACCTTTTCTAAACCCAGCTTGTACATCTGGATGCTCATGGTTCACATACTGCTAAGGCCTAGCTTGAAGGATTTTGAGCATTACCTTACTAGAATGTGAAATGAGAGCAATTGTACAGTAATTTGAACACTCTTTGCCATTGCCATTCTTTGGGATTGGAATTGAAAATTGCGGCCATTACTGAGTTTTCCAAATTTGCTGACATATTGAGTGCAGCTGCCAGGCTTCACTGTCCATCACCAACTCCTGGAGCTTGCTCAAACTCATGTCCATTGAGTCAGTGATGCCTTCCAACCATCTCATCTTCTGTCATCCACTTTTCCTGCCTTCAGTCTTTCCCAGCATCAGGGTCTTTTTCAGTGAGTCAATTCTTTGCATCAGATGGCTAAAGTATTGGAGCTTCAGCTTCAACATCAGTCCTTCCAATGAATATTCAATGAAACACTCACACACACATTTAAATGTATTAAGGAAAATAAAATTAAAAATGAGGATGTGAAGAAAGTGGAATGCTTATATATTGCTCTTGGGAATGTAAAATTGTGCAGTTGCAGTTGAAAAGTTTGAGAGTTCCCCAAAAAGTTAAACATAGAGCTATCATGTGACCCATTAATTCCACTACCCAGCAGAATTGAAGACATGGGTTCACACAAAAACTTGTACACAAGCAGCATTATTTGTGGTAGGTAAACAATGGAAACAACTCAAATGTACATCAGCTGATGAACAGGTAAACAAAATGTGGTACAATGGCATATTATTTAGTCATAAAATGAAGCATTAATACAGGCTACAAGATGGATGAACCTTGAAAACGTTATGCTATGTGAAGAAGTCAGACGCAAAAGAAGACTTATTGTGTGATTCCATTTGCAAGCAATGTCCAGAGTAGACAAATCTGCAGAGACAGAAAGTAGGTTAGTGGTTGCCGGGGACTGGAGAGAGAAGGGAAAGGGCAGTGACAACTTTTCGGGGATGATGAAAATGTTCTAAAATTAGGCAGTGGTGTTGTTGCACAACTCTGTAAACCACGGAATTACACACTCTAAATGGTGAATTTGGGTATGTGAATTACATCTGGATAGTAGATTTTATTCTTTAAAAAGAACAAAGATACCTACATAGACTCAGATATAGAGAACAAACTAGTAGTTACCAGTGAGGGGAGCAATTTAAGGGGTGGGAAGTGGGGTCACAAACTATTGGGTGTAAGACAAGCTCAAGTATGTCGTGTACAACTTTGGGAATACAAGCCAATATTTTGTAATAAATGTAAGTAGAAAGTAACTTTTAAATATTTTTAAAAGTTATAATTTAAATATAAATTTTTTAATTTAAAAAAGACATCTTCATCTTCAGATGACAAACAAAAACAGAAGTAACCATTATAGAGCCTTCAAAATTTTTTTTAACTTATGTATTAATTTTGGCTTCACCACCAGAGCCCTTGGCAGTGAAAGTGTGGAGTCCTAACCATTTGATCACCAGGCAATTCCTTATAGACCCTTATTAAGGAAGCATGAACCTAAGACGAAAACTGAACTTAGAAGGAAATAGTAAGATGCAAGATAAAGTAAGTAAACATTTAGAAACCATATGAATAGATCTAAATAAATTAACTACTTGAAACCATTTTTAATAATAATGATTACCTTGGCAAAGTAAAGAAAACAAGGTGAACTTTAAAAAAAAATGGCAAAGATTTAAGATGGGAACAGTGAGCAGAGAAAATTGAACATGTCTTCTTTTGAGGGAGGAAGGTAGATACTGGTTTATTTTAGACCTTTGAAGTCTTTATCAAAATGTTAGTAACGTGACTCTTCCTCAACCTCCCCTTCCTGAATAATTCAGTCTTCAAGCCCTTGGATAGAACAGAGCAGGTGTCTGCAGTGACGTGGCCCAGCCTGAATTGTCTCATTTTCTACTGTTTCCTCAATAATGAGTAACCATTGAGTGTATGGATGGATGAATGAATGAATGTCATTTCTCAGGGAGGCCTTCCTAATTTCCCTACACAAAACGACGTCCCCCTCACCCTTTCCATCTCCCTTACTCTGCTTCATTTCCTCTTCATAGTAACCAACACCATCAAACCTATTTTATATTTACATTTATAAAATGAATCATCTATCTTCCTTCACTGGAAGGTAACTCCTTGAGGACAAGACCTTGGACTACTTTGTCAATTACTCTATCCCAAACCTAGAACAGCGCCCAGCGTATAGTAGGTGCTCAACAAATGAATGAACTTATTGAATGAATGGATAATAATTTTTGTGCTTGAGCTGTTTCATATTTTTTTAAAAGAACAGTTGCTCAGCTATTGGTTCTATATATTTGTATTTATTGTGCAGCAACATTTTAACAATGATCATTTCTGGGTGATATGGCTATGAGCTTTATTAATTTGTAAATTAATTGCTTGTGCAACATTGTGACAACGACACAATAAGGGGAAAACAGCCAAGTGAGATTGGATGGGGAAATCGGGTAAAGAGCCCTGGCAGCTGTCGGGGGTGGGAAGGCCATGGCAAGGCAGAACTTCTTCAGTCCTATCTGGGCCTGGGATCTTACCCTGAGTCTGCTTCTGGCACTAACTACCCACTGATCTGGGGCAAGTCACTTCTCCAGGCCTCAGTTTCCCCTTCTGTGAAATGCAGGTCTGATAGACATGAACCATCTCTATGCCTTGCTACCTCAGAGGTTTGTGGTTCCAGAACCTGCACTTAGAGGCTACAGCCTAGACAGTGTGTGTGTGTGTCTGTGTGTATGAGAGAGAGAGTCTTAAAGGCACAATAGTCCTCTGTCTCCAGTCTCCACTTGGGAAATGCTAGATGAATCACGCAGAGTAAAAACAGTATTTAAAACTATATGGGCCAGAGACCTCCCTGGTGGTCCAGTGGTTAAGACTCCAAGTTTCCACCGTAAGAGGCACAGGTTTGATCCCTGGTCAGACATGCTGCACTGCCAGGAAAAAACAAATACACAAAACTATATGGGCGATATAAGTTGACTGTGAAAAATTTATATATATTGAGGTCCTGGTAGGATATACTCTTAAATACTAACATTAATGTTATTTTTCACTAGGTAGAACCTTTTATCCATTAGTCACAACAGGCACAGTTCCTGGGACCTATAGACTATATAAAAACTCAACAGTATTTCAGGTGGGTGGTTTGCTGGCTGTGCTTGACCTGTGACCAGCTCTGGGTTTCAGCTCTGTGGAAACAACAAAGCCAGCCTGGGAGGTACGCGTCCTTGGACAGGACTCACACTGAACAAAAAGGAACGAAATGTGCTCACACTCTTTAATGGAAACTCTCACCCTTTCAGCCTGTGAGAGAATAGTTTAAACCTCTTTCTGTGAAGATGTTATCCCCTTAATGTGACCTGAAACTCACTAAAACTTGCTATGGAGTCTGTTACGGGTAAGCATCTCAGGAAGTGTTCTGTGGATCTCCAGGAGATTATAACATCGTACAGAAGTGTATTGACAACTTATTTCTGGTGCAAGCATTTTAAAAGTGTTAGTCACTCAGTTGTGTCCGACTCTGCCACCCCATGGACTAGAGCCCACCAGGCTCCTCTGCCCATGGAATTCTCCAGGCAAGAATACTGGAGTGGATAGCCATTCCCTTCTTCTCTGGTGGCTCAGATGGCAAAGAATCTGTCTGCAACGCAGGAGACCAGGGTTTGATCTTTGGATTAGGAAGATCCCCTGGAGAAGAGAATGGCTAGTCACTCCAGTCTTCTTGCCTGGAGACTTCCATGGACAGAAGAACCTGACAGGCTACAGTCTATGGGGTCACAAAGAGTCGGGCACAACTTAAGTGACCTTAGCATGCAAGCGTTTTACTGTTAGGCTGGCGATTGAAGAGCAAACTTTATGCTTCTTGAAAACAGTGTCCTTCTTGAGTTTATAACTTTGAAAATAAATCTTCAGATAAGTTTAGGCAAGTGGCGGGGAGCTATCTTCCCAATACATCTAAGAGCTCTATTTAAAAAAAAATCAGATATGGAAAACACAATATATTGGCTTCAAAAATTTTTAAAGTCAAAATTAAGATGACTAAACATTTAATCAAAAGTCTCCAAAATATGATATTATCTCAGCTAGACAGTTTCATCTCAACTGGATAACTGTTGATGTGGGCTATGGGTGCATTTTAATGTGATGGGGGCATTGTGTGGAAGGCATGTTGAGAGTCTGTGGAAGATCTGTGGGTGGAAGATAGATTATGGATTCATTTTATAATCCCCTACAGTTTCCAATTTTCTACTATCATCATATATTGTAATAATAATAATAATTCAGTGAATGTTTTGAAAAAGTATGTTAATGAAAAAGTTTAGGAAAATTTTAGGGTGAAGAACCTGGGTTCCTCATCTCAATAAAAGCTTGTGGATGGCCTAGTCCTCTCTTCTGCAGGTAATAAGAATCAAAGAGGAAACACTTAAAACATGTATTTAAGAAAGTTTGCTCTTTCTGTGCTCTCTACCAAATTATGTCCATCCAAGAATCTGGGATAAATCTGAGTATTGACTTGACTCTCTCCCTCCTTCATAGAATCCTAAAATGATTAAATGTGAAGACCTAGATAAGTCTTCTCCCCTCCTGTCCTCTTGGCTCGTAAGCAGAGTGGGCTCCTTGAAAGCAGGGAAGCCCAGGCCAGCTGTGACCAAGCCAGGCGTGGAGTGAGCTTCCTGCCACCTGACAAGTGGCTGCGGGAGCTACAGGAGGTGCCAGGTATCCTGCCGTCTTACCACGGAGGTGGCAGTTGGCACAGAGAGCTTGGGGGGCAGTGGGGTTCCCCTGGTTTCTGTGCTGTTTTCTTTCATAGTTACAATACCACTTCCCCCTCTGCTGGGTGACCTATACACACATGCCCCATATTGACATACATGTACACATGTGGGCATATTCTCCCCTTTCCTGGCTGGCTGGCACCTTTCCCCCAGACACAGATGCCCAGCCATTTCGGCTGCCAGCCGACTAACTCCTCGGCTCTGCTCCAAGTCGGCTATTGAAGAGGATGAGAGCTGCCCTGCTGCCTCTTATTCCAGCTAAGCTGGGGAAAGAGTGTCTAGCCAGAATCCGCCCCTCTCTTCCCCTCAGTGTTATGGCCCAGTCCCTCCTGAGCCTGCCCCTCACTGACCCCCTGGCCTGACGGATCCTGAAAAGTAACTAAAACTACTCACTATCTCAGGCTCCCAGCTCCTCTCTCTTTGTCTCTGGAAACCTCACCAGACCCCAACCCCTGTTTTGTTTGTTTTTACATATTCAAGTATTGCTTACTGATGTCATAGCATCCGATTTTTATGCTTCTTAGTTGGTAAGCATAAGCATGTTCTGTCTAAAGAATTTCGTGTACTGTTCCTAAAAATTATCACAGATATTTTACTTATTCATTTATTTCTGCTGTTAGATTGTAACCACTTTGAGGAAAAGAGTTATTTTAAGACTTGAAGAGGATATATAATCTTCTTTGTCTATGCCTTGTATAAACCAGATACTCAGGGGTTATCTGTTGATCAATCTCCTATCATGTGGAAGCACTAAAGGTCAGTAAGTCTCCTGAGCTCACCAAACCCTTTAGCTAAACTGAACCTGTACTCTCTCTGCCCATCCCACTGACATCACCAAACTCTGGCTCAGCCCTGCTCAGCCAGAGCAATCTCTTTCTTCTTCCAGCCTAAGGGTCTTCACCAATAAAACAAATGGACTGAGCTCTGTAATGTTCCTTCCAGCTGATTACATTCTATGATGGAGTGTTTTTAAGAGGTCCTGGAGCCTCCCGTTCCCAGGCTTCTGGAATGAATTCATAGCTGTCCCCTGCCTCTTCTCTCTCTGCTAAACAGAAAAGTCAAGGAGAAAGAAGAGGAGAGGGATGTGGACAATCTCCTTTCACAGTAAAGGAACCAAGCAGCTTTGGGACTTGCTCAACATGGGGGCTACGCAAAAGAATAAGCTTGGTGTGTGGCAGGATGTAGAGTCCAGGGTGATCTGAGTGTGCACACAAATGGGTGTGTATACATCAGGGTAAGCATGTGCACATTAGGAACCTTTGCACTGTCAGGGGCTCCAAGCCTGTGGATATTACTGTTGGTGTGACTTCCAGTACCCGGAGTGCCTGGGCGTGTAGCTTTCACAGCCTCCTTGTGCTGGTCACTTAATCAAGGGGCATGTGGCTGTTGGTGAGCCCAGCACACAGTACCTGAAACTGTGTGCTGGGCTCATCACTGCTGGAAGTTGAGGTTCTTTAGCTAGATTAGTGGATCACCTAATAATAGTGGACACAGCCTGAAGCTCCCTTACTTCTTCCAAGCCAGGAAAGGAGGGAAGTCCTCGAAAGCTCCAGGGGTAAGCACACCTGAACAGCCCCTTCCCACAAAAGCGATGTACTGTGAAAATCATCCTTATCTCCTGAGGATGAGTTCTCAGTTATGCAATCTCTGATGGCAAGGGCATAAAGTGAAAGTCATTCCAGGATCTGGGGCCTGGAAGCAAGCTCAGTAACCAATCCTGTAGCTGCTAAGCCCCGGAGTCATATAACCTCACCTGGTTTCTCACCAGGAAAAGGCATTTTCATGTGCCAGACATGTTACTACTAGCATCAGAGCCCAAGTTTCAATTGCTCCCAAAGCTGGTGTCCCGTGACCTGTCAGGGCAGGACAGACCTGGCCCTGCTCCCCTCGAGCACTCTCCCCAGGACTGCTGTCCTCCTGCTAGAGTTGAATTTCCTCCCCAGAGGGTAAGCTCACCCTCCAATCCCTTTCCAGTAGAAAGCCACATTCCTGCTTCCAAATACTTCTGATTTTTCTGACTTCCTTCACCAACTTGGGACATCTGATCACCCTGTCAGCCCACAGAGCACTTCCTCGCCTGCCCTCTTGCTTGTCTGAAAGAGGTCGCAGCCCCTCCGCTAAATGTTATGCATTTTCTGATCAATTCCCTCTCCTCACCTTCCTGAGGGTCACTTGTCCTTACATGGTCCCCAGCAGTCTCTTATAAAATTAAAGGTGCTAAGTTCCAGGAGAGGCATCGTTCCAGTAGCTCCAAGCCAACTATCCATTCATTCAGTATTGTCATTTTTCTATTAAATATTTCATATTTTTGGTATCAGTTTTCCAAATTATTGACATATTAAGGATATACCGAGCCCTCCTTGATCTATTGAGCCTTTTCTTATTGTATTTATGAACTATTTCCCTATCTGCTCACTTTTAATTTTGTTTATTATTATTTTTCTCCTTTTTACACCCATTTATTCAGAACTATTTATTAAATGTCACTAGAAATTAGCATCAGGTGAAGCATTTGGGAGACAACTACTTGGCTTTAGCACTCTTCCTCCTTCCTACTGCCAATTAGTCAAATTACAAATCCAGAAGTTTGATAGTATATCTATACTTTTAGTTGGTAAGATTCTGATTTTCTTTAAGGTTTATCACTTAAACCTATATATATAGCTCACTTATATATATAGTTATATATATATATATAGCTCACTATATCAGTAATATAAATAGCTCATTTATATCAGTAATGAAAATTTTAGCTCTGTAGTAATATAGAGCTAATTAGTAATAAAAATATATTAGTAATAAAATTGATATATTAGTAATATATTGATATATTAGCAATATAATATTAGTAATATAGTAATAACTAATATAGTAATACATTGGTAATATACTATATTAGTAATATGCTAATATATTAGTAATATACTAATATAGTAATATATTAGTAATATAAGAAAATATATTCGTAATAAAAATTTTCCAAATTAACTTAAAATATAAAATACGTATGTACTCAATATTGGTAAAACTCACGTGAAATTGACATATAAATGTGTATTAATTGACTTCCATTTTTAAAATCACAGCGAGGAGTGCTTTCTTTCCTCTATACAGAAGTCCACTTAGGGACTAAAGACATGACAGCCGGTAGCTCAGGCCAGCAGCATCAGAACTACTGGGGGTGCATCTTGGGGGTGAGCGTCACCAAGCTCCATCCGTCTGTTATCCTCACTGTCCCTCCATGAAGATACACAACAGGAGTGGATTTCTCATGTGGATGTCTCAGGGTTAAGAACAGTGGCCTCCAAGACAACTGAACTTGAATTGCAGCTCAGCTTCATGACTGAGGGACTGGATGACTGTGGACAAGCTCCTTAATCTTTCTGAGGCTCAGTTTTCTCAATGGGAATAATACCTGCCACCAGAGGATTGCTTTGCAGATTAAATGTAATTATGTAGGCAAAGCATTTTCTACAGTGTTTGACTCAACCGATGTTAGTTATGTTTTTGTTATTTTTGTCCTTATGTTGTGTGCCTGAGGTGGTATTGGGTGCTGGGGACGCAGCAATGAACGAGACAGTGAACAAGGCAATGAATAAGACAGGGTCCCTGGAACACCCCACCCCCCTCCCACCAGCAGTCCAGTGGTTAAGACTCTGCACTTTCATTGCAGGGGCACAGGGTTGATCTCTGGCCAGGAAACTAAGATGCCACTCAGTGCAGCCAAAAAAATAAAAAAATAAAAAAATCCCTACAGGGTCCCTGCCCCCCACCACTCCCAGGGATCTAATACCCTGATTCAACTCCCATTACCACACTTGATCAAGTGAGACTTGAGTTTTCCAGCACCAAATTCAACCTCAGTTATACACATGGCCTTCATCCCTTCCTGCACTGCTTTGTTGAGAAAAGTAATTTTAAATCAAATAAAATCTTAGATTATAAATTCTTTGAGGGCAAAACTTTAACCTACTTATTCCACTAAACAGCACAACAATACATCTTTGGAAAAAATGAATTGTAATCACCCCTTTACATATGCAGAGGACTGTTAGTTGTGAAAACACTTTCATGCTTATTTCATTCTGGACAATAACTGGGTGAGTTAGAGAAACAGATGACATTAGAAAAAATTTCAAGGTATATTGGGTCATGAGGTAAGGGATGGGAACAGTTTCATGATAGAATAATTTCAAATTATTTCAACAAAATAACCTTAGAAGTTGCAGTGCCTAGAAAAGCCTATAAACCAGAATTCAGTTAGAAATCTCTTTGTTTAACTTTTTGTTATGGAAAATTTCGATCATACACAAAAGTCCATCTAGTCAACAAAGGTCCGTCTAGTCAAAGCTATGGTTTTTCGAGTAGTCAACAAAGGTCTGTCTAGTTAAAGCTATGGTTTTTCCAGTAGTCATGTATGAATGTGAGAGTTGGACTATAAAGAAAGCCGAGCACCAAAAAATTAATGCTTTTGAACTGTGGTGTTGGATAAGACCCTTGAGAGTCCCTTGGACTGTAAGGAGATCCAACCAGTCAATCCTAAAGGAAATCAGTCCTGAACATTCATTGGAAGGACTGATGCTGAAGCTGAAACTCCAATACTTTGGCCACCTGATGCAAAGAACTGACTCACTGCAAGTGACCCTGATGCTGGGAAAGATTGAAGGCAGGAGAAGAAGGGGACAACAGAGGATGAGATGGTTGAATGGCATCACCAATGCGATGAATATGAGTTTGAATAGGCTCCGGGAGTTGGTGATGGACAGGGAAGCCTGGCATGCTGCAGTCCATGGGGTCGAAAAGAGTTGGACATGACTGAGTGACTGAACTGAACTGAACTGAAGAGCAGAATAGCCTCCATGTGTCCAGCACTCAAGGGCTTCCCTGGTGGCTCAGATCGTAAAGAATCTGCCTGCAGTGCAGGAGATGCAGGTTCATTCAATATTCTTGCCTGGAGAATTCCATGGACAAAGGAGTCTGGCGAGCTATGGTCCATGGGGTTGAGGAATCCAACACAAGTGAGTGACTGACACTTTCACTTTCACAGGATGTTTATACTTTTTAATATTATAAACAAAGTTGCAGTGAATATCTTTATGACTTTGTACACCTGCCCAATTATTTCCTTAAGAGTAAATCCTAAGAGTGAAAACAAGAGATCATACCTCTTTCAGGTTCTTGTTACATACTGTTCAACAGCCCTCCCATCCACACTTCATGAAAGTGTCTGTGTTCTAATATTCCTTGCACACACAATCCAAACAGTATTATATCCATTTGCAAATGAGGAAATGGGAGTGGGGGACCAGAATCCCTTCTGAGACAGGTAGGGCTAATATCTCAACAGAGGACTGAGGCGACTCAGATTAAAGAACATGGTCCTCAGTGGATCAGGGGTGAGGCTGAGTCTGGTTGCTCTATCTTCTGCCATTTCCTGGGTGCATGACCTTTGCTGGTGGTCATATGTGTGTGGGTGGGGGAACACCCAGGGCAGAAGCTGAGCCATGAGTCAGAACCTCTATGAAGGGTTGTGGTTAGGGCTTGGCCACTTCATTGCCAGGACCTGAGTTCAGTCCCTGGTTGGGGAGCTAAGACACCACGAGCCATGTGGTGCAGCCAAGAGAAAAAACAAAATACACCTCTAGGAAGTCATTGTTGGTCCTCCAGAGATTCTGGGCAAAGTTAATTCTAGTAATGGCAGAAAGTAAATTAGCTTGGTATTGTGGGTTGAATTGTGTCACTCCAAAATATATGCTGAAATAAAATAAATAAACAAAGTATATGTTGAAATCATAACCATTGGGACATATGGATGTAATTTTATTTGAAAATAGGCTCTTTGAAGATGTAACCAGATTAAGATGAGGTTGTACTGAAGTAGAGTAGGCCCTACTCCAACATGACTGTGTCCTTTATAACTCAAGGAAAGTTTGGATGCAGACAGACTGAGGGAAGATGGTCATATGAAGATGGAGGCAGAGATTAGAGTGGTGCTACCACAAGTCAAGGGAGGCATGGGGCTACCAGAGCTGGAAGAGGTGCAGAGGTCTTCTCCTCAGAGTCTTCAGAGTCAGCCTGGCCCTGCTGCATTTACGGACTTCTGGCCTCCAGGACTATGAGAGATTAAATTTCTGTTGTTTTAAGTCACCCAGTTTGTGGTACCCAGGACACTAATACTGATGGAGTGGAGTGGCGTGTATATACGGAATGAAAAGGATTCTAACGAGAACTGACATCATTTACAAAGCTGCAGGAATTTGGCAGATTAACTCATTTTAGGACACCAGAAGGCTATGCTGGATCCTGGGGAAGGGGATGGGAAGCAGACAATGGGGGTGAAGGGAGGTGGATGGTGCTATGGGATGCGAGGCTGTAGGGGTTGAGGATATCTGAGGTGAGACCAGAGATGAGCTGAGAGACGAGCTCCAGGGGAAGGTACAGGCCTTATAAGTGAAGTTTCCCGTCATTATTACCCAAGGAGTAACTCTGGGAACAGGCCACACTCCTGGATTCCCCAAAGGCAGTTTCTCAGGTTTCTCACACCAAGGATTCCTGCAACTGTCTTTCATCTATGAATTCACATTTTGATTTTGTGTCCCCCTGAAAATTTGCCAATCAGAGATTCTGATTAACAAGTGAGAACTAATAATTATTTATTCATTCACTTCAACATTTACTGTATGCCAGGTTTGTGCTGTTGGGTGAAATGCATTCTCTATTCTTAAACTTAAATAACTCTAGTCAAAATTAAATCACTTGGCATTTCAGTTAGCGTAGGAACCCTAATGAGAGGGACTGTATGGGTTATATCAGAAGTTTTAAAATACTAAAAATAGCCCTGGGGCCCTTTTTAGTGTGGATAAAGCTGATTTCTTAATTCTAAAAGGTGAAGACAGAGCAATCTTCCCCTCTAACCTTGTGACCCCTACACAGAGATCACAGACCCTATAATACAAATAAAATAAAAGCAAGATTTGTGCCATTTCTCATAGACCTTCAGATCCAGAGGCAATAAAACTAAAACAAAACAAAACAAAAAGGATAACAATTGTGGACAGGGTTTGGAGAAATAGGAACCTTCATAAACTGCTGGTGGGAATGTAAATGATGTTGCTTCTCTGGAAAGAATTTGCTTGTTCCTCAAGAAATCAAACGTAGTTGCTGTATATCTGAAACTAATATAACATTGTTAACTATACTGTAATAAAAACAAAACAAAACAAAATAGAGCTATTATATGATCCAACATTAGTATACTTTAAAGGGGTGAATTTACTTGTATATATTTGTATCTCAATAATAACAACAACAACAAAAAAGTTTCCCAGCCCATATCTGGGCCCTATGCATCTCCCATCTCCAAAGGAAACCACTTTCAACAGTCTCTTATACATTCTTCCCCAAAGAACTAGATATCTTACAGAAGTATAGATACATAGATTTGCAGGGGTATAATATAAAGATTCTATATCAGTTCAGTTCAGTTCAGTCCCTCAGTCGTGTCTGACTCTTTGTGACCCCATGAATCGAAGCACTGCAGGCCTCTCTGTCCATCACCAACTCCCGGAGATTACTCAAACTCATGTCCATCGAGTCGGTGATGCCATCCAGTCATCTCATCCTCTGTCGTCCCCTTCTCCTCCCTCCCGCCCCCAATCCCTCCCAGCATCAGGGTCTTTTCCAATGAGTCAACTCTTCGCATGAGGTCCACTTTGCGGGCAGACGCTTTAACCTCTGAGCCACCAGGGAAGCCGTCAGGGAGGACAGGCCTGGAGAAATCAGCAAAGGGAGGGGTCAGTGATATGTGTTTGCCTCTACCTGCCTTCTTGACTTAAGTAAACAGTTTCCAGTGAGAATTTATGATTCTGTGAATTTGAGAGTGGAATGTATATTATGTGTGATCTGGGAAAGCGCAAGAGGGAACATTAACAAAAATTAGGGATGGATTGGTGCTTCTTTGAAGGAGCTTTTTACAAAGCTTCTCTGGAGGAGTTCCCCCTCACCCCAGGCTATATAGGATCCCCACATAGAAAGTTTGGACAAGTAAGGCTCAAATTAAGGAAAAAAAAAAAAATTCTAAGGAATTCCCTGGTAGTCCAGTGGTTAGGACTCTGCGTTCTCACTGCTGAGGGCCCAGGTTCCATTCCTGAAGGGAGAACTAAGATCCCACATTAAGTGCAGCACAACCAATAAATAAAAGAACTCATATTAAACTTATGAGTTGAATATACTCAACGGGTAAAGGAGTTCCATGGACATTTTTCAGAAGAAGATATACAAATAGCCAATATACATATGAAAAGACGCTTAACATCATTAGTCATTAGGGAAGTCAAAACCATGATGTGATACCACTTCATACAGCAGGACAGCAGAAAAAAGGGCATAACCTCGAGGGTCCTGCTCTATGCCAGGTTTTGATTATCAAGACTGGTCAGCACCCTCAGGACACCTGTGGCTTTAGGGACAAACACTTAAACAACAACACTGATTTTCAGGCTTCTCTTTGTTCTTTGCTTTGTATGTTTGTCTTTTGCCCCTGTAGATTTCCCTTTCTATCTTTTTTCTTTTTCTTCAAGCTGTGCTATGCATGTAAAAGAATGCTTGCTATGTTTTAGGTGTCTTGTTTTGGGAAGATTTTCCCGTTATCTAGCTGTTACCTTGCCTGACCTAGAACTTCAAGGGAGAAAAGTGCGCAAGCTGACAAACCATGTGATTTCCAGTGTTATCAGTCACACCAAAGCCTTTTATGGATCCATTTGCTCCAGAAGATTAGTTAATCAGATAATGAATTCTTTACTGCTATTAGATATAGAATGTATGACCTTTCTGGGTAACCTAGAACTTTGACCCACTAGAATGCATCACCCTTAAGAAGAGGTTGAAGACATGAAATCAGTGCTGAATCTTTCGAGTAGTCAGGAGGAGAAAGGTTGGAGACAAAAGTCTTTCTGAGACCCTTAAATCAATCACCCTTTACCTAATTCTCTGACATGGGGCTTTAGGGGAAGTTGTGTGAAACATGATGTCTGTCACATAAGTGCTCAATAAACACTTGCTGACTGAATGCTGAATGTATAACTGAGTCATTGTGTCACAAGACAGCTCCTCAGTTTTCTGCAGTAAACTTCCCTCTCTATTGAGGTGACAAATTCTCCAGGCTAGTGTTAGAGAATGAGTCTGTTAAAATGTTGATATCCAGAAATGAAGTACACTGGGGTGGTATGCAACAGGTAGTCATTTCAGATTAGTCAAAGAAAGTTTCTTGTACGGTGTGTACTTGGGTTGAACGGTGAAAGAAAAAGGTGGGCTGCTCCAAAAGCTTACCTATGAATTATGAATGGTAAATCTGATAATTATGAAACATCTACTATATACCATCACTATTCTAAGTTCTCTCCATGTATCAATTTATGTAATCATCCCAACAACACTAAGAGCTGGGTATTACCATGATTCTCTTTTATAGATGAGGAGCTGAAGCACAAAGAACTTAAGTAACTAATAAGTAAGAGAGCTGGAATTTAAACCCAGCAGTGTAGCCCATGACCTCCTGTGCTAAGCTGTTATGCCTTAGTGTCTCAGCGGGAATCTAGATTCCATCACACAGAGCACATATTATTCCACAAAACATGTCCTGGGAAGCCTTAGAACCTTGCTTGTGTTTGTCTAAATACTTGGAATGACCTATTCTCTCTTTATCTGGTGAACTCATTCATCTCTCCAGACTCAGCTTAGATTTTTGGTGCCTTCGGAAACTGACTCGAGATTAGACAATGGTAACAAGGACAAATAGGAGGGAAAGAATCTATAGTCTGTGATTAAACAGCCAAATACTGGGACTTGGTGGTTCAGTGATTAAGATTCCAAGCTTCCATTGCAGGGGGCACAGGTTCAATCCCTGGTCAGAGAAGATCCCACTTGCAGTGCAACATGGCCAAGATGTTTTTAAAAAATATCAAAATCGACTGATTATTATTATCTGATTATAGGCTGATTATTATGCTGCCAACATGGAGACATCTATGTTGCCTCTTGGCCTGTAGATCTGGGGTACTGGGCTGAGATCTTGTGTGTGTATGTGGGTGGTGGGGTGGGGTGGGGAGTCGGGGTGGCAGATGGGAGGACTGGTTGTTTTAAGAGTTTTAGGAAGGGCTCTTTGCATCCTATTCCTTACCTTGCCTTTAATTAGGACTGTTTTTGTTACCGAACCAGACTTGGGCTCCCTTGCCTGTCTGCAGCAAAGCCAACCTACTGACCCCAGCTGTGTAAAGGAAAGCTCAGCATTTATCCCAGACATTAAGCAAAGAATTCAGGGTAGCCAGTGCTTAACAGACTCGAACTCCCCCAAGGCTTCAGGGAAAGGTTTTTAAAGACAGCCTGAGGGAGGTAGATTGTGGGACACGTGATCAGCTCGTGCACATTCCTCTGATTGGTTGGTGGTGAGGTAATCAGGAGTCAATGTCTTCAACCTTCTGATTCCAACCGGTCTGGGGTCTCTGTGCTTGCGAGGGGCATATGGATAACTTCTTCCACCTGGTGGAGGATTCCGTGTCTGCAAAACAGCTCAAACGACAAGGCTCAGAACATTATCTATTGTCCTTGAGGAGGAACTTAAAAGACCTTGACTTTGTTGTGCTTGACTGTTTTCCTTTCTGCATTTTCTTACTTCTCTGATTAAATTTATTCTTGGACTAAAGGTTTTCTACAGATGAAAGGTAGGTGCAAGACATGGTGGGGGGCACGGTGGAGTTGGGGGAGCAGTTCCGGCTCCAGGAAGGCCCCGTAGGGTCCTGCTTAGTTACACTTCATCTGAGAAAGAAACTGAAGTGGCTGGTGGGAAGCATGCTGTAGTCGACTTACTGGGATGTAGCGGCCATACAAAACCCGCCAGCCCAAATATGTCTTTCTTCTGTGTGAAACTTCTACACTTTGGGGCTTCCCTGGTGGTTCAGATGGTAAAGAGTTCATCTGCAATGCCGGAGGTGTGGGCTCAATCCCCGGGTCGGGAAGATCCCCTGGAGTGATCATCCCAATCCAGTATCCTTACCTGAGAAATCCCATGGACAAAGGAGCCTGGCGGGCTACAGTCCATGGGGTTTTGCAAGAATCAGACACGACTTAGCGACTAAACAAAACAACACTTGAGTTGGTACAATGTGCCAGGCATCATGTTAAGTTTGTTTCCACGTTTGTCTCATTTAATCCTTATAGTGATCCCAAGAATGAGAATTATTACACATTTTGCAGATGAAAATAACTGGCCTCTGAGAAATAAAAGACATTCACCTTGGTGGGCTCAAAAAAGTGGCAAAGTCAGGACTCAAATCCAGGTCAGGATGCTAGAACCCATACTCTTTTATGTTTTAATTGCCCTGGCATGCAGAATCTTTTTAGATGTGGCATGTGTGATCTAGTTCCCTGTGAGATCAGTTCCCAGGCCAGGGATGAAACCCAGGTCCCCTGCTTTGCAAGCACATAACCTTAACCACTGGACCTCCAAGGAAGTTCCTAGAATCCATACTCTTAACTATTTCTTACACTTCCTGTGTAGATAGCCTTTCCTACTGCTTCTTGAGAGTGAAAGGGCCCTCAGGGGCAACAATGACTTTACTAGCAAAGTCCTGATGAGGGAAATAGCACTTTTCAGCACATGGTATGCTTGAAGGATATCAACTTTGTCCCTGGAGAGAAGGGAAATCTAAGCAGGGTCTCCGATTTGCTGGGGTCAGAGAGTCCCTTCTCTGGCTGGACCGTGCCAGCTTCTGACAATCTGAGGGGCCCAGGACTGCACGCTTGCCCGGCCTGCTCCTGCCTCCCCTCCAGCAGGCTGGTGCTGGAGCTTTCCCAAGGCTGTCTGTCCATCTGCCCATTCACTGACCAGGGGCCCAGGGGCGCACCGCTGGGGGCTGTCCAACGCCAGAGGAAGGGAGTGGGCAAGTCCCTGCTGCTGGCCAGGCGAGCCGAGTCTTGAGGGGCTGGAGCCACTCTCCCCGCAAAGCTGACTCAGCCGGAAACTGCTCTGGGCCGCCCTCACCTTTACCCTGGAGCTGGGAGAGGCCCGCTGCCAAGCCAACCGCCAGACCACAGGAACCAGCATTCCTGGTCGCTGGGCGGGGCTCGGTGGGAGGGTTTGGAGGTGATTTGAGGGCACCAGGTCTGGGGGGCTCCAGGGCACCTCAGAGGCCACCCTCTTCTGGGTCTTGGTAGAGGGGTCTGTCTGTGAGGGCCTTGGGGTCCTGTCTCAGACTGTCCCTCATGTGGCGGGGCCTCCAGCAGGCAGGGGTCCCAGAACTCCGTAAGGCAGCTGCTCCACCTTCCCGAGGATGACCCAGAGCTACCCATGCCCCGGGAAGCACCCCAAACCTGGGCGGGCCAGAATCATAAACCTCTTTTAGCGTGGCAGACCCCTATCCTGCGTCCAGCACACCCCCCCACCCTCCCACATCAGAGGAGTCAGGCTGCCTGAGGCAGGTGTCTGTCTGCACTGTGCAGGGATCTGGCTGCAGCAGCGAGTGCGAGGGCAGGAAGGAGGTGAAAGGTCTTCCTAAGCCTCCACCTGCATTCATGAGGTCACCAAAGCTGGGTTAGGCGGGGAGATCCAGAGTGACTGAGTCTTTCCAAAAGTTGGGAAGGGCACAGGTAATGCCCTGGTTACAAACAGGTCAAGAGTTGAGCAGTCAGGTCTGATGCCTTGAGTGGCTTCTCAGAAGCACTCTCTCCTTGGGGACAGTATCTATCATGACTTGTCTTGCTTTTATATATATATGATGGTACTTTACCAAAGTGGTGATGTGTGTTTTGGGTACTGGGAGTCCCAGGGTAGGCGGTGGGCATCATGACTAGCCTGGGACATCATGCCCAGAAGCCGCCACGTGGACGTGAGATAGCAAGCATGCTGAGATTGGCTGTGCTGACAACACCCACTCCAACCTTCTGTCTTGCACAACCTGGGAACTCCAAAGGTTTAAAGAGAATAAGTCAAACCCTCTCCTCAGCTGTGGTCAGAAAGCTGGTGTCCAGCCTTCAGCCACCTTTGTAAATATCACCTTTGCCACCTTTCCCACTGTTGACGCTTCTGATCGAGCAATGAGACATCTCCAGGCCTCTCAAGCTCAGAATGGGTTCAGTGCCACCTAGCTTTGTCCCCTTACTTCTGACCCATTGCCTCGGGAAGCTGAAGGGTGAATAAATACAAGCCCTGGCTAAGGCTGAAACTTCTCATCAGGGCTGCCAGAATCCAGAGCATGTCCATAGCTAGGACACATGAGAATCAAGACTCAAACCAGGCCTGCCATCAAGGTAGGATGCCAGCCTGGAATCATGAGTGTCTTCAGAAGGTGGTATCCAGATGTGGCAAGATGGGGAAGGTCAACATGGGGCTCCGACTGTCATGGTATGTAGATTTCCTTGCTCATACACAGACACACACATACACACACCCCACATCAGCAGACTCTTTTTGTGTAGTGGGAGTCCAGCAGATAGTTGTTAAATGAAAAAATTTCCCTGAGATTTGGACTCAAAAAGAGTCAAAAGAAGGTCATAAACACTCGCAACTCTTTGAACAATTGGAGGCAACTAATTCCCACTATGGAGCTTCCCAGGTGGCTCAGTGGTAAAGAATCTGCCTGCCAATGCAGGAGACTCAAGAGGCACAGGTTCAAACCCTGGGTCAGGAAGATCCCTTGGAGAAGAAAATGGCAATCCACTCCATTTTTTTTTTTTTTTTTTTGCCTTGGAAATCCCGTGGACAGAGGAGCCTGGCAGCCAATAGCCCATGGGGTCGCAAAGGAGTCAGACATGACTGAGCACACACGCAATTCCCACTGTGCTTTTCCATCAGCGGACCTTATCCTTTGTGCTCCTGCTTTCTCTACCTGGAATGTTCCCTACCTTTTTCACTTGGCTAATTCCTTTTCATCCTTTTAGTTTCAGTCTAGATCTCACTTCTTCCAGGAAATCTTTACTGATTCTCTGAGTCTGGATTCTGTCCCTCTTATGTGCCCCCATCTGCCTCTACTTCCTGTGTTAGCATCTATCACATGGGATTTGTGATTACCTGTTTCCTAGCCTGTGTCCCTGCTTAGACCATGAGCCTTGAGGACAGTGGCTGCACCTCGTTCATGCCCATGCTCTTGTGCCTAGCACACAGTAGATACTCACTAGATATGTATGAGATGAGTGTCTTAGGGACACTGATTCTTCTTCCACTTCCTCCCCAGAAGCTGAGCTGAAGTTCAACCGCCTGCCTAGTGAGACGTAAGATTTATCTCTTACGCAGAGAGGTCTATTTTATAAAAAGTCTTCAAGCCCAAAGAAATCATATCTAAAGTTGGAAGCTCAGGTATCTTGGCTGGTATAGCGGCTTCCTCCTGCAAATAACAACACATAGTGGAGGTAGCCGTCTGTTCTGGGACTGACAGTGCTAAGAACCAATGTCTGGGAGAGTGTATGTGTGTGTTGAGTTGAAATGGAGGACATTTTAAGGTCTTGAGCAGCCCTTTGGTCCAGCATCATGTACAATGATAGACGGGGCAACTGCAGAGGAGGGTAGTGTGGGTCTACTGAGTCTACACAATACCACGGAGCCGGCAGAGGTCTTTCCATAGCAGTAGTTATCCATGGACAAAGATGGAGAAAAGGGAGTGAGTTCAAGAAAACTAAGGGGACTTCCCTGGTGGTTCAGTGGTTAAGAGTCTGCCTTCCAGTACAGGAGACTGGCGCTCAGTCCCTGGTCGGGGAACTAGGATCCCACATGCCTCGGGGCAGCTAAGCCTGTGTGCCTCAACTACCGAGCCCACGCTCTCTGAAGCCTGTTTGCTGAAACTAGAGAAAGCCCACAGCCGCAATGAAGACCCAGCACGGTGAAAAAAAAGTAAGAACTTTATTTGCTTCATTGTTCTATCAGTTTAGTTTGTGCCAATTTAATTGCCAAGATGCTGTGATTATAGGTATATATGCATGCATACATTAATACAGTGTACTTGAGGTTGCCGATTGGGTACATACAAGTGGTTAAATACATTTGTGGGTTCACACCTCTGTGGACACTGGTGTGTCCCCCTGCCTCCAGGTCTGTCATGGAAGTGAGGAGGGGAGAAAGGGAAAGAACGTTTATTGGGTACCTGCTCTATACCAGATGCTTTACAATGTTTATCTTCTTTAATCCTCACCACAACTCTGTGGTACGGATGTTGCAATCCCATTTTACAGATGAGGAAACTGGGACTCAGGACCTTTGGTAACAGTGCCAAAGCACATCCTTATAATTTGTGTTCCCAGTAACAATGTTTAATTCATGTCTGTGCTACTGTTTCCAAGATAGGACTCAGAAGTAAAGCACTGACTGAGCCCAGTTAAGAAGAAACATTAAGCAATCAGACTCTGGGTCAGTTCAGACTGAATACATTCAAATCCTACCTCTGCATCTTCATTGTGTGACTTGACATTATAGTGGATGCCCTGGGTGCATCAGCGCCTGTTTTTAAAAAATGTTACAAATTTCCCTTTACTAAGCAGTCAGGTCCAAACAACTTAATATCATATTTGAAAAGCATAGCCATTTGGAAAAAACAATGTATATAAGCTGAAAGAGAAAATATATTAACTCATTCTTAAATCACCACAGTTGCTAATGGGATATCTGTTGACTGTTGGGCCTTGCATTGCTTCTCTGTGAAATGAGTGAACATCACATCATTAATTTCATGTTGAAAAATCCAGTTTTGCAAAAGAAAAAAAAGACATCATTGGAAGGAATGTAGCACCATCTACTGTGAGAACGGTGAACTGCCTTGAACTAACAGTTCACAGGATACCGGACTGAGGTCAGGTTCTGTTGGATCCTTGAAATTTTTCGAATATCCTGTGGAATCTCACTGTGGCAACTTGGGGCACTGTGACACATACTTTTTGCGAAATTGTGGTATTAGGGGCTATCCAAGGTCAGTTGGACAATTGACTTATTCTTTCTATGCTTTGATTTCCTGTAACGTGGGGAATGACACCTAGCTGACAGGATTGTAATGAGGTATTTTTTAATATTTGTTTTTCTTTATTTGGCAGTGCCGGCTCTTGGTTGTGGCACACAGGATCTTCGATCTTCGTTGCTGCATGTGGGGTCCCTGGCTGTGGCATGGAGGATCTAGTTTCCTGACCAGGGATCAAACCCAGGCTCTCTGCCTTGGGAGTGTGGAGTCTTAGCCACTAGACCACCAGGAAGTCCCCGTTATGCTGTTTAAATGAAGTGTTTGTAACGCACCTACACAATGGGATTTGACATTCTACTTTGGAGTCACCTGGGAGAGTTAATAAAACTCATGGTTGCCTGGAATCCTACCCACAGAGTCTGGTGTATTTGGTTGGGGTGGGGCCCAACATGCAAGTTACTTTTTTAAACACCCCAGAAGATTTTAAAGTTTAGCCAAAGCTGAGAATCACTGACCTAGAACATAGTAAACAGACTCTTTAAAAAATAAAAGTAGGAAATTCTGTGGTGGTCCAGTGGTTAAAACTGTGTGTGTGTGTCCACTGCAGGGGGCCTAGGTTGGAATCCTGGCTGGGGAACTAAGATCGCTCAAACCTTGTGATGTGGCCAAAAAAAAAAAAAAAAAGTAGTATTCTTGTTATGCTTAGGCAGAAAGAAGAGAAACTTAGGTATTCAAAGTCCTGAATTCTGGAATTTCTTTCCCATTTAGAGTCTGTGTGTTCTTGGGCACATTACTTGCTATCTCTAAACCTCCATTCTTCCATGTAAAATGACAAAAACGTTTGTCCAGCATTAATTCACAGGGCTATTATGATGTGTGAAGTAACGTGTGTGAAAGTGCTCTTTAATCTGTACAATGTATATCAATGTGAGACATTGTGGGGACCTGGAATATGTGATCTCTTTCCTCAATGAGTAACAAAACTCCAGGACTCTTGAGGGCCACTGCCCTCTGCTGGTCTGTGCATCATGGTGTTAGTCACTCAGTTGTGTCCGACTCTTTGGGACCCCATGGACTGTAGCCTGACAGACTCCTGTCCATGGGGTTTCCTAGGCAAGGATACTGGACTGGGTTGCCATTCCCTTCCCCAGGGTATCTTCCCAACCCAGGAATCAAACCCTGGTCTCCTGCACTGCAGACAGATTCTTTACTGTCTTAGTTCAATTCAGTTCAGTTGCTCAGTCATGCCCAACTCTTTTTTTTTTTTTAATTTTTTTATGCCCAACTCTTTGTAACCACATGGACTGCAGCACGCCAGGCCTCCCTGTCCATCTCCAACTCCCGGAACTTGCTCAAACTCATGTCCATTGAGTTGGTGATGCCATCCAACCATCTCATCCTCTGTCATCCCCTTCTCCTCCTGCCTTCAATCTTTCCCAGCATCAGGGTCTTTTCAAATGAGTCAGTTCTTTGCATCAGATGGCCAAAGTATTGGAGTTTCAACTTCAGCATCAGTCCTTCCAATGAATGTTCAGGACTGATTTCCTTTATGATTGACTGGTTTTATCTCCTTGCAGTCCAAGGGAC
The DNA here is from genome assembly GCF_963930625.1 of Muntiacus reevesi. Classification (NCBI taxonomy): domain Eukaryota; kingdom Metazoa; phylum Chordata; class Mammalia; order Artiodactyla; family Cervidae; genus Muntiacus; species Muntiacus reevesi. The sequence goes on along the minus strand of NC_089254.1, from coordinate 87,675,785 downwards.
TCTCAAAATTCTTCTCCAACACCACAGTTCAAAAGCATTAATTCTTCGGCACTCAGCTTTCCTTATAGTCCAACTCTCACATCCATACATAACCACTGGAAAAACCGTAGCCTTGACTAGATGGACTTTTGTTGGCAAAGTAATATCTCTGCTTTTTAATATCCTATCTAGGTTTGTCATAGCTTTTCTTGCAAGGAGCAAGCATGTTTTAATTTCATGGCTGCAGTCACCATCTGCAGTGATTTTGGAGCCCAAGAAAATAAAGGCTGTCACAATTTTTATTGTTTCCCTATCTATTTGCCATGAAGTGATGGGGCTGGATGCCATGATCTTAGTTTTTTGGATGTTGAGTTTTAAGCCATTTTTTTTCACTCTCCTCTTTCACTTTCATCAAGAGGCTCTTTAGTTCCTCTTCACTTTCTGCCATAAGGGTGGTGTTATCTGCATATCTGAGGTTATTGATATTTCTCCCATCAATATTGATTCCAGCTTGTGCTGCATCCAGCCTGACATTTCATATGATATACTCAGCATATAAATTAGATAAGCAGGGTGACAGTATACAACCTTGACATACTCCTTTTCCAATTTGGAACCAGTCTGTTTTTCCATGTCCAGTTCTAACTGCTGCTTCTTGTCCTGCATACAGATTTCTCAGGAGGTAAGTCAGATGGTCTGGTATTCCCATCTCTTTAAGAGTTTTCCACTGTTTGTTGTGTTCCATACAGTCAAAGGCTTTGGCATAGTCAATAAAGCAAAATTAAGTATTTTTCTGGAACTTTCTTGCTTTTTCGATGATCCAGTGGATGTTGGCAATTTGATTTCTGGTTCCTCTGCCTTTTCTAAATCCAGCTTGACCATCTTGAAATCCAGCTCGATTCACACAATGTTGAAGACTGGCTTGGAGAATTTTGAGCATTACTTTGCTAGCATGTGAGATGAGTGCAATTGTGCGGTAGTTTGAGCATTCTTTGGGATTGCCTTTCTTTGGGATTGGAATGAAGACTGACCTTTCCCGGTCCTGTGGCCACTGCTGAGTTTTCCAAATTTACTGTCTAGGCATGGTCAGAAGCTGAGATAGAGTGAGTCAGTAGTTACCAATGCAAACATATAAATGCAGTTGATTGTGGTTAAAGGGAAAAAAAATACTGAAAATAGATTTAAAGAATTAGAATTGATTTAGGGAAATATATCATCAAGGACCAAGGTGACACTCAATTAAAATTGCATTTTGGGAATTATGCTTGAACAAGGAGTCTATCCAGAGCTTTAGAAGGGGTCTTTATAAGACGTGTGCTATTTGAGAGGGAGTCTGGGCTGCCCTCTGGGGAGATGGGAGAAGACCAGCTTCTGCTTGTGGAACAGGAGCAGCCATCAAGGTATTTAATGGCTGGTAATTTTTCTTCAAGATTATGTCACAAAATCAGTTCCCCTCCCCTGAGAGAAGCAATGATCTAAATAATGAGTCTCATTTTAGAATTTTCTTGGGAGTAAAGCATTTGAAGACATTTTCATAGAAATTGGGGTGTGAGTGGTGGTGATTAAATATGACCACATGAGACAGTTCGGTGTGCTGTGCACCATGAGGGACTTTAGACCCACAGCTGAGAGGGTGGGACCACATGGGCCCCTTCTCAGCAGCTGTGGGAGGCCCACAGCCTCTTTATGGAATCACTGCAGTACTGGAAGATTCCAGAAGGGAGCAGCCTTGTCTCAGCCCCATATGGGTTTGCATGTCACCATCAGACAATTTGTTTTGGAAAAGTTGAAGTGAATGTTTACAGATTTTATTTATTTTTATTAGCCACTATACCACAACGCATAAAGTAATTACAAACTCGAGAACTAAAATCCTAACAAAAATGTTAAAACACATGAAAGCTAATTTTTGCTTCTTTATGCTTCTTGGGCATAGATCTTAGCAAAAAGTTTCTCTAGATCTTTTCATCACAATTTGGACTTTTACTGATAGCACCTATATTTATACTGGGCTTATATATCAGCCATGCAAATTAGGTGTGCCTATGTCATGAAAACGATGGCATTGAAATAGTTACTTCGTTAGGAGATAAAGCACTGGTTTTAGCCAGTTAGCAATAATACTTTATACTTTCACTCTAAGCATACCCCAAGGTCAAGGGAAATCAAGTCCCAGGCCCTCAGAACTCACTCACTATAGACTCAGTATGAAAATGCACAGAGCTTCTTTTTAGCTCCAAGTATCATAATAGGGCTTCCCTTGTGGCTTAGCTGGTAAAGAATCTGCCTGCAATGTGGGAGACATGGGTTTGATCCCTGGATTGGGAAGATCCCCTGGAGAAGGGAAAGGCTACCCACGCCAGTGTTCTGGGCTGGAGAATCCCATGGACTGTCGCATGTATAGTCCATGGGGTCGCAAAGAGTTAGACATGACTGAGTGACTTTCACTTTCACTTTCATCATGATAGCAGGTTTCCCATGTGGCTCAGTGGTAAAGAATCTCCCTGGCCTGTCTATATAGTAGACACAGGAAACACAGGTTCCATCCCTGAGTGGGGAAGATCCCCTGGAAAAGGAAACAGCAACCTACTTCAGTATTATTGCCTGGAGAATCCCCATGGACAGAGGAGCCAGTGGGCTACAGTCCATGGGGTTGAAATATGTCAGACACAACTGAGCACACACACTCCCACACACATTATGATAATAATAGCTACTATTTTTCAAGCAAGTACTATGTACCAGATGCTTCATTTACAAACTGTTCCTCATAGCACATTAATGGAGGTCATGATCATCCTCATTTTCCAGATGCAGAAACAACTCAGAGAATTTCTGCCCATGTTCACACAGCTGATATGGGGGAAAGAGAGAGGCCTCCTGTCTGCCCAGCTCATGACAATTCACGACACGACTTAGCTGTTTTAGTCCTGGTAACTGTGTCTTGGAGACTCTTTGAGGCCTAGTCCCAGGCCTCAAGGCAGGACGGTGTAGGGGAGGTATCCTTTCCCATAACTCCTGCTCTATCTCACATGAGCTGCCCTGCCACTTTATGACCCTGAAGATCAGTGGGTACCTTGCACCCACTCCCAGAATGAAGGGCCTTGTCCATAGTCACGAATCAAGGGGAGTTAGGGCAGGACTGGAATAACAATATGAATCTGAGAGATGAAGTAAGGGACAGAAGGACTGGATTTTCAGCTACTGCTGGACCTTAATGGAAACTATGTTTTTATAAGTCACGTGGGCTCTTACTGAATCCAGGGAAAATATTAGCAGAGCTGCCTGCCGGTATAGTGGCAGGAACTCTGTACCCAGCCAAGGCTTTCGGCAGCACCTGTGAAAAGCATGTTGAAAATCTTGGATAAGACTAACCTTTAGAATAATGTGATACTCTATATGAACCCCTTTTCCTTTACTGTTACCCTGCATCTTCTAAATTATCAATAGTTATGTGTTATATATATAGTAGGTATTAAGACTGTTCACCGAATTTTTCCTCCTTTCTACCTTCTGGCCACATGCTAGGATTGCACTGCCTGGTCTCTGGTTCCTAGTGGTTGGGAATGGCTATGGACAGGATATCGCCAATCTGGTAGAAGTGGAAGTGATGGTGTCACTTCCAGGCTGGACTGTTTAATTGCCTTTGTGAGCCCTTCTGAGCTCTCTTCCCCTCTGCACAGCAAGTGGCAACACTCCAGAGAGTGGCTGCTCCTTCAGCCTTAGTTTGGAGTGAGGAGAGCTTGGAGTAGAGGTCCCATTTGATCCACAGAGAATATGCAAAATAAATGAGAAAGAAACCTTTGCTGTTTGAAGTCACTGGTGATTGGATTTTGCTCTTCTTACTGCAACATGATCTGTGCTGTTCTGGCTGGCAGAGTGGATTCACAGGCCACTTGTTCTGAGTCAGGGTAGAGGAACTGGCTTACTTAAGGAGCGGTATGTGTAAAAGAAGAGGAATGGATTTTTGGAGACAGTTTACAATTAAAAGGTGGTGCGGTGGTAAAGAATCCATCTGCCAATGTAGGAGACGCAAGAGACATGGATTCCTTCCCTGGGTCAGGAAAATCCCTTGGAGTAGGAAATAGCAACCCATTCCAGTATTCTTGCTTGGAAAATTCCATGGACAGAGGAACCTGGTGGGCTGTAGTCCAGGGGGTCGCAAACAGCCAGACACAACTGAGCAGGCACATGCACACATCAGCTATGCCACTCACTCTAAGTATGATTTTAAGCAATTTTTAAAGCCCTCTTCATATGTATTTATATTAGAATGGCAAAAAGATAAGCAAGCAAAAACCCCTGACCATATCTAATGCTGGCAAGCATGCAGAGCAGTTAGAACTGGAGATGGAAAATTATATGGCCATTTTGGAAAACAGTTTAATTTCTTATAAAATTAAACAACGGTTGTTGTGTATCCCATCAATTCCACTCCTATTTACCCAAGAGATATGGAACTTTATGTTTAACATAAAAACCTGTAACCCTCATCCCTCAGTGTCCTCAGAGGATTGGGTCCAGGACCCCCTGCAGATACCCAAATCCACGCATGCTCAAGTCTCTTATGTAAAATGGTGGAGAATTTACATATAACCTAGGCACATCCTCCCATATATTTTAAATCATCTCTAGATTACTTAGGTTAAGGAATACAATGTAAATCATTGTAAATACAATGTAAATACTATGTAAATAAACTGCATGTGGCAAATTTCAAGTTTTGCTTTCAGGAACTTTCTGGATTCTTTTTTTCCAACATACGGATATCCAGTTGGCTGCATACTGTGGATACAGAGGGCGACTGTCATGAATGTTTGAAGTGAAGTGTTAATCGCTCAGTCGTGCCTGACTCTTTGCAGCCCCACGGACTACAGCCCTCCAGGCTCCTCTGTCCATGGGATTTTCCAGGTAAGGATACTAGAGTGGGTTGTCACTTCCTTCTCCAAGGGATCTTCCTGACCCAGAGATCAAACCCGGGACTCTTACACTGCAGGCAGATTCTTTACCGACTGAGCTATGAGGAAAGCATAGAGGTTCATTCATAATTACAGATGATTAGTGAATTAACAACCTGTGGTTGCAGGAACTCCTGATATAGGCAACAATTTGGATGAATCTCAAATGCATTATGCTAAGTGAAAAAGGTCAGACTTGAAGAGCTACACTTGTATGATTCCACTTCTAGGACACTCTGGAGACAACAAAGTCATGGAAACAGAAAACAGATTAGAAGCTGCCAGGGACCAGAGGTGGCAGTGGGGGACTGCTGGCTACAAAGAGGCAGCATAAAGTAATGGGAACTCTCTGATGTTTTTATTGTATTAGTGGTTATGTAACTCTAAAAATCATCAAAACTCAGAATTGCCTAGCAAAAAGAGTGAACTTTACAGCATATAAATAACATGTTTAAAGTGAATTGAGGGCCTTCCTGGTGGTCCAGTGGCAAAAACTCCACACTCCTAATGCAGGGGGGCCTGGGTTCAACTCCTGGTCAGGGAACCAAATCCCGCATGCCACAACTAAGAGTTGGCATCCTCCAACAAAATAAATAAATAAACGAAATCACGTATGTCACAACTAAAAATAATCTGCATACTGCAACAAAGATTGAAGATCCCCATGTGTCTCTGGGACAATGAAGACCCAGTGCAGCCAAATAAGAATATAAATAAATAAAATATTTAAAAAAATAAAGCTAATTGAAAGTTAGATAGAAGAGGCCCCATGTTGTTTGATTCCATTTATATGAAAAGTCCAGAATGGGAAAATTTATACACTGAAAGTAGATCAGTGGTTGCCAGAGGCTGGAGGGAGAGGGGAATGACTGTTAACTGGTGTGGGGTTTCTTTTGGAGGTGATAAGATAGTGGTGATGGTTGTATAAGCTTGTGAATATACTAAAAACCACTGAATTGTAGACTTTTTTAAAATTAATTTATTTTATTTGGAGGCTAATCACTTTACAATATTGTTGTGAGTTGTAGACTTTTAAATGAGTTTTATATGTGAGTTACATTTCAATTTTAAAAAGTGAACTTAACCCGTCCTCAGCCAGTTTCCTCATCTATAAAATGAATATTTATATCTGATAGGTAGTTGTGTGGAATGACTCAATGCAAATAAAGAGTATAGCATAGTGGATGCTCAGTGGACAGTTAGCTCCTGCCAGGATGCTAGATCCAGCTGAACCCCTTCGTGTGGTCTTGGAAAGACCAGTTCACTGCACTGAGCCTCATGTTTCTCATCTGCAAAGTGAAAGAGCTGGATCAGATGAACTCTCAATCCCTCCCAGTCTGGCGAGGACTTATGACACTCCTTGATGGATGGAAATACTAAGAGTAATAATGTGTTTGTGCAGCTTTTGACATTTGTCAAAGCACTTTCAAGTAACTGAACTTCATTTGTTATCTCACCTAGCATTTAACATCTTCCATCACAATGACAATCAAGCTTCAGAAAAACAAATGATGAAGTAGCAGGAAGCAGAGGCCAAGATGTGGTGGGCCAGGGAGTGGACATACACTTGTGCAGACAGGTCCCAGTTCAGCGTGGCTGCAGCAGCTACCACCTGCTTAAGCTGTTACAGACATACTGCCCGGGGCTGGGACCAGGTGCCAGGGCCTGACTCCCCAAGCCAGCCCCCAGTGAGGCTATGCCAGAGCTGTCAGTGAGCTGGCCATAGGCAGAAACCCACTCTGCTACAGATTAGTGGTGATTTAAGTTTTCAAACTACTTCATAAATATGCTCTTGGTCTTGGGAGAGTTCTTTTTGTTGGCTGGAAGCTAAGGCAGAGCCTCTCCAGGCTTTTTAGGACCACAGATATGATGCCCCTTTTCCTGTCTTCAGTGTATATAGGGAGAAGCCTAGAACTTCTTCTCAACTCAACCTCACCCTGGCCTGGGGTCCTCAGGCCACCTCTGCACCTTTGAGAGAAGAGGGCTGCTGCCTCCCCTTCTCACCCCCAAGCTTGCCTTCTGGTCCTCTGGTGCCTTAGCCCTCCCCAGCCAGCGGCCCTCAGCTGAGCTGCAGACGCACCTAAGGGAAGGGAAGGCAGTACTGTGGATACAGGGCTCGCCTGTAGGTAACCAGGTGAGGTTGAAGCTTGTGAGGGGCCCTGGGGATTTGCCAAGGGGCCCAAGGCTCCAGAAGGGAGCTGAGCAGTCCTCACCCTGAGGAGGGAGCTGAGGTGGGAGTGGAGTGCTTGGGGGGAGGGGTGGAAACAGGAGAACAGATAACTTCTCTCTAAGCATCCCCCAGAGTGTCACTGGGGTGAGTGCATGGGGCAGGAGGGAGTCTAGCCTGTAGGAATCAGCAGGGTCTCAAGGCCTGGGAGCAGGGGGGAGGGGATGACACTTTCAGATGTGCCCTTGGATGAATTAGGCAAGTGGGAGGCTATGCCTGGGGATGGGGGGAGGCTTGGAGAGGCGAGGTGGGTCTGGGACTACCACTCCCCACTCCTGTGACTGGGTCCTCCCCCTCATCTTCTTTCCCCCTAGTATCCAGGCCTTCCCCCCAAGGAGTAGGTGGGGGCCCCACTCACCTCTCTCCCCTGCTCTCTGTCCTGCTGCCCACTGTGACCTGGCAGGAGGCAAGACGCAGGGGCTGGCAGGCAGGGAGGTGGGGGTGGAGCTCTTTTCAAACTTGGGAAAGTTGGGCCCCAGCCCCCCACTCTCCCTGGAGAGGAATAACCTCCCCTTCCCACCTTCAGTTCCCTCGGGGCACCCTGGGGACTGACAAGCACCCACAGTAGCCATTCCCCAGGCCAGGCAATGCAATGAACAGGGTGGGGGCCTGCCCTGGTGCCCTGGGCCCACACTGACCCTATCAGTGCTCTGGGTCCCTCTGCCAGGGCCTTGGGCAAGAGGCAGGAGTGGGCTGGGGTGAAGGCCGGGGTTTGTTATGGCTGTGATAATGTCAGGGCCTCCCAGGCAGGAGAAAAGTGCAGTTTGCACATTGCTTACATTTTTCTTATGCAGCCAGGCTGGGAAATAGTTGGAAATAAAAGCGTGGGAAGGTGGACAGGCTGTCCTCAAAGAAAAGCTTTTGGTGCCACCTGTGCCCCTTCGGGCGAGGGCATCTCAGTGGGGGATCTGGTGCAGAGGATGCTGTGGGTGTGGGCATGAGGAGTTGCTGTGGTCTTGGCATAGATATTTACCGGACCAGTGACTTCTACCCACCACCGCAGTTCACACTGCAGGCTCACCCATACACCAATCCTGAGCAACCAGAACCTCGTCCTCACTGGAGATGGAAAGGCAATCAATAACTGGATGACACATGGCAAAGCTGTCAAGCTATTTAAGCCCTGGAGGCCAGGGCTGGAACAAGGAGGAATGAGGGAAAACAGTCATGAGACCTTCATGTGGGTTGCACCTCCTCCCATTGGCACCATCTTTGGATGTCGGTGGCTGGCAGGGGTTGGAGAGAGACCCAGATTTGGACCTCTAATCTCTCTAATCTCCAGGGTGCTCCTTCTTCCCTGACCTCAGGCCCCTCCTTCTTAACATCTAGGGCACAGGTAGATGATTCCTTGCCATTGCAAAGCCTGCAGTTGCCCCTGGCAACCCCCAGGGTGCTTTCTCCAAGTCCAGGCGGCAAGCCATCTCAGCCGGCCAAGAACACCTGCCTTCTGCTCTCCTTTCCACCCTTTTCTGCCCCTGCTCCTGATGTTTTGCCTCCAGATCTTTTCTTCCCTAAATGTAGACCAGAGAGGAGAGACTCCAGGCAGTTAGATCAGACTCAGTAATAGGCTTTGTGATCATGCCTGGGGACCCTGGAACCTCTGTCCTTAGATCAGCGTCAGCCATCATCCTCATTGGACATTTATGGAGTGTCTGAGTGCAAAACTCATGGTTCTCTCCCTCCGCCAGGTGAAATTTCCTTCCCATTTCACTTGCTCTGACAATACAGAAGATCTACCGGTCCCTGTTCCTCCCCCCTGCCTCTACCACTTTATGGTGACCTTAGCACAGCCAGCCGAAAGTTGCTCTCTTTCTATTGAACCTCTGACTTCTCTTCCCCTAGTTAGTCTGTTGACTGATTCCGTTAATTTTGTGTTTGTGTTCTTTAGAACCTGATTCCATTTTCTACCAGGCTTTCTCTTCTTTTCTGGCTTGAGAAGCATAAGAGTGTGTGTGTATTTAGATTTCTATAGGGAGTCCTTTCAAATAAAGAAATAATGATGCTCCAGAGTAGGACAACTGGATTCAGGACAGAAGGAAGTTTTTCTTTGCTTCCGATGGCAGATCCCAGTTCTGGGTGGGACCATGGCTCAGAGGAGGTGGACTACAGCGAAGACAGCCCAGGGCCCGGGCAACAGGAGGACTGGCTTCTTCTCCACCTCAGAGAGACCATCCCAGGATCTGCTCTCAAGTTTTCTCTGCTGCAGTTTTCCCATATGTCACATGGAGATGTGGCACTACCAGGCTGACCCAACCCATAGACTGGGGAGTGGAGATAATGCTCCATCAGGGATGGCCTGCTCACTGTTCCAGAAACCTCCTACGCCAGGCCCCCTCCCTTCCTAAATCCTAACTTCTTCAAAGACCCAGGCAGGAACTTTTTTTCTCTGTGAAACTGTCCTTGATTACCCCAGCTATAGTGTTGGGCCTCTGCTTACAACTTCTGTAAATTGAACTGGCATTATCAATAAGCATGTAATTCCTTTATATTGGGGATTCTCAAATTTGGAGCTATTGACATTTTACTCTGGATAATTTTTTATTCCTCTGGCTGTGACAACCAAAAATGTCTTCAGACACCCCAAAAGGAACACTGGGCCAAGAATGTCTCCAGCTGGGAACCATTACTTTATATTACTGTTTAACTTTCAAAATGTCATTTTCTTTCAGTGCCCTAACGTGACTAACACACTGCTATATGCATCAAGTGCTTCACAAATTTCTGTTGAACAAATCAATGCACACTTTGCAAATGTTAAAAGTGCAAGTAGGGAATTCTGCTCAATGTTGTGTGGCAGCCTGAATGGGAGTGGGGTTTTGGAGAGAATGGATACATGGGTATATATGGCTGAATGGATACATGTGTATATATGGCTTTGGACTGCTGTGTACCTGAAACTTTCGCAACATTGTTAATTGGCTATACTCCAGAATCAAAAAGTTTTTTAAGAAGTACAAGTGGAATAATTATGATAGCTACCTTTAGCATTGAGTTACACTTTTATGGGATGGCGATATTCATATTCGCTTCCAAAAGGTCAGTCCACTCTCTTCCCACCATTAGATCTTGAGGAACAATTGTTAGCAAGGAACTGAGCTATGTTGACTTCAGAAAATTTGTTATAATAAATGGAGCCCACAATAAAAATATTTCCAAGCTAAACTGCTTATTTCAAGTGATATCTGGATTAAAATCTGAATCACAAAATAATCTACATTATCTTTTGAATTCCTCTGCAATGGGCTATATACTTTGTATTAGATTCTCCACTGGTGGTGTCAGGTTCTGTACAAGAAGATGAGAGTTACTAGGAAGATATTTAAAAGCTCAAGTGTAGGAATAAACAGGCCCACCATCTTTCCTGGACGCCAGCAATCATCACTGTTTTCTATGCCTGTGGACAAACTGCTTAGTCCCCCTGAACTTCGGTTTCTTTGCCTGAGAAATAATAAATAATGGGAAGCAGAATTAATGAGAAACATATGCAAAGATCTATCCTAGTGTCTGATGCAAATATACTGAATAAACATTGGTCTTCTCCCCTCCATTGGATTTGGTCCCATATTATAGTTAGAATTACTTTTTCTGCCTTCCTCTGTTGTAGATAACTCTAAGGTAAGTCCTCTATTGAATTTCTCTTTGTATACCACTCTAACACCTAAGCATAGCACCTTGCCCATAGGAGGTGTTCCACACATTTTTCTTCTTTTTTTCTCTTCTTTGCCATACATTTTTGATGAATGGACTATGCACCTGACTTCAGGAAGTCTGGAAGGTAAAGAAATGCAGACACACTTGTACCTGGACTGACCGCCATCCTTCAATCTTATAGCCCTATGTTAATTGCATTCTAATCCTATAAAAGTATTTGATTCATATACTTTCAAGCTTGAAAAGACTTTGTAAGAGATCAAATCCAACATTCTCATTTCTCAGATGAGGAGGTCCAGTAAGGATACATAGCTCTTTCATGTAACCAAAACCGTTCATTGTCCTGTGGCTTTAGGAAAATTTAGTAGTTTTCTTTAGTTCTGATTTCTTCAAATAGTTCCTCTGGACTGGGGTCTCTCAACACCAGCACTACCGAAATTGGGGCTGGAAAATTCTTTGTTGTGGAGGGCTGCCTGTGCACTGTAGGAGTTTAGCAGCTTCTCTGGCCTCTACTCACCAGACACTAGTAAACCACTCCTCCCTCCTTAGTCATGACATTCAAAAATGTCCCCAGACATCACAAATATCCTAGAACTGCTGATCTAGACTCTACTACAGGTAAAATCCTTTCAAAGGACACACTGAGGCCCTCAGGTTATGGGATTGTCTTAATGAATAGTTGGCTAACAAACTTCATTTGTAGCCCACAAACTCCGGAGAGCAGACAGAACCGCTCTGTAGTGAGCACAGGTCTCAGTCACGGGGGGAACCCACTCAGCATGTATATGTGTCATTTAGTTTTCATATTCTGCCTACTTCCAGGGACCTTTGAAGTGGACCCTGACATGTCTTTCTCAGAACAACTGGCTATGTTCTGTGTGTTGTCCAGGAGTCTGGCCTGTGTGAAGGGCCGTTCTGCCGGCCAGAGCCCTTCTTACATCGTGCTCTCACTGCCTGTTTGTCTTTCTGCCCCAGTGGACGTTAAGGTTCACGGCAGCAGAGACAATGACCATCTTGTTCACCATGTATTCTCAGCATCCAGTTGGCACATGGAGGTGCCAAACAAGCATTTATTTAATGAAGATATAATAGAAATTACAACATATTTCATTTAGTTGTGGGTCAAAAGTGCAGAATATTTGTAACCATAGCTTACTCAGCTTAAAATTACACAGAACGCTTACCTGTATTATTCCACTAATGGCAAAGCATATGAGATATATATTATAACTCCATTTGTAAGATGAAGAGGGATGTCCCTAGTAGTCCAGTGGTTAAGACTCTAGGCTTCCACTGCAGAGGGCGTGGGTTCAATCCCTTGTCAGGGAACTAAGATCCCATAAACCTCTTGACTCAACCAAAAAATAAATAAATACGGAAACTGAGGCTCAGAGAAACATTGACTTAGGTAATTATATAGTAAAATGCTTGAATTTGAACCAAGGCTCACCTAACTGCCAATCCTAGTTCTCTTTGCTGTACCACCTCTCCTGTTCGGTCATAAACCTGTGTGTTGACTCCTCCTTTGTAAAGAATGATCAGTTCACAAACAGGGACCAGAAAAATGACTTCATCACTGTGTACAGTTTAGCCTGCTCCTGCCTTTTTGAGAAACCTGTAGGAACATGGTAATAATCTTGTTATATAAAATGGTCCTAGTCCATTCAGGCTGCTGTAACAAAAACACCATAGACTGGGTGGCTTAAACAACAGCATTTCCCCCCTCAGTCTGGAGGCTGAGAAGTCCCTGATCAAGGAGCTGGTAGGTTTGATGTCCAGTGAGAGCACACTTCCTGGTTCATAGACATGATGTCCTTTCATGGCAGAGCGAGTGAGGGAGCGCTCTGAGATCTCTTTAATAAGGACACTAATCCCACTCAGGAAGGTTCCACCTTCATGATCTAATCACCTCCCAAAAGTTTCGCCTCAAATACCATCTCACTGGGGATTAGGTTTTAGTATATGACTTTTGAAGAAATACAAACATTCAGTCTATAGCAAAAATAATTGTCTATAACGGCATTCACAGTGACAAGATTTCATGTATGGGTGTCAGAGAAACTGTGCTTTGATCTTGAATCTGGGGAGCAGGTGAGTACACTATAGGAAAAGGTACTAGGCAGGATAAAACCCAAAGTCTTTTTATTGCATAATTCAATTTCCTTTGTGAAATAGTTGCTGAAAGTTCTGACCCTTGACTCCGCCTCCTTTAAATGCATCTCAGCCCACAGACATTCAGCATTTACCATTTGCTCCCTCAAATTGTCACATTTTGGTAAAAATATATTTAATAAAACAGATTTTTGTCAACTGCTTATGTTCTATCTATTCTATCTCCTTAAAGAAATTGCCTGAGGGGAAGGACGCTTATTTTTCCTTGCCAACTCTGCTAGGTGCTCAATTACTGCTGACAATGATGATAACAATTTTGAAAGAGGAAAAAGTATGCTTTTTAGTTAGTAGCTGAACAGAGGTTTGCACATCTGTGTGCTCAGTCCCACTTCCTGGTTATGGGGTACCCCAGGCGAGGGAAAACAAGGTCCTTTTCCTTAAAGAGCCTGCAGTCTTATCTGTTCCTTCCTCAGACAATGACAGGTAAGGGCTAAGGGAAATCTGTTTTCCTCCTGTCTAAGAGATTCTGTTGAACAGGCGAAGGGCTCGGTAGACAAAGGCAGATGGATAATCTCCCAGCCTATCTCGCCCTCCTGGAGCGGGGCATGGCAACCCACTCCAGTATTCTTGCCTGGAGAATCCCCATGGACAGAGGAGCCTTGCGGGGTCCACGGGGTCGCAAAGAGCCGGACATGACTGAGCGACTAAGCACATGTCTTGCCCTAGCAAGGTAGGTCTGCGGCTGGCCCGTAGGAGGCGCTTCAAAGGACCGAGCTTCGGTTCGCAAGGAGAGGAATCCACATAAGACGCGAAGAAAACCCCGGTTGCGCTCTTTTCTTTTGATTTTCCCTTAGAAGGGGCCAGGAAAAACTGGAAGGTCCGGGCAGCGGGGAAGGGGTGGAGGTCCTCTGCAGTTCAGTTTCCATCTCCCAGCATCCTGTGGCGGATCAGGGGATGGGAGAGACAGGCTTAATTTCGGTAGATGGCCCGGTGGGAGAGTTTTGCCAGCACAGCGGACTCCCTCCCCGGAGCAGACCCGCCGGCAGCACTGGAACCCCGCCCCCGACGCGCAGGCTCCGCCTCGGCGGCCCCGCCCCTTCCCCGGACCCGACTCGGCTGCACTCACACCCGAGCGGTGGCCCGGGAGCCTCCAGGCGAAGAGGCTCCCGCCCGCCCCGAGCCGCGGCCTCCGCATGGAGGAGCCGCGGGCTCCGCCAGCGGGGTCGGCGCCGCTCCCGCTGCCTCTGCAGGGAGGCGGAACCGCTGATGTTCCGGAGCCCGGAGCCCGGCAGCACCCGGGACACGAGACGGCGGCGCAGCGGTACAGCGCCCGCCTGCTGCAGGCCGGCTACGAGCCCGAGAGGTGACGCCCAGGGCTGAGCGCGCGGGGCGCATCCGGGGCGGGCGCGGTGGCCCTGGGAACCGGGCAGCGCTGCTGGGGAGGGAAAGAACAGGTCCCACCACTCAAGCCCTCTTACCGCCTCAACCGCTAACTTCCTGAAACTGGGCTCAGACACCACGCACCCGGCTTTGGTTGGGGGATGCAGGCGGGCACTATGGCAAGGGCTCAGTGCTGAGTTGCACCCGGGAGCAGGTCGGAAAAAAACGATCCCTAAAATCTTAGCCCGGGGTCTGACCTCAACTACACACCCGATGACACCTGGTCCAAGTGGCTCCAACTCGGGGGGGTTCAAACCGAACCTGTTGGAGTCCATCTCCAACTTTGCTTACTCCTCCTTAGCTGTCTCCTCCTAGAACTATCTTCAGAGTCTTACTGTCAGGATGGATGTTCAGATGGATGACCCTCTCAGATCCTGATGAGGACCCCAGCCCCTGTTCCCCCATTCACTGAGGTCTGATGAGACTGCCGGTGCAGCTCACCCCAGGGTCTCTTTAAGATCCAAACCCGGCCCTGCCCTTACCCTGCTGGGGTCTGTAAGGGTCATTGGAGGAAGAGTGGAGGTGTTGATCTGGGCCCCAGGGGACTGACTGAAAAGGAGACAGTGGCTAATCTCAGGATTGTACCACAGCTTGAAATGCAACCCACTGTCCTTCCGGTCCAGAGGATTTGGACTTCTTTCTGTGTCCCATCTGTTGGTGCTCAGCAGCTTGGGGAGGTGACCTGGAAGCTGGGGTTTTTTTTTGGGGGGGAGGGGGTTGGTGGTCTGGGGGAATTAGCTCTGCCAAGGGGCTGGCCGCTATTATGTAAGAACTTTTAACGGCTTAAGGGGCTGCTGGGTGAAACCTGGCCCCTCCTGCCCCAGAAGGCTGGCTCTCTAGAATTGACTCAGTTTCGAGCACCTGTATCCTTCCTGCCATCCTAGAAACCCAGCTACTGGGGCTCAGGGTCTAGGGCGACAGAGAGAGACAAAGGAGGAGAGGGGCCCACAGGGGCTAGAGGGAGGCAGTGCCTCGGTTGGGGGCAGGTGTTGCAAGAGTGTCATTTTGGAACTCAGACCAGGGTCATGCGGGAGCATCCATTCTGCAGACTGTGCTTCTGCACCTGTGCTATCGCCACCCCCACCAGATTCTGAATAGCCGGTGTCAAACCTGAGACCCACCCAGGTGGTGTATGAGATTCAAAACCTGCTGGTTAGACCTCCATCTGCTGGCTGTAGTTTAGAAACTGTGGGAAGAGGACAGGGTTCCATCAGAAGTCTAGGTTTGAGGCCAGAGTTATTGTGCCCTGGCTTGAACCTGGGCAAGCTAGGTCCTCTAAACCAGCTCAACAATGTCAGTGTTAATGCTCCTCCCCGCAGCTCCCACAACTCTCCCCTTGGAAGTGTTTTGAAATTTTGTCCCTTCAAAATAGCCCCAGACTAGAAAGAGACCTGCCTGGATATGGATGCCTGGTTGGGCACCATTCCCCCTGTGTCAGAGGGAGGGGCTTGATGGGGCTTGGCCTGCTCTCCTGCTCCCAGCTGATAGGTGTGGAACCTCAGGGGACCACTGGCCCTTCCTTGAGCTGGGGACACCACTGGTTGCCTGGTGTCTCCTCCCCAGGGAGGAAGCAGCTGGGGAAGATCAGGAAGAGGGAGGAGGAAAGCTGAGGGTGGGGGTGGGAGGTGGATTAACTAGTCTCTGGAAAAGGACAGCCTAACCCAGGGCTGAGCCCAGCAGCTTAGAGTAATGAGATGCCCGGACACAGGTCAAAGCAGGAGGAGGGAAGGGGGGTGGGGGGCAGCAGAAAGGGAGTGGGGCTGTGAGGTCTGTCATGCTGGGAGGAGGACTCTCCCCACAACTCAGCCTGGTGGCATCCCTCCTCTCCTGGTTCCGAGTTTGAGGCCAGGGCAAATGTCATACTGAGGTCACCTGAGCTGGCAGACCCCAGCTGCTGTCCTGGGCCCCAGCCCTGGGGGAACCCTAGCCATCCATGACCCACGTTTCAGGAGACAGTGACGCAGAGCAGACCACAGGGGCAGCCTGTGTGCTGTTCCTGCCATGCCCTCTAGCTTCATCATTCTGTGGCTAGAAAGGTGCCCAGGACAGCGCTGAATGGCCAGTTGCTTCCTCTAGCCAGGCTCACTGCTTTGCCTCTAGGCGGCTACTAGGAGGGCCTCATGCTGGTGCCCTCAGAATAACCCCCTTCCCCATATGGCTCAGACCCTCCGCATGAGTCTGTGAGTGCTGAGGGATCAGGTACACCCAAGGCATTCCTGGCAAGCTGGCCCCAGCCTGCACTCAGCAGAGAACCCCAGTAGGCCCTCCTTCTCAACACCAGAGGGCTTCCAGGGGCCCCCATCAGGAGCCTCCTTCAGACTCCCCAGTTTGAGAGGAAAGCTTGGGAGTCTGTGGCTTTTCTGGTGCCCCTCAGTAAGAAAGAGGGCACAGTGGACATCTGTGAGTCCTCGGCAGCACTCTAGCCTCAAGGGCCTCATCGCTCTAGCTCTGTGGGAAGCCTCCCCTCCCCTCTCACACAGATGGAACAGTCTCTGTTTTCCTGGCAGGGTCGCGGGAAGTCACTGAGGGAGGCTGGGCATCTCAGGGAGTCTCCCTTGGGCCCAGCTGCCACCACACTGGTGAGAGGTAAACAAACCCAGCCCCCAGGGCTAGGGACGGGGAGGACCACAGACAGCCGCCCTGCCAGGGGAAGGACAGGGTCCCTGGCCCACTTTTCCCTCATTTCACCAACAGTGAGCTGTAGGGACTAGAGGAGGATAGAGGGAGGAGAAGGTGGCATTTGGGCCTGGGGCAGGGAAGGGGCTGGCACCTGCTTTCTGACTTCTGGTCAGGGAGTAGCATTAGCAGTTCTGGTCACATGAAGGGGAAAGGCTGGCCCCAGACACCCCCACCTCCTCCCATGGGAATCAACCTGCTACCTAATGTTACTACTTTCATGTAGAAATCTGGGTCTTGCTGGGCATCCAGGGCCACCAAATGTCTGCTTGGGGAAATTCTCAAGACTTCCCTAGCCTCTGTCCTAATTTGTATGTATACTTACTTGCCTAAGCCAGGCCTGTGGTTCCCCCCACCCCACCAGCTTCCCACCATGCTACCCTCCGAATAAAAGCAAACTTTGCTCTCTGGGGCTAAACCTCCCTGGTATCCACACTACTTTCTGAGCTGGGGATAATACAGGATGTCAGACTGAAGCATTAGATCAGGAACCAGGGGTAGTACCTGTCCCCAGCCCCTCCTGAACTGTAGGTTTTGCATCTGTAAAGCAGGGGTGGGGGGAGGACACCTAATAATTGGCAATTAGTAGATTGTAGAGTAAATGTGATCATTTATGAAAAATGCCTTGTAGACGGCAGAGGGCTCCAAAGCCACCCAAAGGTCAGGAATTGTTATTGTTCAGATGCCTGACCCCTAGGAATGATGCCCAGTTGTGGGGAGCAGGTGGGGGTGCACTGCAGAGAGGGTATAACAACTTCAGACTCCAGTGTGTTGGGCAGCTGTCGGCCCAAACCAGTTCCTCAGGGCTCTGGACCCTGATTCGAGTCTGAGCCTTAGTCTTGGGGAAGACAAACCATGTGAGAGGTTACCCCGGGACTAGGCAGCAGGGCCCCAGGGAGACTCATGCCCGCGGGGTCGGTGGCCTGGGTGGCCGGGTTTGCTGGCCCTGCCGGAGGCGCTGCGGGGAACCCAAGAGGCGGGACTTGGATTGGCGGAGGGGGCGTGTCCCGACCTGGCTCCGCCCCCTCCGCCGGTGAACACACACGCCCTCCGCCGCCCCGGTCCCCAGCGGCCGCTGTGCCACTGCGGGCGGCCCTGGGCGTGCGCGCGGCGGCGGCGGCGGCGGCTGGGCTGGGCTCCGCGGGGCTCTTTGTGCTGCTGGGGGCGGAGGCGGCGGGCTCCTGAGGGAGGGGCGGGAGGAGCGGAGGTGCGGGGGAGGGCGGCTCCCCGGGCCCGCCCCGCGGCTGCCGCAGCCCCCGCCCCCGGCCCGCCCAGCCCGCGGCGGCAGCGTGGCCGTGGTGCGGCGTCAGCAGCAGCAGCAGCAGCAGCAGCCTCGGCGGCAGCAGCAGCAGCGGCGGCGGGGCGGCCCGCGCGGGTGTTTATGTCGGGTCGCGGTGTCTCCTGGCAGCATGGCGGACTACCTGATCAGCGGCGGCACCGGTTACGTGCCCGAGGACGGGCTCACTGCGCAGCAGCTGTTCGCCAACGCCGACGGCCTCACCTACAAGTAAGCGCTGGGGGCCTCAGCCCCACCTGGGCGCGCGCACCAACGCGCCGCGATCCTCCCAGGCCCCGGCCCTGCACGTGCGCCGCTCGCTCCTGGGTGACGCCCGCGTCCCCGGCCCGATTCGAGCCACTTGGGCAGCGGCGGGAGCGAACGGGGAGGGGTGGGCGGGTGCGGGCAGGGCCGGGCCAGGGAAGGAACGCGGCCCGCGCCGAGAGCAGACGGACGGACGTGGCACAGCGACATCGCGGCCCTCGGTGTCATGCCCCGTTTCTGCCTAGATCCGGGTCCGGCCTGCCCCCTTCCTCTTCCCTCGGGGCATCTTGGCCGCATGAAGGGGGCATTGGGGGCGTGTGGGAACACGAGATGTGAGAGTTCTGGAGACTTTTCCCAGACCTTGGTCCAGGACACTCTCTCACTCTCAGCGTCACCACGAGGGCAGGAGTCGGTGCGGGGGTGGGGGTGGGGGCGGGGGAGGGGTGCTCAGGCAGCTGCTTGGGTGTTGCCCCCAGGAGATGCCCAGCTGGGCAGTTGGGATGGCACTTTTTTTCCACCCTCCAGTCCGGCCCTCTTTCCACGTGTGCCCCTGCCTGCGTCCAAGTTAGTTAGTACTGGTGTTCCCCACTTGGCCGGAGTATTCTTTGACGATCACCCACCCAAGCCCTCCCCACCCAGGATTTTTGAAGACGACAAGACCATTTGCCTCTGGCTTAGTGTGTTTTTCCATGGGCCCTGGGCCAGTTGTCCTGCTGGCTGCAGGCCTGGCGCTAGCTCTTCTCTTGGCTGCAGGGCTGTGTCCATGCCAGAAAAGAGCATCAGGGCCTGGGACTAGGGTGGAGCAGGGATGCTCTGAGCCAAGAGCATCCTTGCCTTGTCCCCTGCTAGCTCCTGCCTTCGCCTGTAAGCACTCCTGCCTGGCAGGCCGTTTCCCTGGACACCAGGATACCCAGTCACTCCTAAGGAGTGTCTCCTCTTGCTTGTCTGCGTAGCTGAGATGTGGGCCAGGCAAGGGATACGTGTGATACCTAGAAAATGCCAAGAGGCCCAGACTCCAGCATTTCTTCTGCCTCTAAGTGAGCCACAGAGGCCTCTTCACTGTACAGTAGGGCTGCCAGGGGACATGGGCAGTTAAGATTATTTCTTTGGTGGGCTTTGATGAAGTGGGGATAGAGTATATATATTTTTCCATGGTGTCTCGCAGGAACACTTCCCAGGGAGTCGTTCTACATCCTGGGGCAAATTAAAGACCCCACCCATCCCTTCCACCCTGTAGTTTTTCCTTCCTGCCCTGGGGTGCCTGCTGCTTTGCTTAGTCCAGTTGGGAGTGTTCCTGAATACCCCGAGACGTTTACTTTTGGGCGTGTCTGTTAAGGCCCTGAGACTGCAGGCCCGGCAGGGCTCCTGGGCTGTGACCCTGTGCTTTGCGGCATCCGGGCAGGCCTGTAGCCCTCTTCTGGGGATTGCTGGGACCATGGCCCACGTTGGTGTTGGCCACTGCCAGGCTTTGGCTGGGCCTCCTGTGTTGTGTCCCCTTCCTCTCGTTTCCCATCCCAGGCTGTGTCCATTGGTTGCTCCAGTCCAACTGGGCAGAGCGGTAGGGATGCCTGCTCTATTGGCATGCACCCGTGCTCAGCCCCCTGGGGTCCCTTGATGCCGTTCTGAGCCCTGTGTGACTCAGCAGCCCCGGCACTGGGCTGAGCAGCTTGCCCTGTGCTGTGTGGTGTTCATGCTGGGCGGCGCTCCTACGCTGTTCTCAGGTGCATTCTGTGTTTATTTATCATCTCCCCATCTCCAAGACTGAGGAGTTTTCAAGGGCAGGCCCCATATCCGCTGTGTGCAGCCTTATGGGAATGTCTGGGTCCCTTGATGAACTCTGAGCCCTAAAGGCAATGGGTGTTTGGGGCCAGCTGCCCTGGTGGCGACCCGGGACCGCAGAGTTTGTGCCACATTTGGCTCTAGCTCCCTGGGCTGAGGCTGACGAGATACTAGCAGGGGGCAGGAGGGTGGTTGAGTCCTGAACAGGTCACAGGGTTCAGATACTCTGCTCCTCTCCCCACCCACACACTGCTTCCCCTGGCGTGGCAGGCCCTGCCCCTTTCAGGGACCCCTCTTCACCCAGTAACGCTCACTTCCTTTCTTCACAGCGACTTCCTGATTCTCCCAGGATTCATAGACTTCACAGCTGATGAAGTGGTGAGTGAAGGGCAGAGGGGCTGTGTGTATGGTGTAGGACGCTGATCTCTGGCTCAGGGGTGTGGGAGAGAGATTTTTCTGGGAGAGGTGGTGGATGTAGCCATTTGTGCTGTGGGCAGTGGGTTATGCCTGATGGGTTAGAGGCAGGGATTCAGTGGGATCCTGAAAGGTGGGTCTGGTCTGGGGCCTGCAGTAAAGTTTAGAACCAGGGAGGATGTGGGGGTAGATGTAGGTGTGGCTGCTTTATTACTTACTGAATTTTCTCTGAAGTGCTAAGCAAAGATATCCTAGAAGCCAGTAAAATTATGGAGACTTTGGAAGAGGTGGACAGACTTGTTTGTGGGTCCATGACTTAGAAGAACTGGCGAGAGGATCTGAAGAAGTTAGATTGTGGTCTAATACAAGGAAACAGTGCTTTTCCTAACCAGCGGGGCTCAGGAATAAACTGAGTGAATGACCAATATCCTTTATACTATTAACATACGACAACCCAAATTTCCCTGGTGGCACAGTGGATGAGAATCTGCATGCGAATGCAGGAGACACAGGTTCGATTACTGGTCCGGGAAGATTCCATACGCCTCAGAGCAGCTAAGCCCATGCACCACGACTACTGAACCAGCGAGCCACAACTACTGAGGCTGTGCACCTAAAGCCTGTGCTCCGCAACAGGAAAAGCCACCAAAATGAGAAGCCCTCACACCACAACGCAGAGTAGCCCCTGCTCACCACAACTAGAGAAAGCCCATGTGTAGCAAGGAAGACCCAGCACAGCCAAAAAAAGTTTTTTTAAATAATAAAATTAAAAAAACATGCAACAACATTATAGGAGCCAAGAAGCTAAATGCTAATGGGTGTTAGTCATTTCATGGAAAAGTTATCCTATGATGAATTAGTACACATTTTAAAAAAAGTTTTTCTGTTGCTGTTACCATCAATATTTATTCAGGTTTGATTCTTATGGAACACCAGAGGGCCTGAGTGTGCCCAGATCTTTTATATGTTGGGGAAGCTCATATCCAGCTTGTGTAGTCATTGCTGACCCAGACAGATTGTTAAGGGGACATTAGGACTATTCTGGATATTCCCTTTGTGATAGCAACCTGGAAGCCTGCTTGGTTTGGCTGTTCAGTTTCACAAAGTGAAAGTGAGCGGCCTGGCCTTGTGCTGGTGCTTCCCTGGTGGCTGAGATGGTAAAGAATGCCTGCAATGCAGAAGTCGTAGGTCCAATCCCTGAGTTGGGAAGATCCCCTGGAGAAGGGAATGGCAACCCCCTCCAGTGCTCTTACTTAGATAATCTCTATGGACAGAGGGTCCTGGTTGGCCACAGTCCATGGGGTTGCAAAGATTTGGACACAGCTGAGCGACTAACAGTTGACTTTGGCCCAGATCCTGGGCAGAGTGCAAGGAAGAGAGGGATGGAAGAAGCCCACTGGCCATCAAGGGTCTCCTTCCTTTGGTCTATGTCAGGAGGCTGTGGCTCTTCTGCGCTAGGATAAGCGAGGAGAAGGGGGAGTTTTCTAGACTGCGGGGCCGAGGTTATTGGCCCGGCCCTGAGAATAGACTGTAGGGGTCTTTGAGTCTCCAGAAAGTTATATAGCAAAGTCTGTGTCTGGGGGTTTAGGGGGCTAGGATCCATAGCTGTTAACCTGAATCTCGGAGGAGTCTGTGATCCAGCCTGATCTACTGCTCACAGGCAGATGCTTCCTGAATACTCTTGCCATCTTGACCTCTCCTTTGAGCTGTGGACAGGTAGTCACCTTCTCCCCCGGGTGGGCTGCCTAATAGACTCCTTCCCATGCCTCCCTCTCACCAGGCCCCAGAATCTCCCACCTGAACCCGTCAGCAGCCTCCCTAGAGGTGTCTCTGTCTAGACCTTATCACCCAGAATCCTGTCTTCACATTGCAGCTTGAGCGACCTCTTTAAAACATGAATCAGATCATGTCTTTCTTCTGCTTGTGGTCCTCCAGTGGCTTCTCATCGCAAAGTCAAATCCAAGCTCCTCTTCGAGGCTTTCAAGGCTACACATCCTTGCCCCCCCACTTCTCTGCCCATCTCTCTCCCTTTTCTCTACTCTGCTAGCTTTTTCTTCCTTAAATGCACTGCAGGAGAACTGGAATCAGAGACAGGGGTTCACACACAGTTCCCTCAGCCTGGAAAAACAGACTCCTGGACTTTTACTTGACTACTTTCCCTTTGTCACCCCCTCAAGAAAGAGGTTTTTCCCACCACCACATTCTTCCTCTGGTGGTCACTTTGCCTCTTGCTTTTCTTTGGAGCCTTCATCCCAACTGGAATCATCTTGGATATGTTTCGTGTGTGTCATTTTTCTTTCCAAGTAGAATGTAAGCTCCAGAGGAGGTAGCAGAGACCTCATTCGCTTTGCTCACTACTGTATCCCCAGGGCCTCTCCCGTGCCAGGTACATGCAGGAGCTCAGTAAGTGTTTGTTGAATGAATGATAAAACTTTTCATGTAGACCGTGTCTCCATCCTCAGGACCTGACTTCAGCCCTGACTCGGAAGATCACGTTGAAGACGCCACTCATCTCATCCCCCATGGACACTGTGACAGAGGCTGACATGGCCATTGCAATGGCTGTGAGTTGGGCACGTGGGTGGGGGCCGAGAGGACTTAGCAGGGGGGGCCGGACGTCAGGAGGAACTGCAATCAGAGGTGGGGTTGGCAGAGTGAGAACGACTGGCCCCTGACTCTAACTGTACTTCCCTTCTACCCCAGCTGATGGGCGGTATCGGTTTCATTCACCACAACTGCACTCCAGAGTTCCAGGCCAATGAGGTGCGGAAGGTCAAGGCAAGTACCAGGCCCGTTCCCAGGAAGAAGATGCCTTCTGGTGGTCCCCTGCCTCTCGGACCCTCACCCCTCCCCAAACCCCCAGTGCCAGCTCTGTGGGCCCATGTGCTCCCTGGCTGACTCCTGTGGGGTCTTGTCTGGCCTTCCAGTGAGGGCATAGGGCTCAATTCTCATTTCCCCACTGGCTTCTTGCCCCAATACATTCTGTCCCCTGTGGCCAGACTGTACACCATCTCCAGCTTTCTTCCAGCCTTTTCCTTCCCCTGTCTCTCCCCTCAGAAATTTGAACAGGGCTTCATCACGGACCCAGTGGTGCTAAGCCCCTCGCACACTGTGGGCGATGTGCTGGAGGCCAAGATCCGGCATGGCTTCTCAGGCATCCCCATCACTGAGACGGGCACCATGGGCAGCAAGCTGGTGGGCATCGTCACCTCCCGAGACATCGACTTCCTCGCCGAGAAGGACCACACCACCCTTCTCAGTGAGGTACCTCTGGGGTGGGGAGGGCGTGGCTGGGACAGAGAGGACCCCAGGTCCGGGGCCTCAGGCTGGTGCCTGTGACCAGGGACCAGAGGGAGGCCTGGCTCCCTTCTCTCTCACCTGCCAACCTGCAGGCAAATGTTCCTGGCCCCACAGGTGATGACCCCGCGGAATGAGCTGGTGGTGGCTCCGGCGGGTGTGACATTGAAAGAGGCAAATGAGATCCTGCAGCGCAGCAAAAAAGGTACCAGGGAGCAGTTGGAAAATGCACCCCCTTCCCACCAGAGCCCCCTGTTGCTTCACAGCTTTGCAGGTTGTCCCTGCAACCAGGCTGGGCCTTGGGGAAGGTCTGAATAACCTCAGACTGGAGCATGATTCCCGAGGTCTCTTTCCTAGTTTAGAAAATCCCATCCCTTATTTGGCGTCTTCATAGTATGTTTCTCAGAACAACTAGTTCTGTGAAACACTCATTATGAAGAAAGGGCAGTGTGGTCCTAGAAAGTCGAAAATGCTTCTGTGTCCCCATCTTGCATAAGGATTACTTTATCAAGGGCTCTGAGAAATCCTACAGTTAAATTCATTTGACAGTGGGGCAGTTGACATAGTATTCATTAGGTCCCTATGGGAGCCACTGGGAAATGCCCCCATGGCCCAGGCTGGATCGTCTTCAGGGGTGGCAGTGGGCAGGACACGTGTTCCTCCCTGCAGGAGAGCCTCACGTTTGTGCCCTGGCTAGGAGGTTTCGACCACTGTGGCCTGTGGCCCAGCAGGTGAAGGGCTGCCAGTGCGCAGGGGCTGCCCACGGAGCCCGGCCTCGCCACAGGGCAGGAAGAGCTCCAGGAACCGGGTTTCTTTGCTTCCTGTTCGCTGGGCAGAGGGCCAGGTCCCTAGGAACACTTCCTGGGTGGTTGCTGCCACCTAGCGGTGGCTTTGGGTACTGCAGGGTCATGTCTGGCCTGGTCCCTTTTCATCCTCACTACCCATCCTGCCCGACCTCCAGAAGCCTGCTCCTTCATCTCACACCTGCGTTCCTTGTCAGGGAAGCTGCCCATTGTCAATGATCGAGACGAGTTAGTAGCCATCATTGCTCGCACTGACCTGAAGAAGAACCGGGACTACCCCCTGGCCTCCAAGGATTCCCACAAGCAGCTGCTGTGCGGGGCGGCTGTGGGCACCCGTGAGGATGACAAATACCGCCTGGACCTGCTCACCCAGGCGGGCGCCGATGTCATAGTGCTGGTAGGGGCACTGCCCTGGAGAAGGGGTGGTTCAGTAGACTCTGCACTTATGAAGAGCCAGCTTCACCTCTAATTAAGCCCAGAGTCAGAACTGGGAGGGTCACTGGGACTCTGACAGCTTAGAACAAAGTGAGGACCCCCTGGGGGCACGCTGCACTTACATAACTTGACCCTGATGTCTATCGTGCTCGTTGAGTGCGAGGGCTCACCAGCCGCTGCACTAAGAACTGTATGTGGGTGAACTCAGTCAGTCCTCATTGATGTATGGTCACCAAGCCCATTTGTCAGGGGGGGGAACTGAGGTTCAAGAGGTTAAGTAATTTAGTTAGTGAGTTGGTGGGAACAGCATATGACCCCAGGTCCCATCTCTTTGCCCGTCCATATCGTGGGTATGAAGGGGCTTTGTCTGCCCTGCAACTATCCATGAGTGGTACATACCCTTTGCAGGGGAGGTAGGCCCTTTTGAGAATCTGCTGAGAATTGTCTACTCACTGCCCAGAAAAAGAGGCGCATTCTCATAGAGCTTGCATCGGTTTGTCCACTCAGAACCCCTGAAACCCCCCTCCCTCAGTGAGGGTCCTCAGCCTCCAGCCCTCAGCTTTCCTGGTCCCCTTCCCACAGGACTCATCCCAAGGGAACTCTGTGTATCAGATCGCCATGGTACACTACATTAAGCAGAAGTACCCCCACCTCCAGGTGATTGGGGGGAATGGTGAGTGCGGGGTCCCTGCTCACATCCTGGCCCTCGCCCCCTCCCCGTGTAACCTCTCCGTGTCATTTGGCATCCCCTGGTGGTGGCATCGCTCCTGGCATGGGAGGCGGGGGGCTGCCGGGATGGGCTTTGGTCACAGTAGGTGGGGGGCGTGGGGGGTGGGTATGGACTGGGGTCCCAGGACGCCCTTGGGCGGGGCGGGGGCAGCGCATCCTGACACTCTTCTTGCCCTCCGACTGCCGCTCTCCCCAGTGGTGACAGCAGCTCAGGCCAAGAACCTGATTGACGCTGGTGTAGACGGGCTGCGTGTGGGCATGGGCTGTGGCTCCATCTGCATCACCCAGGAAGGTGAGTGTCAGGAGGAGCGTGAGTGGCTGCACTTCCAATGCCCCCAGCTGTTAACAGGCCCTGGGGCCTCACTCTCCCGCCACGAGTGCGTGCAGAGCGCTCGCTCAGTCAGGCCCCTTCCTGGGGTTCAGGAGTGACCCAGGCTCAGACTGTTTAGCCCACTGACTTGCGGGGAGACAGGTATCCGAGGAGGTAACCATGAGTTTTTGGTGTGTATCAGTCTGCTTCTCAGATTCTGGTCTAGGAAGCCCAGTTGGCAGACCCAGGACTAGGATATTTGGTCCCTCTAGTGAGGGTTATGTCTCCTAAATGCTGCTCAACCTGTTTGGTCTTTAAGCCTCTGCTTTTAACTCCCTGGGCTTCCCTAGTGGCTCAGACAGTTAAGAATCCACCTGCAATGTAGGAGACCAGGGTTCCATCCCAGTCCAGTTTGGGAAGATTCCCCTGGAGGTGGACAAGGCAACCCACTCCATTCCACCTCTGTATTAGCTGACCCCTGAGGTGAGATGTAGGCTTTTTCTATAAATTAAGATATGTTAATTGAGCACCTGCTGTGTGTCAGGCATTGTTCTAAATCTTGGGGATGTGAAAAGAACAAAACAGAGGTACAGGCAGAGGAGACTTCTTTCCTCCTTTATCTAGCCTTGCATCCATTCCCTAGATACAGGCCCATTTCTTAGAATTCTCACTTAGAAATCGAATACTTAAGAGCCTTGGACAATGAAGCTTAAAGAAATGCAAACCAATATCCCAAAGGAGGCTGTGAGTACCTAACCCTAGTAATGGTGAAGGGGAAGCTAGTGCGTGGAGAGAGGCGAGGCTGAGGTCAGTACTGATGCAGCTGCTGGCGTCCACATTGGGCTCTTGTAGGTGAGGAGGTCCAGGTTCCTGGAATAACATTTACCCTAGTGCTATTGTTATTTTTATTAGCCACGTGAATATCCAGAGCAGTCCTTTTTCCCAAGAGGAGGTTGGGCAGCAGGAGTGAGGGGCCTGTAATTGGCCCCTGTTGCTGTTGACACCTGTCTCGTGTACCGTCCCCAGTGATGGCCTGTGGTCGGCCCCAGGGCACTGCCGTGTACAAGGTGGCTGAGTACGCCCGGCGCTTCGGGGTCCCAGTCATAGCCGACGGCGGCATCCAGACCGTGGGGCACGTGGTCAAGGCGCTGGCCCTCGGAGCCTCCACAGGTGAGGGGGCGGGTCCGCTGGCGATGGGGCAGGCCAGCAAGGGGTGGTCGGAGGGCCCAGGGGCTAGAGACACTGACCCCCCCCCCCACCGCCGCAGTGATGATGGGCTCCCTGCTCGCGGCCACCACGGAGGCCCCCGGCGAATACTTCTTCTCGGATGGTGTGAGACTCAAGAAGTACCGCGGCATGGGCTCGCTGGACGCCATGGAGAAGAGCAGCAGCAGCCAGAAACGCTACTTCAGGTGCCTGCCCGCCCCACCCCTCCCCGGCCTTGGGCCAGCACATCAGCCTCCAGTCCTTCAGGTCCGCACGTACCCTCTGACTTCCCACAGTGGCTCCCAGTCTCCATATTACAGCTCTGGAAACCAAGGCACAGGGCAACGAGTCACAGGCCCAAGACAGTGCCGGGGCTGCCTGACTAGGAACGCACGCTAGTTTATGCTATAGCACAGAGAGTAGCAGCTTTAGAGGTCGTTCTGGGGCTTCCCAGGGGGCGCTGGTGGTAAAGAACACGCCTGCCAAGGCAGGAGACATAAGCAACACAGGTTCGATCCCTGCGTTGGGGAGATCCCCTGGAGGCCACGGCAACCCACTCCAGCATTCTTGCCTGGAGAATCCCATGCACAGAGGAGCCTGGAGGGCTACAGTCCATGGGGTCGAACAGAGTCGGACACAACTGAAGGACTGAGCATGCCTGCTGGCTAGTGGCCGCTCTGCCAGTACCCTCCAGAGGTGGAGTGGGGTCCCCCGAGCCCTGGGCAGTAGGGCTCAGTCTCCCCGCCCTCCATGCAGCGAGGGAGACAAGGTGAAGATCGCGCAGGGCGTCTCGGGCTCCATCCAGGACAAAGGCTCCATTCAGAAGTTCGTGCCCTACCTCATAGCGGGCATCCAGCACGGCTGCCAGGACATCGGGGCCCGGAGCCTGTCTGTCCTGCGGTGAGTGCAGCAACTCGAGGGCCACAGGTGGGAGGCTAGTGGGAGGCTCCTGGCCCCCTCCCTCGCTTCCTTTCTCTGTCTCGGTCTCTCCTCCCTGCTTGCTGCCCCTGACCGGCACCGTCTCCCTGCTGGCAGGTCCATGATGTACTCAGGAGAGCTCAAGTTTGAGAAGCGGACCATGTCGGCCCAGATTGAGGGTGGTGTCCACGGCCTGCACTCGTAAGTGCGGAGGCCTCCTGGCCCTGGCTGGCTGGCCCTGGGTCGGGCAGGCGGGGCCGTGGTTCAGCGGCTGAGCCGAGGTTTCAGGGACGGAGGCTGCAGCAGGGTGACCCCAGCACCCTCTCCTTTGGTGCCTGGCCCACCCTGGAACCCCGCCCTTTAGCCCCTCATGCAGGCAGGCCCTCCCCTCCCCTCGGGTGTCTCACCCCCCCACCCCGAGCTGGGCACGGGAGATGTGACCACTTGCCCCTCCTGGCTTCCCAGCCCTTGCTTGCTCAGAAGCTTGGTGGCTGGTCGCAGGGCTGGCGGTGCTGGGCTCTCGCTGGTGGTGGCACCCAGCAGGCAGGTGGAGGCTGGGGGCACGAGCCCTTGGTAGGGAGAAGGGCAGAGAGACCAATGCCAGGGCCGGCGCTGGGGCGACCGTGGGCGGGGGTAGTGCTAGTTGGCAGCAGTAGTTGCAGGCATGCAGCCCTGCCCTGATCAAGAGGGCCTGTCCCCCCAGGCAGAGGCGGGCATCTAACCTGTGTCTCTTTCTGCCCCATCCTCCCGTAGCTATACCTTTCTGCCGTGTAAGTAACCGCGCTGCCTGGGGCCAAGCGTAGAGTAGAGCAGGGGGCAGTCTGGGTGGGGCCTGGGCTGGGGTGGGGGGCGTTGGGCTGGGGGCGGAGCTGGGGTGTCATCATGGGACTTGGACCCTAGGACTAACATCGTGGTGGGGGCAGCTGGCCTTGGCCTTCCCTGCAGGGGAAACGTCCCCTCCTGGGGTGCAGAGAGGCGTCCCTGACCACAGGCCTGAGGCTGGCCTGTCTGGGACCAGACCCAGTGACCACAGGGGGCTCAGGCCACTATGGCTGCAGGGGTGGGTGGAGACGTGAGCGGCAGAGCCCGGCCTGGCCTGACCTCACCGTGTGGGGATGGGCCGCGCTGTCCTGAGCCGCCTCCACCCCGGCCCTGAGGACAGACCCTCCACCAGGTGCGGCCCGAGGAGTATGGCTGTCTCTGGGCCTGGCTTGGCTCTTCCCGGAGCCTTGGCCTGAAGTGGATGAACAGAGGCACTGGGCTTGCTTCCCGTCCCTTCCCACACCCCCACTCCCATCCCCTCCACCGTGGCTGAGGGGCAGGGGCTTCAGCAGCAGCTCACTGCCTCCCCTGAGAGCCTGGGGGCCACCTGGCAGCCCAGGGCCAGCCTGGGCAAGGGGCTCTGGGAAGGCGGGGCGCGCTTCCCGCTCGCCCACTCTGGGGTTTCGCTCTGCCTTTGTGCCCGCAGTTACGAGAAGCGGCTGTACTGAGGACGGCGCCGGCGGCCGAGGCAGCGGAGGGGGCGTGCCCCAGGGCCCCGCTTCCGGCGCAGCCTCCCTCCGTAACTGAGCAGTCCACAGACTTGCACTACTGGTTCCCCGGCTCCTTTTCCAGGGAGAGGGGCGGGGGTGGGCCCTGGTGTCCACGGCCCTTCCCTGGGCCTCCCCCCGCCCCTCCACTCCGCAGAGTCAGGACTGCTCCCGGGCTGGCCTGCCCTGGGAGTCCTCCCAGGGCCCCCGTCCTTCAGCCCCCCTGAGCCCAGCCAGCCTGGACTCTCAGGCCCTGCGCCTGCCTCAGGTCTTTCTCGCTGCAGCCTGCTCCGGCCCGGCTCCCGCCCCTGGGACCAGTGGCCCCTCCTGGCTTCTCCCGTAGGGCACCCCCCCACCGCAGAAATGGTGCTCTCCTGGCCTGCCTCCGGCCCCTTCCCAGGCTGTTGCGCCCTCAGCCGTGGGACGCTAGCGGGCTCCTGACCCAGGCCGGAGGGAGGTCTTTGCCCCCTTCCCCTGGCCGGGACTCCCCAGCCCTGCCCCTCAGGCCGCCCGTCCCTGGCTCTGGGGAGGAGGCTGCCCACCATTCCCGACTGGCCCCCATCCCCAGGTGTACCATCCCTGACCTCTCCTCTCAGCTGCAGTCGAAGGCTTTAACTTTGCACACTTTGGGGGCCACAGTCGCGTCATTGTATGTTAAAATAATCTGAATAAATCAAGAGGTTTCAGCGCCTCTGCCCTCCTGTCTCTGTCCCCTGTCCGCTGGACTGCTGGCCCCCATCCCAGCGGGGAGCTGGAGCCCAGAGCGCTGTCAGAGCCGGGCCGCGGGGGCCGCCAGGCCGAGCCTCTCCAGGAAGGTGACGAGGGTGCTGCTGTACTCCAGGGGGTGCTGGCGCAGGTGGGCCGCATGGCGCGAGGTCTCCCAGGCCTGCACCCACACCCGCATGCCCAGCCGCTGCCAGGCGGCCAGCAGCTCCTGCAGGTGTGCACTGTCGCAGAGGGGATCGTCCAGGCTGTAGAAGACAAGCGTCGGAGGCCTGACCGGTGGCTGCCAGAATGCAGCCACTGCAGCCTCGTAATGCCGAATGGTGCAGCTGGGACACAGGTGGAAGTAGAACATGGCTATGGCCCTGACCACTGGGCCCAGGGCCTGCGGCTTCATCAGCTGAGACACACCTGTGGGTTCCAGGAGGAGGGGGTCAGCGCCTGTTGTCGTATGCAGCTCTGGCCCCGCCTCCTGGGAGTGGGGGACAGCACTGACACACGGACTGCTGAGGATCCCTAGAGCTTGGGGTCCTGGGACAGAAACATTGCCTTCTCTGCCTTTGTTGTAGTTGGTCAGTGGGCACCCAGCTGTCCCGCCTGGTACAGACACCATTCTGGGCAGATGCAAGGAAGGTGGCCTGGGAATGCTCTAGTGGCAAGAAGGAGCAGAGGGCAGAAGGCCCTAGTTGTGAGTAGTGGAGAGCTGGAAACAGCCCCATGACTGCCAGGGCGGGGTGGCCTTAGCCCACACTTGGCCTGCTGGTCCCTGCCCTCTCCCAGGCCATTCCCAAAAGAGCCATGAGGTCAGGAGCCAGCCTTTCTCTTTGGTATTTTCCAGCTTTGTGACATCTGCAGGGACTAGAAGTAAAGATCTAGGTGGTAGGATTGTTGGGTGGGTTCAGAATTGGTTCAACAACTGCTCCTGGAGTTGTTGCAAAGTGACTGCATTTGAGAGTCCCCTGAGGCCTTATGCCCTGGACTCTGTGCCCTTGCTGAGCACCTTGGAGTCTGAGGTGACCTGACTGGGTGGGAGAAGGAAATCCAGATACCCAGGGATGGTAAAAGATAAGAGGGGATGGACCAGAACAGGGCTGTGTTTCACAGTTGGTCTTGCCAGGCAAGAATACTGGAGTGCGTAGCCAATCCCTTATTCCAGGGGATCTTGCCAACCTAGGGATCAGACCCAAGTATTCCACATTATAGGCAGATTCTTTACTAAATTGTGGCCAACTCTTTTGTGAGTCGTTGTTACTTGAGGTATGTTAGTTACTTTGGTCCTTCTAGAGAAAGTTAGAGCACAGTGGTCCTGAAACAGTGGCGTGGATCAGAAACCACCTAGATCTAGAGCTCAGAGGCCCAGGCTCAAGGAAGTAGAATTCAACACTAGGTGATTCTGATACTCACCAGTTTCACAATCACTGTTTTAGAGGAAACCTGTGCACCCAGTCACAGTTGGCTCTTGAATACTGCAGAGTTTAGGGGTGCTGACCCTCCACGTGGTTGAAAATCAGAGGTAACTTTATAGTTGGGCCTCCGTATCTGCAATTCCACATCTGAGAATTCAACCAACCTCAGATCGTAGTGCTATAATACGTATTTACTGAAAAAAAAAAATCCCCATATAATGGACCCGAATAGCAGTTAAGACCCCTGTTGTTCATGGGTCAACCGTACATGATTGCTGAGACTTTCCAAAGCTTGTTCCCAAGAATTTCAAAAGGCAATCTTTTTGAAAGAGACCACCTATCTCATGGTCCCAATGTGGGGATTATGTGAGTATGTATGGAAAGTTACAGGAGCTCAGTAAATTAGCCCTAGTAGAGGCTGGAGATAAAGGCGTGCCAGGCTGGACCCAGGCAGCACGCTCACTCTGGGTTGTATTTTCAGCCACAGTGGGGAAGGCCCAGGTGGGACAAGATGACCGACGCTCCAGGTAGGAAGATCACATCAGGTGGGGACGTTCAGAGACCCAAGGCACCTCTGGGACACTTAGATCACAGGCCCATTGCCCTGCAGACCTGCCCATCCACCTGGAGTCCTTCCTGGCTTGTGTGGCCCAGGTGCCTCCTCACCCTTGGCCCAGCACACTCACCCAGTGCCATGCGGTCCAGGCTGCCCACCACCAGGCTGTCGAAAATATGGCCCCTCAGGCGCTGGGCCACGCTGCCATGGTGCCCCAGGTCCTGGCCCATGAGCAAGAGCATCTGTGCAAAGGTGTAGCCACCCAGGGAGAGCGCATGCACCACCAGTGGGCGGCTGGCCAGGGCCCCAGACCCCCGCAGCAGCGCCAGCACGTGGGCAGCCCACCCCAGGCCCCGGCGCGGGCACAGAAAGTGGCTCAGCGAGCTCTCCACGGCCAGCACGTCGAAGCCACAGGCCAGGTACAGCTGCAGGTACTTGCCCTGGGCAGCTGGCCCCGCCCCCAGCCACGGCAGGAACAGGAGCAGTGGGCGGGGCCCCAGGGACCCCGCGGGGCCTGGCCTGGAGTACAGGTGGATGGAGCGGGAGAGCCGGGTCACCGTCACATCGGCAGGGAGCAGCGGGGCCATGGCCGCACCCTGGAGGACAGAGGGAGGAGGAGTGGTAGATGGGCCTGCACTTGCCCCCGCGTTTCCCCCCCACACATCCACTCTCAGATGGCTGCGGCTGGGATTAGCTCTCGGAGGGCCCTAATTTAAGCTTCTGCGGTTCTAATACCCATCCAGGAGCTGGGTAGTCAGCCTGGAGAGGAGGGGTCAATACCCCAGCTGCCCTCAATCTCTGTCTCAATCTCTGCCCCACCCCTGCCCGCCAACTCTGGTCACTCCCAGGAGTTGGGTCTGGAGAGGAGGGGCCAGCCATGGGGGTTGGGGGCAAGGCAGCATCTCCCTTGACTCTTCAGAAGAGCTTTGGATCCCCACCCCAGCCTCTCTGATTGCCTCTCTGCTTTACACACACACCATTTGGAGGTTGAGGGGCCAAGTCTGTCCACCCCAGTGCACTCCCAGCAGCCCTTCTGCTGTCAGCTGAGGGGATTCTGGAGTCAGAGGGTAGTACCAGAGTCAAAGCATGCAGGCCCCCCTACCCCGTAGCCTCTCCCGGGCCCCAGCTCCCCCACTCCACTCCCCATACCTACTATCCTCAGGGCAGCGTCCCTCACCTAGAGGATTCGGACTCACCTCTGTCATTCTATCCCTTTCCTGTCACTCAGCTCCAGAGGGAAGATGGGAGGGATCGGGACCTGGGAGACCTTTGTCCCCAACCTCCTGCTCCACCCCACCACCCTTAAGCCCGCTGGCAACAAGAGCTTCTGGGCTGGGAGCCAGGGTGTCTGGCTCACAAGTCAGCAATATCCCCAGCCCAGATAAAAACCTGGGAGGAGGCATGTGGGTTGCAAGGTGCAGTATTCCCCTGGGCCAGGTAGGTAGCGATCAGTCTTTCCTTCTGGAAGTGCCTCCGCCTCAATTTCTCTGCTTGTCATCCTAACCAGGGAAAGAGGAGCCATCCACAGGCACCCCAACAGCTTCCTGTCTTTAGATCACCCCCCACCCCCTCCACTCAGCAGCGGCTCCACCTCACCCTTCACCTTTCAGGGCAGGCTGACCTCGGGATGGCCGGTCACAGGGGCTGTCCCGTACAGGAATCCAACTCAGGAGACCTGGTCTCTCACGGAAGAGGGATTTCTGCTTCTCTGCTCTTCTGCCCTGCACCGAGGATTCCCTCTGAAGCAGGGTGATCGGAGGCTCCACGGTGGGGGGGTGGGGGGTGGGGTTGGTCTGACATGCCAGCAAGTAGGTAGGCAGGTTCTCCCCAGGGAAGAAAAGGGGAGTCTGCACTAGAGCTTCAGGGGCTGAGCGGCTGATAAGGAGGAGGGAGCCAGGAGGGGACGTTGCAAAAGGACCTGGCTGTGACCTCGCACGTCATTCTCCCACCCCGTGTTAACCTCTTCCTCCCCACCCCGCCGCTGCTCTCGGTGGGAAGTGAACGAATGAGAAGCGAAATGTGTGTCTGCACTGCGGAGTCAAGGCTTCAGGAAGTCAATTAAAGGGAGGGGTTTCCTTCGGACCCCGCACCGCCGGGAGTCCTGCTCCTCGGTCCTCGTCGTTCTCCGGGAAGGACACTGCTGCTCTCACCACTCCCCGTGGTTCAGAGTGCTTCCAGCTCCTTTCCGTTCTTCTGGTCCCTTGAAAAACCTAGGAACAAGAAGTAGGAAGGACCTTTCACGGAGATGTTGGGGCGAGAAGAGGGGCGGGGCAGAGGGTGTTCTCTGCCGAGGGATGCGGGGACTTCCGCGTGTGGGTGCTTTAGGAGCAGTGTGGCACAGTATCCAGCAGGTGGCACCAGAATCCATCGACCTGTGGGACCCCAGGGAACCAGAGTGGGGCAGTTTCCTGGGCGATGGGCAGCCTTTCTGAAAGCCCTGCCCTTGGCAACCGTCCCCTGGTTGCCCGTGTCCGTAGTAAAAATTTGGTTTCTGAAGGACAGGCTGGGGGTAAAATAATCTAATCTCAGAAAGGAGAGAGGCTGGCTGAGGATGGGAGAGGACTCTGAAAGACACACTCTGTTGTCACTTATTGCTAAGGATAGGTCACTGCAGCAGGTGCATCCTACTGTCAGCTATACTGTAAGGCACTCACACTGTGTTGAGGATGGGGAGAATGAGGCTCAGAGAGACAAAGTGTCTTGCCCAGGTCACCAGTGATGAGAGGTGTGCCCAGTTAGGAAGCTGGGCCTGCCTGGATGACACTTCCCTTCCATTGCACCTCCTGGTCCCATGTAAAGGGTCCAACCCCACAAGAGAAGCTGGTGTGTGGGGTGCTTCTGGGGCCCAGACCTGTTGGGAGGCCAGGAGAGAGCAGTGAAGAGAAGCCCACCCCTTCCAGCCCAGCTGTTCTTGCCTGGCGTGGGTGGGATCCCTCTCTATTCAGGGCTCCCTCATCTTGTAGGGGGCTCCCCTCTGTCAGAGGACCGCACAGTTGGAGGGGAGGGGATTTAGGGTTTCTTGGGGGTTATGTGAACCCTCTAGGGAAACCAAAGACAGGTGATCTCTCTAACTGGACACAAAGCTGGAGCCCAGGACTCTTCAGGGGAGAAGAATCAGGAAAGGATGCTTCAGCAGCTGTGCAGAGGAGAAAAACAACTTCTGCTGGGTCAAAGGACAGAGACTGGGGGACTTCCCTGGTGGTCCAGTGACTAAGACTCCAAGCTCCCATTGCAGGTTCAACCCATGGTCAGGGAACTAGAGCCCACATGCCACAACTAAGACCCAGTGCAGCCAAATAAATAAATATTGGTAGGGGGAGGACAGAGATTGAGAGGATTCCATTCAGTGATCGATTTGGCTCTCACTGCCTTGTGATCTCATATCTCTGCCTGCTCCCCATCTCCGTCAGGATACTGAGTAGGATCTCATGCTGAACAGAAGCAGCACCCTACTTCTGACTCTGTTAGGTGTCCAAGGAAACAGAACCAATAGGACACATGTACACAGTATTTATGCCTGAGAACCGGGAGAGCCATCCAGCCTGAGTCCAGTTCCAAAAGCAGGAAGAGTTCTATGTCTGAGCTCAAGGACTTAGGCAGAGAGAGCAAATGCTCTCTTAGCCTTTTGTTGCTATTGTTCTTTTCAGACCTTGAGCAGATTAGATGGAGCCCACTCACACTGGGAAGGGCAATCCACTTTACCCAGCCTAGCAGATTCAGGTGTTAATCCCATCCAGAAATACCTGCACAAACACCCAGAATGTGTGACCAAATATCTGGGGACCACATGGCCCAGTCAGGTTAACACATAATCACCACACTCCCTCACCATCCTCCCAGACCTGGTTCTCCTTAAACTTCAGTTCAGTTCAGTCGCTCAGTCGTGTCCGACTCTTTGCGACCCCATGAATTGCACACGCCAGGCCTCTCTGCCTATCACCAGCTCCCAGAGTTTACTCAAGCTCATGCCCATCGAGTCGGTGATGCCATCCAGCCACCTCATCCTCTGTTGTCCCCTTCTCCTCCTGCCCTCAATCCCTCCCAGCATCAGGGTCTTTTCCAATGAGTCAACTCTTCGCATGACGTGGCCAAAGTACTGGAGTTTCAGCTTCACCATCAGTCCTTCCGGTGAACACCCAGGACTAATCTCCTTTAGGATGGACTGGTTGGATCTCCTTGCAGTCCAAGGGACTCTCAAGAGTCTTCTCCAACACCACAGTTTAAAAGTATCAATTTTTCGGCGTTCAACTTTCTTCACAGTACAACTCTCACATCCATACATGACCACTGGAAAAACCATAGCCTTGACTAGATGGACCTTTGTTGGCAAAGTAATGTCTCTGCTTTTTAATATACTGTCTAGGTTGGTCATAACTTTCCTTCCAAGGAGTAAGCATCTTTTAATTTCATGGCTGCAGTCACCATCTGCAGTGATTTTGGAGCCCCCAAAAATAAAGTCTGACACTGTTTCCACTGTGTCCCCATCTATTTCCCATGAGGTAATGGGACCAGATGCCATGATCTTGGTTTTCTGAATGTTAAGCTTTAAGCCTAATTTTTCACTCTCCTCTTTCACTTTCATTAAGAGTCTCTTCAGTTCTTCTTCACTTTCTGCCATAAGGGTGGTGTCATCTGCATATCTGAGGTTATTGATATTTCTCCCGCCAATCTTGATTCCAGCTTGTGCTTCTTCCAGCCCAGCGTTTCTCATGATGTACTCTGCATATAAGTTAAATAAGCAGGGTGACAATATACAACCTTGATGTACTCCTTTTCCTATTTGGAACCAGTCTGTTGTTCTATGTCCAGTTCTCACTGTTGCTTCCTGACCTGCATACAGGTTTCTCAAGAGGCAGGTCGGGTGGTCTGGTATTCCCATCACTTTCAGAATTTTCCACAGTTTATTGTGATCCACACAGTCGAAGGCTTTGGAGTGGTCAATAAAGCAGAAATAGATGTTTTTCTGGAACTCTCTTGCTTTTTCGATGATCCAGCAGATATTGGCAATTTGATCTCTGCTTCCTCTGCCTTTTCTAAAACCAGCTTGAACATCTGGAAGTTCATGGTTCATGTATTGCTGAAGCCTGGCTTGGCGAATTTTGAGCATTACTCTCCTTAAACTTACCCCATCTCAAAAAATAGCAAGTCCATTTTTTAGTTGCTCAGATAAACAAACAATAACAACCCCCACCCAAACTGTTGGAGCAACCCTCAATTCCTACACCCCATGTTTAATCCATCAGCAAATCCTGTCTTCACTGTATTCATAATATATCTTCAGTCTGACCACTTCCTCCAGTCTCTCCCATAGCAACGCTGGCCCAGGCCATTACCATCTCTTTCCTGGGTTCCTGCAGTGAGCTCCCGCTCTCCCAGCCCCTGGTGTTGTCTCCCTACAGAATCTTCCCAACACAGCTGCCAGGTGATTCTTTTATTTTTTAAAAAAGCTTTTATTTATTTATTCGGCTGGACCAGGTCTTAGTTTCAGCATGCAGGATCGTTAGTTGTAGCATGCAAACTCTTAGTTGTGGCGTGTGGGATCTAATTCCCTGACCAGGGATGGAACCCGGGCCCCCTGCATTGGGAGTGCGGAGTGTTAGCCACTGGACTAACAGGGAAGTCCCAGGTGTTTCTTTTAAAACATAAACCAGAGCAACTCATGCCTCTGGTCAAAGCCTTCCAGAGGCCAGTCACCCTTGATGGCAAAGTAAAGCCCAGTCTTTTTTAAATTTCATTTCTTATACATTTATTACATGATAATATTATAATTATTATCAATAATAACATAAGAAACATAGATGACTTGGGGTGTATCACAATGTCAGGTTCAGGAGGCCTCGGGACTGAAGCAGGAGGTGAAATCCCTCAGAAGGAACTCTATAGAAAAGGAGTGGCAAAGCAGAACTGACCCTATAAAGTTAAAAACCCCAAGTGAACGGAACCCAAAACCCACAGGTGAGTGAGAGTGTGTGTGTGGCAGTCTGTTACAGTGCCACTGTGTGTGTGACCTGGTCTGTTAGTGAAAAGGTTCCTGCGTGTGAATCTGCCCAGGGAACGGGGCCAGTGGGCCAGGGCGGGGCAGGTGGGCCCAGACAAGTGTGCCAACCCCCGGCATACTTCTGTGCTATGAAAACTTCTGTTTTTTAAAATTTTATTAAAAAAAAAAAAAAAGCTAGAAATGTAGACAGAAACTTGTGAGTGACGTGGATGGAGCTTAGGTTTAAAAACATCCCGGGTCTCCCAGCCCACCGGTCAGTGCTGAGTGTGAGGAATCACAGTGAGGGTAGGGTGCCCACTGGGGCCTTCGCCTCTCCCCAGGTGGGGGCCTGGCTCTAGGGGTGCCCCTATGATCCCCTCCTAGAAGCCCGATGGGAGGCGGAGCACTGCCTCCCAGGGCCCTTGGGGGCCTCTCCCAAGCAGCAAGGCTTCACCAAGAAGGCCCCCTCAGGCTCAGTGAGCTAAGCTCGGTCTACTGTGGCCTTTACAAGGCCCTGTGTGATCCGGCCCCACGATGCCAGACCTTGTTTTCTATCCCTCTGCCCTCACCTGCTCTGATCCCACCGCACAAGCCTTGCTATCCTCCAGTGCTTCCACCAAGCCAGAGCCCTCCACTTCCCCAGAAACCCACAGGGCCCACTTCTTCACGTCCCTTGAGTCTCTACTCCAGCTGCGTCTTGTGAGACAGCCTTCTCTCTGACACCCTGTACGGAGCAGCAAGCCACCGCCCTACCCCCCTGCTGGCATTCCCTCTTCTTCCTGTATTGTTTTCATAACAATCACAAACATACTCTCTGCATGAGTGAATGATTGAGTACAACACATATGCATCACCTAATACACACTGGTAAGTAGAAGAATGCTGAGATACAAAGATGGACAGAACTCTGTATTCCCCTGGCGGAACTTGGCACCTGGCTGGGCAGATAAACTTGCTCTTCTATCTGTGGGCAGTGGTGTGTATACATACGATAACATATGATGCCCTTGGACGGTTTGCCGTATGCTGGGCACTGTATAGGCATGTGTTATGTCATTTAATAGCCCCATGAAGTGGAGACTCTGTCCTCGATTCCAGAGGAGACAACAGGCCCAGAGAGGCAAAGTGATTTGCCCAAGGTCACCCAGCTACTCAACCACGGAACTGAGATTGTGACACCATCACTTGCTCTCTAGCCCCCAAGTCCCTCCTCCTCCCACTTTCCCAGGGGATCCCAGTGGTGGAGAATGAAAAAGAGGAAAGGAAGGGAGAGTTTTTTGCCCCACAGGAGAGAAGCAGTGTGGGATTGAGCAGGCAGGGGGCCCTGGGTGACCGGGCACCTCGTCAACCCCTGCCGGCCTCCCCCCCACCCCTTTACTCGTGTGGCCTCTGCAGCCCCGGGGGGTTGATGGGGCTCCCTCCCCTGGCACCAGCCTTCTCTGCCACACCCCCACCCTTGCCTGGGGCCTGGCTACACAGGGATCCCTTTCTGGCCCAGTGAGGCATGTAACCCCGGGCTGACAGGCGTCCGGATGCCAGGGCAGCTTGGCTGGCCAAGGGTGAGGTCACGGGCTGAGCACTCGGTGCATGGCCCCTCTTCCCTCCCATCAGAGTGTCACTCCTCGCCCTGTGGGCTGCAAAATGCCCCCTGCAACCTCCCTCCTGCATCACAACCAGATATGGCCTTCCCGGCAAGGTCTGGTGTTATTAGTTTACTGTGGCTGCTGTAACAAATTACCACGAACTTAGCTTCTAATAAAACAACACAAATGCTTTGTCTTATAGTTCTGGAAGTCTGAAGTTGAAAATGGGTCCTCCCGGGTGTGTTCCTTCTGGTTTTTCTTTTTTTCTTCTTGGCTATGCTGCATGACATGTGAGATCCTAGTTCCCTGACCAGGGATCCAAACCTGCATCCCCTGCATTGGAAGCAGGGAGTCCTAACAACTGAACCAACAGGGAAGTCCCAGGCCTCAGAAGTCCTGTTCCTTCTGGAAGCCCTAGAAGAGAGAAAATCCCCTTGCTTTTTCTGGCTTCTAGAGACCACCTGAATTCTTTAGCTCTGGGCCCCTTCCTGCATCTTTAAAACCAGCAGTGCATCATCTTCAAACCGCCCTGCCTTTCTGACCTCTGCTCGCATGGTCACATCTGCTCCGACTGACACTCCTGCCTCCCTGGAAAGTGAAAAGTGAAGTCGCTCAGTCATGTCTGACTCTTTGCAACCCCATGGACTGTGTAGCCCACCAGCTCCTCTGTCCATGGAATTTTCCAGGCAAGAATACTGGGGTAGGTTGCCATTTCCTTCTCCAGGGGATCTTCCCAACCCAGGGATTGAATCCAGGTCCTCCACATTGCAGGCAGATGCTTTACCATCTGAGCCACCAGGGAAGCCTCCCTGGAGGACTCTTGTAATCATCACTCCACCCGGATAATCCACAATAATGGCCCGCCTTGAAATCCTTGATGTGGTCTCATCTGCAGAGTCCCTTTGGCCGTGTGGGAGTCACAGGTTCCAGTGACTAGGATGTGGGCATTTTTGGAGGGCCGTCATGCAGCTTACCGCACCCAGCAGGATGCTCACCTCCTCTGTGTTTATGGCCCTTTCACCTGAGCCTTGCTCTCTGCTAAATACCATGGACAAAGGATTTCCCTGGTGGTCCAGAGGCTAACATTCCCTGCTCCCAATACAGGAGGCCCTGGGTTCAATCCCTGGTCGTGGAACTAGATCCCAAATAAGAGTTCACATGCCACAACTTAAAGCTCCTGTGTGCCTCAGTGAAGATGGAAGACCCCGTGTGCTGCAACTAAGACCCAGTGCAGCCAAAGAAATACATATTGAAATGCAGTGGACACTATGTGCCACACCATTCCTAAGAGGTGGTTCCAGATCCCCACTGTATGATGGAGAGCTTGCAGACTCCAGAGCCTATGGGCTCGCTGTACTCCCAAGGCTGCTTCCCCAGGTTGGAAATGAACCCCTCCTTCCTGGGAATTCCCACTGGCTCCCCTGCTTTAGCTCTGAGCCCTTTGGGTTTGCATCTTGGTCTGGCCCACAGGCTGCCCTGAAGCAGGGGGTTGTGTCTTAGCTCCTGGGGTGCTGGCATGGGGCATGGAGGAGCAGGCACATGGGCAATGTCAGGATGGTAAGAAGAGAGAGGATTTTGTGGGCTGGGGCTGTGGGCTCTGGCAGCCCCCCTGCCATGCATGTAAGGTTGTGTGTCTATTTTTCTGGGCTGAGGGAGCACCAGATTCTCAGAAGGGGATTGACCTCCGAGGATCAACAAACTCTGCTCTGGCTGGTCCTCACCCGCCTTGCCTGGGCTCCCTTCTCTGAAGCAGCCTTCTGCAAGGATTCACCTAGCACCAGGGGCCGAGGCCAAGGAGGCTGTGAGGAGCTGCTGGGACGAGGGTTGGTTCGTGGTGCACTCTCCCCTGCATTCAGTCCATGATTCAATATTTTCTGCACTTCCACAGTACGGGGCTTCCCTGGCGGCTCAGACGGTAAAGAATCTGCCTGCAGTGCAGGAGACACAGGTTTGAACCCTGGGTTGGGACGATCCCCCGGAGAAGGGCATGGCTACCCACTCTAGTGTTCTTGCCTGGAGGATTCCATGGACAGAGGAGCCTGGTGGGCTACAGACCATGGGGTCGCAAGG
This sequence comes from Muntiacus reevesi, assembly GCF_963930625.1. Lineage (NCBI taxonomy): Eukaryota > Metazoa > Chordata > Mammalia > Artiodactyla > Cervidae > Muntiacus > Muntiacus reevesi. The sequence goes on along the minus strand of NC_089254.1, from coordinate 87,633,467 downwards.
AGTCGGACTCAACTGAGTGACCAACACTTTCACTTTCACACAGGATGTCACTCTCTGCCCTCCCCCCAGTCACCCCCACCTCTCCCCCACTCTCCGTATCTCAGTGTCCACTCTGACTTCCCTTATCACCTCCCAAGCCCCTGCCTGCCCCAAGGCTCCTGGCGGTCTCCACCCTTCAAGTTTTTCCTGTCCTTACCCTGCAGACATGACTTCACCCTCCTATCGGCATCGACCCGGCCCAAAGGGAAAAGTGAGCTTTCCTCCCAGCTCTGCCCGAGCCAGGACTAGAAAGAACACTGCCCTCCCGGTTCCCAAGTGAGGCTTCTTCAGACACATTATTAGTTGTTATTATTATTGTCACTGTTACTGTTAATGATAGAGTTTGACGAATCGCTTATTTCACACTGTGAAACAAGATGCTTGTTATAAGCAATCTGCTCCAACTGCCTGAGGCAACAGTATTTCTAATTTGCCCCTCACCCTTGTCCTTTTTCCTAGAATAGTTTTGCAAGAAACTCCACCAGCCCCCCTCCCACAGGCAACCTGATCAGAGGCTACACCTGTGCTGGGAGTAGGGCCCAGAGCGCAGAAGCCCAGAGACCACAGGCCGCTTGTACCCACAGCCTGTGTTTCAGGGCAAGGGGACCCCAGGGCATCCAACTGGGCAGCCCCAAGCCCGGAGCCTGTCCCGTCCGTCCTTCCTCACCCAGCCCAGGTGCTGTGGCAGGTGAGGTGGAAGTGAGTTCCCGGCGTCAACTTTGCCATTTACATAATGAAGGCATCAGGTCTCAGGAAACAGGGAGGAGATCTGAGATGAGGACAGGAGATTGCTGTGAGGTTCCTCAGCCGGCTGCGGGAGGAGCAGGTCCTGGGCTGGGGCTGCTGGCTTCTCCTCTGGCGACAGAGGTAGAGTAGGGGGCCTCCCCCCATCCACGCCCTGACCAGACCTCACGTGAGTGCTGCCGCAGTGGCTGTGGTCATGCCCCCTCGGCCCAGTGGGCCCCTCAGCTGCTTCTCTGTTCCTCCCAGCACCCGAGGGCTGGGGGCATCACCAGGAGGGGAAAGATGACAGACAGAAGCATTTGGGTCGAGGGTCTCCACTCCCCTGCTACGGAAAATGACTGGGTTCTCCTGGCCCTTGTGGGAAGACTTCCTTCTGTCAAAACCAAAGCCCAGCTGAGGTTTGCTCCAAGCCCTGTTTGTGTGGGAGGAGGGGCCGAGCCCCAGTTGCTGCTCTCAACCTTTTGCCCCCACTGCCCTCTGATCCCGATCCTGGGTGGTCCCAGGGTCTGGGTAGGATGGGAGGGGCAGAGTAGGGACCTCGGCTCTAAGCAGGGCGTGTGCTTTTACACTGGGATGCTAGAACCAGGACACTTTTCCCTGGGGCCCACTCTGCCCTATAAAACTTAAACAGATCAACCTCACAGATGGTATCACCACTCCTACCAGCTGCAACCTCTTTACTTCTACCTGCTGGGAAGAGTGCACCTTGCCGTCCCTTCCTGGGTAGGAACCCTCCTCTCTCAGCCACTTCTGTCTCTCACTCATTCTGCCTGCTGCTGGTCCCCCATCCCCCTCCAGCCTCTTCTGTATGCTCCCCCCAAACTTCAACTCCTCCACTCACCCCAGAGGCTTTGTCACCCCTGGAACCATAGCACCGTGGTAATATGGCAGCCAACAGCCCCATAGTGTTTTGTGTGCCATTTCTATGTATCCAAAGCATTCTGGGGACTTCCCTGGTGGCTCAGTGGCTAAGACTCTGCCCTCCCAATGCAGGAGGCCTGGGTTCGAACCCTGGTCAGGGAACTAGGTCCCACATGCTGCAACTAAAGACGCAGTGCAGCCATATATATATATATATATATATATATATATATATGCATTTCATGTATATGGACTCATCTAGTGGTTCCAGTTACTAGTTACTCTGTGGAGGAAGGGTTGTTGTTATCCCCATTTGGCAAATGAGGAGTCTGAATGACTGGAAAACAGTCAGGTTGAGTTAAGTCTAAGGACTGCAGAAATCAAGGCGCTAGAGAGCCCCAAAGCAGACGTTTGGCGACAGCTGTCCTTGTCAAAAGATGAAAGCACTCTTCTTTTTTAAAAAATTGCACAGTAATGTGTGCAGCAGACCTCCCTGACCTTTGTCCCAGTCACTCCTAATCCCCACGAGCTAAAGACACAAAGAGATGAGATGGAGGGACTCGCGGGGGAGGCTCTCTGCCAATCTGCCCCAGCTCCTCCACCCTGGGGGCCAGCTTGGTTCCTGGAGCCTCCTTCCTCTTACCACACTGCTTCTCATTTGCCCCTATTTGCCTTCATCTCTCTTGGAGAAAACAGGCAATTAGCCGCAGGCACTGGCCTTCTGGGTGCTGGGGAGGTGTTCTGACCTTCTGGGCAGAGGAGCCCCCACACCAGGCCTGAAACCTGACTCTTCTGGATGGTTCCTGCTGTGGCCCCTCCACCCTTCTGCCTCTGAGGGTCAAACCAAACTCCACTCTGAGGTGGTTGGCTCATGGCTGCCAGGGGCATCCCTGGAATGTGACCTCATCCTCTGTCTGCGGAGATGGGGTAGGAAGCCTCAGAGCAAGGTTCAGAGAGATCGTTAGAGAACAGCCGGGCTCAGGAAGGCTGGACAGGGCAGTGTCTGAGGGAAGATGTTAGCCAGGCCACTGGGAGGAGCTGAGAGGGGTCCTAATGTGGGACTCAGGGAGATTGTAGGATTCTTGAGTGATAGAGGTGTTGAAGGTGTTGAAGCACTTGCCTCGGTGATGCGTGTTGTACTGAATGTGAAAAGCTCTATTTTTCTGGTTAAAAAGTAATGTTTGGACAAATCACCAAGTTTTCATTGAGGGAAAGTATTTGCAAAAGATGTATCTGATAAAGGACTATTATCCAAAATATACAAAGAATGCTTAAAACTCAACAAGAAAAGGAAACAGCTCAATTTTAAAATGAGCCAAAGAGTTGAAAGACATCTCACTGAAGAAGATGCAAAGAAAAAAAAAAAAGAAGATGCAAAGGAAAGGTGCTCAACATTCTATGTTATCAGGGAATCCCAAACTAAAAAAGCAATGAGATTCTATCACACATTTATTAGAAGGGCTAAAATCTGAAACGCTGACATCACCAAATGCTACTGAGCATGTGGAGAAACAGGAACTCTCATTCACTGCTGGTGGGAATGCAAAGTGGGAAGACTGGTTGTTTTAAAACACTTTCTTACCATATGATCTAACAATTGTGTTCCTTGGTATTTACCCAAATGAATTGAAAACATATGCCCATACAAAAACCTGCCCATGAATGTCTGTGGCAGCTCTATCATAACTGCAAAACTTGGGAGGTAACCGAGATGTTCTTTAGTTGGTGGATGGATAACTAAATGTGATAATGTGAGAATGGATGACTAAACTGTGGTTCATCCAGACAATGGGATATCCTTCAGCACTAGAAAGAAAAGAGCTATCGAGCCATGAGACAAGGAGGAAACTTAGACACATATTTCTCAATGAAGGAAACTCATTTGAAAAGGCTACATACTATATGATTTCAACCAAATGACATTTTTGAAAAGGCAAAACATATTTTGACCACCTGATATGAAGAACTGACTCATTTGAAAAGACCCTGATGCTGGGAAAGATTGAAGGTGCGAGGAGAAGGGGATGACAGAGCATGAGATGGTTGGATGGCATCACTGACTCAATGGACATGAGTTTGAGTAAACTCCAGGAGTTGGTGATGGACAGGCAGGTCTGGCGTGCTGCAGTCCATGGGGTCACAAAGAGTCGGACACAACTGAGGGACTGAACTGAACTGAATGGAGACAGTGAAAGGATCAGTCATTGCCGGGGGCTGGGGAACAGAAAGCAGTAATCTAGGTGAGACAGTGATGGTGACAGATGGTGGTGAGCGGTGACTGAGAAGGTTTTTGGAGATAAAGCTGCCTGGGTTTGCTGATGAATTAGATGCGACGGTGACAGCAAGAGAGGAATCAGGAAAAACAGTTAGATTTTTGGTTAGTCAACTGAGGAAGGAAAAGCAGTAGTATTATATAAAATAGGAAAGAATGCGGGAGACTGAAGGGAAAGTTCTTTCGGTGGAGAGGTTGGCTGGTGTTTTGTGGGAAATGACTGGGGGAAAGAGCTGTGTTTTGGACATGACAAGAAGCATCTCTTAGTTGAGTGCAGATGTCAGGTAGGTGGTTAGACAATAGGAGTCTGGAGCCCAGAAGTCAGAGTTGGTATTTAAAGCCAAGTTACCAGATGAGATTGCCTAAGCAAGACTATCTACTATCTGTGGAGGAGGCTGAGCAGCAGAGGAGGGGAGCTGGGCAGGCAGAGTGTCTCCAGAGCCAAGAGGAGTGAGTGACAGAGGAAAAAGTGATGGAGGGTGTCTGCTGTTTCAGGGAAGTCAAGAAAGAAGATTCAGGTCCACTGTACTTGGGTCTTGACGGGAGCTGTTTCAGGAGTGCAGTGGGATGGAGGCCATGCCGGAGCAGGAGGTAAGGAAGTGGAGATGATGGGGAGACAGCTGGAGAAGTTCTGCCGTGAGGAGCAAAGCAGTGGGCCAGTTGCTTGGCTAGTGCTTCTTGCCTGTTGATTTTTGTGCTCTGTTGAGTTACATAAAAAAAAAAAAAAAAAATCATTGTGTGTCACTTATATGTGGAATCTTAAAAAGTTCAACAGGGATCTTTCTAGTGGTCCACTGATTAAGTGAGTTTGATCCCTAGGGAGGGAGTTAAGATCCCACCTGCCTCTCGGCCAAAAAGCCAAAACATAAAACAGAAATACTATTGTAACAAATTCAATAAAGACTTTAAAAATGGTCCATATAAAAAGTTTAAAAAAAAAATAAAAATTAAAAGTACAACAAGCCAGTGAATATAGCATGTGGAATTTACAAAGTACAACAAACTAGTGAACATAACATAAAAGAAGTAGACTCTCAGATGTAGAGAACAAACTAGTGGTTATCAGTTGGGGTGCAATATAGCGGTGGGGGGAGTAGGAGGTTCAAAGTCCTGGGTATAAGATAGGCTCAAGGATGTATTGTACAACATGGGAAATACAGCCATTATTTTGTAATAACTGTAAATGGAAAATAACCTTTAAAATTATATCATTGTAACTTTGTAATATAGTTTAACATTTATGTAAATGGATACATACTACCCGAGGAGCAAGGTTTTGCCATACATCCCATTTGCCACTCCTCTGTCCCCAAAAGTTGTTAAATATTTTTACCTGTTATTCTTACAGCTGAGCTACAGAATAACTATTTCAAAATTTTAAAAAATCTCATTGATATTTTAATTGGAACAGTACTCGACATATAAGTCAAATTGGAAAGAATTAATGATCTTATAAAACAGTGATAAGTTCTACTCAGAAACGAGATTTGTTTCTCCATTGATCAAGGTCTTTTTCAATTTATTCAGTTTTATTGAGGTACAAATTGACACATAAAATTGTAAGATAGGTAAGCATGTCATGTGATGATCTGGTACATGCACATTGTGGAAGGATTCTTTACAGTGTCTTATAGCTCTCATAAAGTTCTGTAGTTTTCTTCACCTAGGTTTCTTTAATTTCCTGTTAAGTTTATTTCTTTCCTTAATGCATTTTGCCTATATCAAATGGGATATATCTCCCAAATCTTGTATAGAAAAGCTATTGATGGGGATATTTCGCTTTAACCTAATCTCAGTTTTTTTCTAATGGTTTTCCAAGTGTTTCACAGTATAATGCTATTTTGGCTTCTCATTTACTCTTCTCCAATATTTCATACTTAAGTTTCTTCTTCCTCCTTCTATTCCTCTTCACGTTCCTCCTCCTTTTTCTTCTCACCTTTTTACATCTCATTTTGGCTACAAATTGCAAAACAAAGTTGTGTTGGAGAAAGCATTGATAGAAGAATCTCTACTTCTAATTTTAATGAGAATTCCTCTTCTGTTTGACTGTTAAGTATGGGGTTAGCTGTTCTTTTGAAATATAATTTTTTTTGAAATATAATTTTTATCAATAAAGGTGATATCCTCCCATTATTCTTTTTTGAATATCTTTTGATCATCTAGTAAAATGAGAAAATATATTTTTCTTAGTGGGCCTGTTGATATACTATTTAGTGCATTTAAATTTTTATTGAAAAAGGTATTGGTATCATGCTTTCAAAAGAATTATAAACTTATATGTAAAAAAGAAAAAAGTTTATGTAATATTATAAAAACTATACTAAAATAGACACTCATATATCCACCACATAAGGTAAGAAATAGAATATGACCAGCATCTCATCTTTTATTTTGTTTTTTGGCTACACAGTGAGGCATGTGGGATCTTAGTTCCCTGACCAGGGATCAAACCCATGCCCCCTGCAATGGAAGTGTGGAATCTTAACCATTGGACCACCAAGGAAGTCCCTCCTTTCCTTCAGGAGGAAGGGAGCATCTTAGAAGCCCCCTGAGTTCCCTTCATCCAGTCTTAACCACTCCCTGGTTATGGCCTCCCCTCCCCTAGGAAATGAGTGTCTTGATGTTTAGTCTAATCCCTTCCTTGCTTTTGTTTATGGTTTCACCACATCTGTGTATTTTCCTAAACAGGGCTGAGAAGGAAACATAATCCTAACTGTGAAAGGAAAGGCCAATCTTGTACTCCTCCAGGATGAGAGATGCTGAACAGAGCTTCTGAATTTTGGTGTGACTTTGGCTTCCCTGAGAGTTTACAAGAGCCTCTGCTGGGAATAACTGTGGACCACATCTTGAGGGAGTCCTGAAAAACACAGAGCTCACTGCGGTGAGAGCTGTAGTTGAGAACTAGACCTCGGACATCTGGATGGAATATGGTTAAGGCAGTAGGCTGCTCTGTGCTCTGTGCTTCTTCTTCTTTTTAAAAACTTCTTATTTTATATAGGCGTATATCTGATTCACAATGTCCTGATAGACTCAGGTGCCCAGCAGAGCGACTCAGCCACACATATGCGTGTATCCATTTTCCCCCAACTCCCCTCCCATCCAGGCTGCCAGGCAGCAGTGTGTGCTCTCTGCTTCCGAGCTCACTCCCATCCGGTCTCAGCAGGTCACGGTGGGACACTTCCTCAGCAGGTGTGGAAGGGTGAACAGCAGCCTCACTGTGCTCAGTCAAGACAAGGCAGGTACAAATACCGACTGCGGCAGGCTCACCCGGACATTCTGAGCTGAGAGCCTAAAGATGGTGCAAGGATCTGGGGTCAAGGATCTTGGTGACAACAACTGTCAATGTGTCCGTCTCCTGAGTTCGTCAGGCTGCTCCGATCTGAACCCATGTCCCTTTACATGAGGCACACAGCTGACGCCCTGGAACCCCCTTCACCATCTTCCCAGGAGAGCCCTTTGCCTCTTGCCTGTGACAGATTTCCTATGCTTTCCAGAAAACCTGCATGAAAGAGAAACTTTTTGAAATCTTGTGTTTCTGAAAAAACTATATATTCTATCTTTTTACTTGATTGATAACTTGAATGAATCCAAATCCAAAACCTTTCTTATATGTAATCCTTTGTATGTTACTTTTTTTTTTTCCTTTTTGAAAGTTTCTTGACTGTTTTCTTTAATTTGCTTGGGTATGGGTTTATTTTCATCCAACCAACCCTTATAATCCAGTAACTCATATCCTTCTGTTCTGGAAAATTTCCTCCAATTAGTTCATTGATGATTTCCTCCCTTTCATTTGTCTCTTTTTAGAATTTATATTATTTCTATTTAGATTATTTCTATTATCCTGAAAGTGTCCTTTAAAGTTCTTATCAATAAGAATGTATTGTATAGTACAGGGAACTCTACTTAACCCTCTGTAATGGCATATTTGGGAAAATAATCTTAAAAAGAATAGACATATGTATATGTATAACTGATTCACTTTGCTATACACCTGAAACTATAATAACACATTGTAAATCAACTATATTCCAATTTTTAAAACGCTCTCATCTTTCCTCTCCTACATTCCTACATTTTCTATCTCTTTGTATGTTTGTTTTACTTTCCAGGGAGATTCAACCAGCTTTACCTGCCTGTCTTTCTATTGATGTTTTTGTTTCTGTTGTAATGATTTTATTTCTCAAGACATAATTGTTGCTTTTGCTATTCTCTGGATGTTTCTTTGTATAGCACCTTGTTCTTGTTTCATGATGCAGATTTTATCTCTCTAAGGATACTGTGGTCTTTTTGACCCTCTCTTCTCTCTGGGTAATCTGTTTCCTCGAAGTTACTTTTTCTGATTGTTTTGTTACTCTCTTCTGCATTTGAAAATTCCCTAGATGTCTGGCAATCTTTGGCTACGAATAAGATTGTGGGGATGGGAGGGAGGCTAGTCAGAAACTCTAAGCTCAGAGAGAGGCTGGGTCTGCCACTGCAGCGTGGGCTAGCTGGGCTGTTTCTTATGTCAGTAACTTTAGGTCTTTCCTCTTGATTGGTGAAATACCCCAGAGTAGTGCCGTCCAGGTTCCTGTCTAGGTCCTACTCCCAGCACTTGGGGAGCCTGATGGTGGCAGAAAGCTCAGCATCTCTGCATTTCACCATTCCATGTGGCAAGGTCAACTGGTCCTTTGGATTTCAGTATTTTTCAGTGTGGTATCTCCATTCACAACTGTGCTCCATCCCAGACACCCTCTAACTTATCTACAGAAGAAAACTCCCCAGACTCTGGCTGGGATATGAGAGGGGCTATTGCCCAGGAGTTTGGAGCTGGGGGAGAGATGGAGGGATCTAACTGCCCGTCCTGGTCCTTATCTTAGCAACCTCTTCCACCTTTCACCTCTGGGAATCCATAGGTACCACGGAGAGGTTCTCTATGCCTCTGAGAATCTTGCAATGCAGATCTAGTTAGTTCTCAGTTCCCCCCACCCTGCGCCGTGACAGCTGACATGACTCTTCCCTTGGCGCTGATAAGTCAGTACTGGTCTGTCATTCTGCTTCAAAAATTCTGTGGCTGTTGTCTTTTTCTATGTTCTCTCTATCCTTGTAGGTTTATCTCTTGATTTAAAAAACCTCTTTATTGAAGTTTTAGTGGGGTTTTGGGAAGGAGTGAAAGTAGATGTACACATTCAATTACCATCTTAACCCAGAACCCTAACTTCCCTTTTCAATATGTTTTTAAAAATATAATTCCTGGGAATCACCTTCCTTGGTCATGAAGGGCTGTTATTTTAATGTACCAGGATATGTTTATTTCTGTCTTTCCATTTAGAAGTCTTTCTGTGAACATGATTAGCAGGAAATGAGCCTTTCCATGAGGAGGATTAAAGGAAAATGTCTCTAGTGGGATAACTTTTATTAAGTATATGAGAGAAGCCCAGAGGCTGGATCTCAGTATGTAGTCTCCAGGCAACCCCTAAATGACAAAGGGCGGGGGGAGTTTCCCTACTAGAGGAAGGACCCTATAGCGATCCCTGAGGGTGTATCTAGGGAATGCCCTTGGCAATGTTTTGTTTAGAGACTCAGAATAATTCCCAGACTTCATCAGTGATGTGCCCTGGAAGGATGGGGGGGTGTTCAGTCAGTGGCCTGATTTTATCTTACATCAATTGGGGGGGATTCTGTGATAAGCAAGTGAGCCCTGGATGCTTTTCTGAAAGCCTATTTTGCCTATTTGGGCCCCAGAATCGCTCATTCATCTGTTATTCACTTTGCTAACACATGGTGAGCATGCCCCCGGGCCAAGTGCTATGCTGGCCGTACCTGAGACAGACCTGCCCTAGGTAACTCTTTAAGCACCCACTCCCCAACCTTACAGAGCAGCAAGTTAGGGGGATCGGGGTAACACCCAAGGCTGTAATCTGGTGACACATTTTCTCTCCATGTGGCTTGTGATGAGGACTAAGTGAGGAGATGCCTAAGCACCCAGCATGGTGCTTGGCACACAGTAGGATGTCTGGGTTTTTCCAGGACAGCTTTATATGGTGCAGAGACCCCACTGTGTTTTATGTTCTCCTGATATTTTCAAATAGGAACATTTTGGGGATTTAGAGATTCAAGTCTACATAAACCAGCCAGTACTACTTAAATCAGTCGCTGAGACAGAACCACAGAGTCCCTGAAGTGTCCACAGTAACTGCCCTGCTCTTGAATAATCTTCCACACTGGCTTGGGTACTCTTGTATTCCTGGGCTAACACTCTTTGACCTCACTGTTCTCCTCTTGCCCCTTATTAGAAACAAGTTGTAAACCACGTCTCACAAGGTAAGAGACGTTTCTGAAACTCTAAGTTTTTTTTTTTTTCCTGAGAACTCAGACTTAGCAAAAAGAAATGTTACACACGGATTGAACCTTGGCTGTTCACCTGTGAAATGTTGGAGGCACTTCCAACTGTTGAAAGCCACCAGGTGATGGAGAAGACAGCAGAGAGACTGAGTTCAGGTTGCCAAGCTGTGCCATCTTGAACAAATTTCTGAGTAATTTTTTCCCCCAAGCCTTAATTTACCTATCTGTGAAATGGGTACACCCACAGAGTTGTTGTCAGGGACTAATGAAACAAGGGATGTGGACGTGCTTATTACACTTTCCACTCACGGCTTAATAAACATAGTGGTTCTTCTTGCCCGGGTGCCACCCTGGGCAGGCTGCCGTGTGTGTGTGCGCGCGCGTGTGTGCACACTAGTGTGCACGCGGTGCTCTGGCCCGCGGGGTTTCCCGGGGAGGGCATGCGAGTGGTTGTGTGTGATGGGCTGCCCTGGGAGCGTGCGGCTGCCGGCACCAGGCTGAGAGCGCGGCACCGGCGCCCGCCCCGGCCGGCGGGCAGCGCTGAGTGAGTGAGCGCGCGTGGGGACGCAGGCACAGAGGCGGCGGCAGCGGCGGCTCGGGGCTGCGGAGCGCGCCCGCCTGCCGGCCGGGTGGGGGGCGGACCGCGGGCCGCGGGCCGGGGGAGGAGGAGGGGAGAGGGCGGGCGCACGGGGCGGGAGCGCAGGAGGCGGGGAGGGCGGGCAGAGCGCGGCTGCCGCGGAGCCCGGCGCGGGCGGCTCTGCTGGGGAGCAAGGCTCGCAGCCAGGAGGCGGCGCGGCGGGTGGGAGCGCGGAGCCCGAGCCGGGCCGGGCTGCCCGCCTGGGGCCAGCGCTGCGGGCTGGGGCCGGGCCGCGCCAGACCGGGGGCCGCGCGTCGGAGAAGCCGCCGTGACCGGGACGAGCCGAGGGTGCGTCGGGCGCTGGGAGCACCGGCCAGACTCGGTGGAGCGTTGCTCAGCCGGGCGCCTGGGTCGCCGCGACCGCCCCTTTTCGGGGGACTTGGCCGAGGAGACCCGCCTGAGGGAGAGGAGCAGGTCTGCCGTCTGGGCACGGGGAGAGGGAGGGGTGTGTGTGTGTGTGTGTGTGTGTGTGTGTGCGCGCGCGCGCGCGCGTGTATGTGTGTGCGCGCGTGTGCCTGTCTGTAGGGGTGGGTGTGTAGGAATGTGCATGTGGAGGGGAGTGATGGTGTATGATGTGTATCTGTATTCTGAGTGTGCGAATGTGTGTGTAGGGGTGTGTGAGGTAGGGTGAGTGTGTGTGTGTGTGAGAGAGAGAGAGAGAGAGAGAGAGACAGAGAAGGCTGGAAGCTCACAGAGCTTGGATCTGAACCCATGTAGGAGGGAGGGGGCTTGGCAGGACTGAATGTGTGTGTGTTTGTGTGTGTGTGCACTTAGGCGCAGGGATGTGTGAAGGGTGAGTAGGTGAGTGTGGGTCAGGGTGCTAGGTGTGGCCGTGTGTGATGTAACACTGGTGGGTACACGTGTGTGCCCCCTGGCTTCCCCTCCCCTTCCCCTTCCAGCTGTGTGTGCCTGGGGTGGGTCAGGCATCTACTGCCGCCAGCCCTCTGTCCAGCTTGCCTGCCTGGCCATCTTCCCCCCAGGAAGCCAGAGATGGCCAGGCTGTCCCTCCCGCCAGTACTTCTAGGGTTAAGGGATGGTGAGCACGCCAAGCCCCAGGCAAGAGGGAAAAGGCTGAAGGGGCAGAGCTTCTGCCAGCCCCGGGCACTCTGCTTCCCTGGCCAGAGCCGCTTCTCCACCTCTGCCATCGCTCACCCTGCGCTTTATCCCTCCAGGCCTGGGTCTGAGTGAGAGTGAGGCTGGAGCAGGGGTGGGAGTAGGGGGACACTCATCTGGGAGGGGAGCTTGTTCACAGTTCTGTTACCAGGGCTCGGCACGTAGTAGGCCTCAACAGATACTCTAGGGCAAAGGGAGGAAGAAGGGAAGAAAGGAAGGGAGGGGATCAGAGTCTGGGAGTCAAGTCCACGTGCTCTGCTGTCAGTCAAGGGTGAGGGCAGCTGGATGGAGTCAGACCCCAGGCCTCTGACCGAGCAGGTGGGGGTGGGGGGTGGGCACTTAGGGAGAAGGAGCCTCGGCTGGAAGGGAAGGGGAACTGCAGGGAGAGACTGGTGCTGGGGCCTGAATGTTCAGCAAGAAGCTGCCACTCTCCTCGGGCAGAAGCCTTTGTGTCTTGCCCCCACCACCTGCTTCTCCTGGATCCGCAGCCTCTCTTGGGGGCATCAGATTCCAACCCTCCAGGGCTCATAGCACCTCTCCTCTCTCCAGGACCTTCGCGCTCAAAGGTGCGGAAGACCCAAGCTCGCGGCCCCACCAGGCCATGGCAGGGTACGGCTATCTGGGGCTGGGGCTGTTCTGCTGGGTCCTGCTTGCTGTTCCTGTGGGCCCCCAGCCTGCCTCCTCTGTCCCAGGGGCCCCTCTCACCACTTTGACCCCCCCACCCCAGAGTGAGGCCTCTATGCTGTCTCTCAACCTGGGACTTAACTTCAAATTCCACCTTCGGGGACCTGCTGCTGTCTGGGGGAACCCTATCACGGAGACCCAGGCACTTTCTCCCAGGCCAAGCCGGGAGCCCAAGGAAGAGGCAGCCGATGGGCTGAGGACTGACCCGCTTTGGGAACTGCTGATGGGCTCTCTCGGAAACTCCCCTCCAGAGTGGGGCTCTGCAGAAGGCAGCTCTACTCCGCGGGCCTCCTCCCCAGCTCTGGAGTCTGCGTCCCTCCTCTCAGGGCCCGCTGACAGGCCCACTGTGCCCTATCGGCCCGGGATGGGCACTGTGACCTGGGACACTGCTCTGACAGCCACAGCAACTCCATCCAGTGCGCCCAGGCTCCGCCAGAGCGAGTTGGAGCTGAAGTTCGACGTGGCGTTGAGAGCAGGCGCGGCCCCCACGCTCGGGCATCGAACGCTGCCCCTGCTGCCCAGCCTGCGGGCCAGCCTGGCAGAGATTGCTGGGCGCCTGGGACCCTTTGGTGAGTACCCAGCCCCTCCCAAGGAGAGTCGTGGCTGGGCCATCCGGCAGGTAGGAGGAAGCTTCAGCATGGGGCTCCTTTTGCAGGGTTCTTTGGCACCACAGTGTCCCCGCTCCGGAACTTATCAGGCCCGAGTCCCCCAGGCCCAATTACATCCCCAGGCTCTGCTTCTGGAGTTTCAGATTCTCCAGGTGAGTGTCTATTTCACTGCCACAAACGTTTATAGAACATCTCTAAATGACAGTGCCTCCTTTTTTTCTCTGACTTAAGGGGAGCTTGCATTCCTTCCCCCAGGCCCTGGGATACAGCCACTGCTCCCATGGGGAAATGCCCTCTTTGTCATACAAAGTCTGGTTTGGCCCTTGTACTTTAGCTTCTGGTATACACATGGCTGGGCTTCTGTGGTAGTTCAGCTGGTAAAGAATCTACCTACAATGCAGGAGATGCTGGTTTGATTCCTGGGTTGGGAAGATCCCCCTGGAGAAGGGATTGGCTACCCACTCCAGTATTCTCGGGTTTCCCTGGTGGCTCAGATGGTAAAGAATCCGCCTGCAGTGCCGGAGACCTGGATTCGATCCCTGGGTTGGGAAAATCCCCTGGAGGAGGGCATGGCAACCCATTGCAGTATTCTTGCCTGGAGAGTCCCCATGAACAGAGGAGCCTGGTGGGCTACAGTCCATGGGGTCGCAAAGATTCGCTGAGCAGTGAAGCACAGCACAGCACATACACGTGGCTGGGCTTTCTAGGTGGCGCTGGTGGTGAAGAACCCTGCTGCCAATGCAGGAGATGTAAGAGACGGGGTCACCCCGGGTGGGGAAGACCCTCTGGGGAAAGAAATGGCAACCCACTCAGGTATTCTTGCCTGGAGGAGCCTGGCGGGCTACAGTCCCTAGGGTTGCAAAGAGTCAGACACAACTGAAGCCACTTAGCACACACACACACGCATACCTGTGGCTACAATTCCTGGGACAGTGTCCCCTTTTGGTCAGGCTCTGAGAAAGGACTTGATTTTCTCCAAAGTTCCAGAGGCCAATGCCTGGCTGGCACTCTAGCCCTATGTGCTCCCTTTGCAGGATTCTTTGGCACCACTCTGTCCCCGCCCCCATCCCCCCAGGAAAGAAAGCTCCCAAGTCCAAGGCCACTGGACCCAGCTGCTTCTCTAAGCTCTGCGTTAATTGCAACAGCATCATTAGGTAAGTGTCCAATTCATTTGAACTTGATGATTATTTATTGAGCACATACTACGTGCTAGCCATGCATTGACATTCTGGGATCCTTGTATTTGACTGTCATCATGATCACCATTCTCTTCATTATCACCATGGAGATGTACATAAATGATCTGAGAGCAAGTGTTGCTGAGGATGATCCCACAGAGTTAAATAGCAGTCCTCTGGGAGTTTTGTAATCATAGGCAGAGCAGGATGTAGACAAATGTATCAGGGCAAACAGACTCAGGAACTCCTTCATGATTTCCACAGCCTCAGTACTAACCCTGCCCTCCACTTCAATCTTCCTGGCCTGCCTCCCACCCTCCCACTCTGAGCTTGGGGCTCTCTCCTTTGCCGTCTGATCTGACATGACACGCTGTCACATATGGGCAGAGCAGGGCCCCTCATTGGGAAGACATTGAAGAGAAGACCCTGAGCAGACAGATGCTATCCTTGTCAAGGGAACTTTTCAGAACATGTGTAGAGACAAGCTGGTGGTGCAGACGAAAGACCAGGGGCTGTGGGATCTTGAGACCTGGCTTTGAATCCCAGTCTGCTTCCTAACTGGCTAGTCACCCCACCCTCTTTCCTGCTCCTCAATGATGGCCGGACAGGCTATTTAAATTCTTTGAGCCTTAATTTTCTCACATATCTAGGGTTTAGTAATAGTGCCTATTTTGCTATTGTAAAGCTTCCATGTAATGTAAATTTCGGGCATGAGGCTGATCATGAAATATTAGCTCATTAAATATAGTACCTGTTAATGTGGCTTCCCCCACATCGTATTCCAAATACACTTCTAGGTATTCCTCTCAGACACTGCAACTGTGGCCCCAGAATGTGATGGGACAACACATACTTTGATCCCCAGAGGACACGCTCCTTGGGGAGGGGTTCTGGCAGGTGAAGCCAAGGGAGCCATGCAAAGGGCCAACTGTGACTGGTTGGCCCCCCACACACCAGGAACTGGTGCAGCAAAGGAAACCACTGGTCCCCAAGCTTCTTCCAGCTCTAGACTTAACACAGCAACTGACTGTTGACCACCTGACTGCCGCTCACTCCCTAGCAGTCCCAGCACTCCCGGGCATGTGGGTGGGCAGCCTGCCTTCCCCATCCAGCCCAGTGAGCAGCAGTGGCAGGATCTGCTGTGGAGCTGAGGGCAGGCTCTGTGGCCTCAAGGGAAGGAGGCTGGCTGGCGGTCTGTCAGCCTTGGTGACAGCGCTGGCCAGGCAGGTTTAATGAGTCTGGACAGTATCAGAGGCAGCCCGGCTGGCTGGTGGCCCCACCCTCCTTCCCCCTCCTCAGTGATGGCTGCAGGAAGCCAGTCTCTTCCTGGCTGTTCCTCCTGGATAAACCCCAGAGGGCTCCAGGCCTCCTGGAGAAAAGACCAAAGGGTTTTTTGTTCACGCCAGTACCTTCTGAGGGGAGTAATGCCAAGTAGTTGGGGGATAAAGGAATCTCTCTGTATCTTCTCTAGGAACTTTCTAACCTAGGTACAGTTAACCTTTGGCCCTAGGCTTCTTTTCTCTAGTTCCTCTTTGAACCTGAAAGAGGAATGTGAAAAAGCTGGCTTAAAACTCAACATTCAAAAGACTAAGATGATGGCATCCAGTCCCATCACTTCATGGCAAATAGATGGGGAAAAAGTAGAAGCAGTGACAGCCTTTATTCTCTTGGGCTCCAAAATCACTGTGGATGGTGACTGCAGCCATAAAGTGAAAAGATGCTTGCTCCTTGGAAGAAAAGCTATGACAAACCTAGACAGCATATTAAAAAGCAGACACATTACTTTGCCAACAAAGGTTCGTATAGTCAAAGCTATGGTTTTTCCAGTAGTCATGTGAGGGCATCTGAAGAGACCAAAACATGAGGGGTGAGGGAGAGTGTGTGTGTATTTGGTCCCACTGCTGTCAGACTGGCTCTGCCCCACCCCATCCCACCAGCAAACAGTCAGTTCCAGCTGAATGATTCTCCATTTAATTCACTGCTGTGTCTTCAGTAGGTGTTTGGGGATGGTCAGTCTATTCAAATGGTGTTCTTCAAACAGGGTTCACAGAGTGAGACACTGTGTTGATGTTCACTGATTTGGCTAATTGTTGACTTTATGAGGGACAACAGCCTTTTGTTAGTTAAATCAAGAATGAGTTTGAGGCCCCAGAAATGGTCACACTCACACGGACACACACCAGTGACTGATGGGTGATGAACATTAGCCCTTAATGATGAGACCAACAGCAGCTGTATATCGAACGCTGATTATGCACCAGGCTCTCTAAAGAGCTTTGCACACATTGGCCATTTGTCCTCATCACAGCCCTGCGCTCTTCCCCTTTCAGACTCGAGGCATGTGAAGGGACGGGAACCAGGGAACATGCTGCCACTGAGCAGGCAGCCTGCTGTAAATATATAGTGTTTTGGCAGCTCCCTCTCTGCCCTCTCCAGTTGCCCAATTCTACCTTTCCCTCCCTTCTCTCCGGGACTGCTTTCGGGCCCTCTCACTCCTTTCCCTTGTTCTCAGGACTGCTCAGTTTTACATGTCCTCAGTTCAAGCTGGCACTGCCTGGGGTGGGGTGGGGTGGGGGGTGATCCTGGGGCCTTCCTGTTTTGTCCCACTGAGGCAGGGCTGAGTATGGCCAAACAGTTGGGGCAGGGGTCTGCTTTTCAAGAGATCCTCCTCGCCTCATCTACACCTGTCTCCTGCACATCTCCCCATCCCCAGCTGGCTCCCCCATCCTTCACCACGATCTTTCTGCCTCCATCCCTGCCCACAGCTGTGCTTCTGCCCAGCCTGCTAGGTGGGGGAGGGAGGTTTAGCCTGAAGCATCTTCCCTTGCTCCCTGGCCAGGAGGAAAATCTTTGGGTCTAGCTCTTTCTCACTCCTCTCTTGTTCCAGGAGAGTAGCATGGGGGATCTTGGTCCTCACACTCTCTTACCTGACTTTCCTTTCTCAGGGGATGTGTGGGACTGGAGCCCGAGTTAGCCCGAGCCCCCCAGAGCACCTGAGGGGCTCACTCTCTAAGATGGCGTTTTATCCCACTATGATCCCCACAGCTGTTCCTTCCTGGGAGTTCAAGGGTAGTCTTGAGACCTAGGGGAGTGATCTCAATGGCATCTTCTGTAAAAGGGGTGAAAACCAAAGGAGTATTAAGGGCCTCAGACTAATGGCTTGTAGTTGAGTCAGGATGGGGACCATGACCATTGGTAGGCTGAGGGTTAGAGGTATAGCAGGCAGGAAGGCCAGTGAATACAAAAGATTGGTGGCGACAGGAGGGTTGTATCACTTCCTCTGCTGTGTGTGCGTGCACGCACATGTACCTGTGGTGGCCTTCCCTGAAGACACTGGGAGAAGGGGGAAGCTTTTGAAGAAAGGCTGGAGAAGCGCCTTCTAGCACCAAGGTGTGAGATGGGGGTCAGGGGTGCAGAACAAGAGATAAGCAAAGTAGTATTATGAACTTGCTGTGCCATCAAGAAGAGGGGCTCAAACTGGTGCTTAGATCTGGATTTTAGATGCAGCTCTGCTAATGTGTAACCTTGGACAAGTCACTTTGCGTCTAGGCGCAGCCTCAATATCTTCATCTGGCATGTATTCAGTGAGTATCTGCTGAACACCAACTCTGTGCCAGGACGTTTTAGGGAGGAGTATTCAGATGTGAGCAAAGCAAACAAAAATCCTTGTTCTCACGACGCCTCCTTCCTGGCAGGAGGGTTCAGTTAGAGGGGGCTTCTTCTATAGCTCCCTCCACTTATAAAATTCTGTGACCTCTTAAGAAAAACCCTTTTCAGTGGAATCACGGTGTACTGAACAAAGCTGGGAGCTGGGCCTGGATGGGATGAGGGGAGGGGATGAGAGCTGAAACTCTGTAAGAGTTCGATATGGGAGGGGTGACCAGGTCCCTGAGTCTCCTATTTATGACAAGTCCTTCCTGGATGTCAGGAGGACTCCCATTGGCATACAGGCTACTGGCTGTATGGTGGGTAAGGGGAGGGTTGCACGAATGCCTCAGACGAACATTCTTTGCCCACAGAGTCCACCATCCCCACCTCTGGCCTGGACGACCCCTCTCCTGCCAGTCTTGGGAACCTTTCGGTGCAACCAGAGTGTGGGCCAGGGTCCTGCAGTATCAGAGAGCGGCCTGAACGCGAGGGGCAGCCGCCTGCGGCCCCCCTGCCCCTCTTCTTCCTGACCCTGGAGGCCGACTGGGCAGAGGCCAAGGCTCGCTGGGGTCTGGCCTGGGAGGCCCACGTGTACGGGGTAGGCGCGCTCTTCGGCCTGGTGGCCCTGCTGGCTCTGCTGGCGCTGGCCCTCCTGCCCTGGCGCTGCCCGCCCGGCGCCCCCTGCCTGGCGCTGCTGGACATGCTCCTGCTCTCTGCCGGGACCACGCGGGCCTTCCCGCTCTTCTACGACGCCTACGGGCATCGCGACCGGCTGCCGGCGCTGGCCTGGCTGCTGCTGCAGGACCTCCCGCTGCCCTGCCTGGCCTCCGGCCTGGGCCTGGCCTGCCTGCTGCTGGCCCGGCCGCGCCCGCCGCGCTGCCCCGCCGGCCTGGCCGCGCTGCTGCTCCTGGGGTTGGCGCTGGCGGCCGCCGCCGCCCTCGGGAGCGCCGCCCACCGCCCGCTGCGGGCTCTGCGGCTTGCCTCCCGCGGGCTGCACGCCTTCCTCGCCGCCCTCCTTTCCGGGCTGCTGCTGGCGCTGTCCTGCTGGGGAGGCCGGCGGCGGCGGGCCGGAGCGCCCCTGGGAGGGGCCGGCTTCAAGGGCGCCACGCCTCTCCCGCAGGCGCGCAGCCCCTTCGGCCCGCGCGAGTCCTGGCGGCGAGCGGCGCGCACGGCCCCGGTGGCCGGCACCTTCGGGCTGCTGAGCGGAGCTCTGCAGGGCTACGAGGTGCTGCACGCCCTGGGCTACGGCGGCCAACCTGGCCTGGAGGGGCCCTGGCCCTGGTGGGCCTTCCAGCTCGGCCTGCGCCTCGGCGAGGTGGGCGTTGCGCTCCCGTTGGCGCTGCTGGGCCTCTACCCGGCGCTCTGCAGTCCCCGCGTGCCGCCGCGCTGCTGGGCCAAACTCTTCCGCCTGTCCCCCGGCCACGCCGCCCCGCTGCTGCCCGGAGGCTGGGTCACCGGGGCCCCGGACAAGAAGCCGCTGGGGAGCGCCATCGCGCGTGGCGACGCGGAACTGCTGCAGCTGTGCGCCCTGGCCGGACCGGGCCCCGACCTCCTCCTCCAGGGAGGAGCCTGCCGGAGCTTCGACGGCGCGGCAGCCCACCCGGCGCCTTCCCCGGCCTCGTCTCCCTGCAGCGATGACACCGTGGACTTCCGCCCGCCCTCCCCCATCAACCTGAGGCGCAGCATCGAGGAGGCCCTCTGCAGCGAAGCCCTGCTGGCGCCCGGCCTCTTCCAGGTCCCGGCCTTCGGGGAAGCTCTGCCTAGCCTCGGCGTCTACCGCACCGCCTCGCTGGGGGCTCAGACGGGGGCCGGGCCCATTGGGAGGTCTGGGGAGGCCCCTGGCTCCCCGGCACCCCGTGAGCTCCCCTCTCCCGGGACCTGGCCCGCGGGCAGCAGCGCCTCCTCCGGCTCGCTGTGCGGACTCTCGCGGGACAGCTCGTCCGTGCTCCTGTGCTCCAGCCCGGACAGGGCCCCGCGCTGTCCGCTGGTCTGCGTCCTCAGCCCTCCGCGGCCCTCAGGAAGCAGCCCCAGCCTCCCGGCTTCAGGATCCTACCAGGCCCTGTCCCCACCCTCCCGCGACTCCCCAGAACCTGCTCCTGAGCTGCAGGCCGAAGAGGCCTTGCTGCAGGAGCAATTCCTGGACGCCTGCCGACAGATTGACGAGCTGAGCATGGGCAGCGACACCATAGACCTGTGAAGAGGTGGCCCCCCAGCCACCCCCGATCGCACGCCCCCTTCTGGCGCCTGTTCTGCCCCCGACCCCCCCACCCGAGACCTGCACACTGTAACCCTTCCCCAATCCTGCCTGGCTCAGATACCTCTCCCGGCTTCCTTTCCCATCCGGAGAACCCTGGATGGGTGGGTCAGCAGCCAGGCTCTGTTGATGGGGAACTATCCACCTTCTCTGGAGCCCTTGGGCGTTGATGCCCTCAGCTGCAATACTAGGCTGGCAGGGGTCCCACTGTCCTTGGCATTCACCAGCAATAAAGCTCCAAGGTGCTCCACTCCAGACCACCACTTCCCACTCTGGTGCTGAGTGAGAGGGGCTGTCCTTAGAAGACCTCAGGACCCACCTCTGTCCCCAGACCCACCTCAGCTACACCCAGGAATCCCATCCCTGCTGAGTGAGACTCCCATGTCCTCCACATGATCCTTCCCCGTAGAAGGGTCCATGGCCCATCTAGGAGACTCTGCAGCAGTTGGGTGGGAGATGAGCGCTTTCAGAGTTAATTTATCAATAAAATATTTTCAGAGGAGAAAGGTCTGACCTTCTTGGTAAAGCCTAGGTAGGCAACAGCAGCAGTGGTTCTGCGAGAACAGGAAGAGAAGCAGTGTTTGGGTGGGGTGGGTCCATCTCAGACCCTAGTGACTCCTGACCGAAACGAGTCTTGTCCTCCATATGACCTTTCCCCATAGATTGCTCCATGGCCCATCGGGATAAGCGAAGGTCCTGGGAGTGGCCCCTTGAAGATCCTTTTGACTCCCCAGGAAGTGGCTTTTCAGAGATAGAACACAGCTCTGAGTGGTGAGGCAGAAACTCTGCAGTAGTTGGTGGAAATGTCTGTATTCCTAGGAACCTGGCTTCATATCCTGGGGGACAACTGGCTAGGGACTAGTTAGTGGCAAAGTCCTTCATGGAAACGTTGATAGGCATCTCAAGAGTATGACCACTTTGAGCTGGGATTCTCAGCAATCTCCCTGTCACATACCCAGAGGAATTCACAGAGGCCTTTTGGATTCACAGAAGAAATTGCTCAATCTATCTACCAACAGGACCTCTTCAAGTCTGCACTCACAACCCTCTTCCCTGGACAACATTCATCTCCCACAGGTGCAGAGCCTCCCTGGGGAAAGCCTGTCTTCCCCAAGCCCCAGCTCCATCCTACCCACCGAAGCAGAACTCACAGTGCAGAGACCCATGAATACACCCAGCCACCAGGCGCTCTGTAATCCCTCCCTTGTCCAGGGCATTTGGCTCTGAGCTCTGTAGTGTGCATTTGTCATTTGGCTCAAAGGCAGTAAGTGCAGAGTGGCACTAAAACAGAGTTGTAGATTTTAGAACGAAATTCTGGCAGTGTTTGGGCAGATGTCCTGCACACCCCAGGGAGGCCCACAGGGGCACACATTCTAGGCTTGAAGTGGAAAAACAGGAATAGGAATGGTTTTTCTTCCAACTCTGCCCATCAGCTCATGAGGATTTGAGAAGGGAAGCAAGGGAGCCAAGAGGGAAGCAGGCTGGGAGGGGGTGGGGCGATCACCAGACCAGGTCTAATGCTCTAGTGGAAGAATTATAGCACTGCTCAGCTCACCCCTGAAGCTCTGTCTTGACTGAAAAGAGCGTCCAGGGCTTGGAACCTCAGAAGGAGAAGGGGAGTAAGTGAGGGTCATAGTAGGGAAGAAAATGAGAGGAGGATAGGGCAGGCACCGCTGAAGGATGGGACCCAAGTGGTTCTGACTGTGTCTCCTCCATCACCTGGCTCAGCTTGGCTCAGAAATTCCTGCTGCATCGTCACTCTGGGCTGAGGCCCAGAGAACTGCCATCCTCCTAATTACAGGCATTTCTCACTGGTGTCGTAGTGGCTGTAGCAGCCCCAGCCTCAGAGCTGCTTTGTGTCATGGAAGGAGTGCTTGCTGTTCTGAGAAATTGTTTCCTTTCTTCCCCACGTACACCTCCATCTGCCTCTGCTCACGCTCAACTCCTCTCTGCTGTCTCGTCCTCATTGTAATGCTTGCCAGCTGCTCTCACTCACTCTTCCCACCATGGGTCCTTGAGTTCAGGCACACACCTCCCAGCAAAGCAGTCTAAGACCCACGTACCTCCAGTCACTGTCTCTCTCTCTCACACACACACACACACATACATACATACACACAGGCTCCTTTTCTGTCTGGTGAGTTGGGGGTGGGGTGGGGGAATAGAGCCTGGTGTCCATCAGCTCCATCACTTCAGTTCTTTGGTTTTCCTCAGTGAGAATCGCCTAAGCCCTTTGACTTGATCAAGAGGCTGAGGCATTGGTGAGACAACCCTTCCCTTTTATCTCATGCCTCAGCACTTCCTAACCCAAAGCAGTTTCCCAGAAGAGCCTGGGTAGACCAGGATGTAATATATACACCCTCAATTCCAGTTCTTAGTGCTGTCGGAGATTGAGAGACAAACTCATCTTCATTCCATCTTTTTTTTTTTTTTAATTTATTTATTTGGCTGTGCCAGGCATTAGTTGCTACAAATGTGATCTTCAATCTTTGATGCAGCATGCGGGGTCTTTAGTTGTGCCATGTGGGATCTAGTTCCCTGACCAGGAATTGAACCCAGACCCCCTGCATTTGGAGTGCAGAGTCTTAGCCACTGGACCACCAGGGAAGTCCCCATTCAATCTTTTTAAAACATTTTATTGGGTTCTTACAATGTGCTAGATGCTGGGAGTAAAAAGGTGACCTCGGTGGACAACAGTCCTGAACTTGTGAAGCTGAAGCTCTTTGGGGGAAAGCAGATATTAAAGAGGACATCATATAAGTAATTCCAATAACACAAATAATTAAATACAATGGTGAAATGTGCTAAGAATGAGAAGTACGCAGTATTATAAGAAAGTTTAGCTTGCAAGCGGGAATGGAGCCAAAAGGATGGAGCTTGGGAGAGGCTGGCTGAGTACAGCCCAGCCCTCTCCTACTTCCTTTCCAAGCTCCTGCAAATGATGGATGAGAGAGAGTCCAGCAGCTTATTTCCCCTGGAAGCCACATTGCTGATGTGGTGCAGGGTACCGCGACTCCTGCTATTTAATAAAGAACCCTGCATGTGTCCTGGAAGATGAATGAGCAAATATTCCTGATTGAAGAACTGCATGGCCTTCCTGATATGAGTGGATAGGAGAGGATGGGGCTGAGGCTGAGGCTGGGAGACTGAGATGGGGAGCAGGTCTGAAAGTTGGGAAGAGTACAAAGGGTCAGCTGCACTGTTTTCCTTCTCTAGAGGCAAGGACCTCCTCTGCACTGTGGGTGGCTGCTGCCCTCTGATGGCCATAGGACCACGGTTTCCTTTTGTTCTGTAGGGAAGGTTTGGGTCCAAAGCATCTCCAACTTAACACTGTAGTGGGTGTCCCAAAGGGAAGCTGGAGCAGCCTTCTCAGGACTCTTTCCCCATGCACACTGCTGCCAGGATTGGGAAGGTGTCCCCATGGCTACGGCCCTGACACTGGTAATTTAGGCTTTGGGTATGAAATTTTGATTTCTAAGGTTGTGAGGGGGCAGGAGAGGAGGAGAAAATAAAGGAGAAATGTGGAATTGCAAACCAACTTTATTCAAAGGGTCAATTTTCCTTTGTCTATTTGTCTCTCTTTATCCTGGATGCAATTAACCCATGCCCTTATAAATCTGTTTCATATTTCAATACTTCCTCCACTGAGTTACGTGTTAAAAATAACTGTGGCATTTTCTTTCAAGCATAAAATACTTGGAGTTAGGGTTTCATAAATCTAATATTAAACGTTTTCCCTCCCCCCCCCATTGCTATCAATCAGTTATCCTCCAATCCAAAATGTGTGGAAAGTAGATGGGGTTTGAGGAGAAAGGGAAACCCTTTTCACTGTACCTTTTGTACTTTTTGAATGTTCTACCTGCCCTGTGTTTGGCTATACCGTTTAAAAGTAATTACTAAAAATTCTCATTGGGTACTTTTGTTCTGTACAAATGTTCTGCAGGGTGCTGCAGTCTTGCACACAGGTCAGTTCCTGAGCCCAATGGGATGGCAAACACTGTCTGTGTTCCAG
Source organism: Muntiacus reevesi (assembly GCF_963930625.1). Lineage (NCBI taxonomy): Eukaryota > Metazoa > Chordata > Mammalia > Artiodactyla > Cervidae > Muntiacus > Muntiacus reevesi. The sequence goes on along the minus strand of NC_089254.1, from coordinate 87,609,096 downwards.
GATCCAGAAGCACCCAGGTCTCCTGGCCAATGGGATTACACATCCTTGGGTCCATCTAATAAGCTGACCTGAGGAAAGCTGTCTCTGGGAAGACCTGGGTTCTAGGTCTGTGTAAGCTGGATGTATTGCTTGTTCTGGGTGTGTTCTCTTGTGATCTCGCATGGTGCAGGTTTTGATTTACTTATAAGTTATTTTTTTGTACTGATGTTTGTCTATCTCCACAAGACTATTTTCCATGAAGGCAGGAGCTCTGTCTTTTTTTTTAGTTCATCAATTTTATCTTTAGTGCCTGACACATAGTAGGAGCTCAGTAAATATTTTTTGAAAGAATGATTATGTATGACCTGTGCCTATTTGAACCTTAATAGCTATAATTTGTCAGCGAAGTGTTAAAGACACAGATACAGTTATCTGTTAAAATGTGACAGATGTCTCATATTCTCTGAGAACTGGAGATTTGTTCGAATGATACATGTGATTACTTGTGTTGACTTGCATTATGGCTGTGTTTTATGCACCTAGTCTGGGTGCTCCTGGATCCTGGAACACAGACACTTTAGAAAATATTTATTAAATATCCACTATATGTCAGATCCTGGGTTAGACCCAGAGCGAAAACAGCTTCTCTGGCCTGACTTGCTGAGTTTGATTATAATAAGCCTAGAAACTAAGCGAAGCCAAATTTCCCTACAGAGGCGGGGGCGATACTTGGGTTAGGGGGGTGGAGCCCTACTCAAGAAGCTCCGCCCTCAGGCGGCACGATTTTTTTTCTTCCCTTCCGGAATGGTTTTTCCCTTTCTACTACGTTTTCCTCCGGACTCTTTTGAGTGACGCGCACTTCCGGAGTCTCCCGGCAACTTTAGTAAGCGTGGTCCGCTGACTAAAGCCAGTTACCTGACTCGCGTGCGCGACTTTGCGTGCCTGCTTGTCGGCCTCATGGCCGGACTGACCCTGTTTGTGGGTCGCCTCCCGCCCTCGGCTCGCAGCGAGCAGCTGGAGGAGCTATTCAGTCAGGTGGGGCCGGTCAAGCAGTGCTTCGTGGTGACTGAAAAAGGTAGGGGGCGGGGCGATCGAGAACAGAGAGTTGGGGTTCCTGGGAGCCGGATGGGGGCAGAGGACATTCTCCCAGCCTTAAGTGAGCCCTTAAATGAAAGGCCTTGGAAGTTGAATTTCTTTTCCAAACGGACTCTACTCTAGAGAAATCCATAGGAACCGTTTCTGAAAGTCAAGTTAGCCACTTAAGTTTATGTAGGCTTCCTGTTTATTATGTGCGCTCACATATAAGATCTCATTTATTATTGAATAACACAATAAATGGGATGGACAGCGTGATGGAGAGGGAGGCCTGGCGTGCTGCAGTTCATGGGGTTGCAAAGAGTCAGACACGACTGGGCGACTGGACTGAACTCAATAAAACACCACTAAGACTTACTGAGAAGAAGCTGATTGTCAGGTGCGGGTTTTGAGTTTCATCTGTTACCTCTTTTAATTTCCCCATCAGTCTTCTTGGGTGGAGAGTAAACTCCATTTTACAGATGAGAAATCTAGGGCTTAGGGAAATTTAGTAACTTCAGCTTAAGTTCGTACTGCTAGTAAGCAGTGGATTCAGAATTTGATCACCAGACCCCGAGCTCTTAACCAGTATGTTATTCATTCACCCATTTATGTATTCTGTAAATATTAATTGAAAGTTTACTAGGTTCCAGGCAACTGTTGTAGGTCCTCGGGATACAGTAGTGCACAGACCAAAAGTCTTGCTCTGTGTTCAGTATGTGGAAGACAGCCAGTGAGCCAAATATATAGTGATGATGGTGATAAATATTGAGGAGAAAAATAAGTCAGGGAAGAAAGATAGGGAGTCTCTGTAGGTGTGTGTGGTGGTGGTGGGGAAGCTGTAGAGGAGTGAAGAATAGGGGAAACCTTACTGATGTGAGAGAATGAACTTGTGTTTCTCAGTTCAAGGAACAGCTTAGGCAGAGGGAGCTCAAGGATACTGAAGAGGAGTGCGTATAGTATATTGGAGGAATATAGACGAGACCAAGGTTACTGGAGTGCTCTGAGTGAAGGAAGAATTAGCGGGTGCCACCTGGTCCTTCCAGATCATGTAGGATCTTACAGGCCATCAAAAGGACTTTGACTTTTACTCTGAGATAGGAAACCACTGATTTTGAGCAGGGAGCAGTGAATATGATCTGCCTTGCATTTTGAAAGATTCTCTGAGGCTGCCATGCTGAGAATAGGACAGGAGCCAGGAGACCAGTTTTTAGGCTCGTGTGTTAATCCAGGTGAAAGGTCGTGGGGTTGGACCAGGTGCTCTAGCAGCGAAGAGGGTAAAATGTGACTGGAATATGGATCAGATTTGGGGTCTGAGAAGAAAAGTGACAAGTCTGACTCCAAGGGTTTTGACTTGAGCCACGGGAAGTATTTACTGACTTGTGGGGTACTGCCAGATGCCTCTCATTCTATTTGATATTCATGGCATCACTATAAACGAGGGTTAGCATGTATTAGAATGAGTAAGAATTATAAGGGTTTTAATTGTAGAAGCATTTCTTCTTCTTACCTAGACTATACTACATGGCACCTGATGTTGCCCACTACACAAATTTAGCTTCCTTTCAAATCATCAATCTGTCGCTGTAGATGGCTACCTTCTTGCCGTTCAGGCTGGCAGCTGGTTTGAAGTAATATCTTGGGTACCCCTCTTTTCCCCCGTGGTACCAGAGTGTGTGAGTAGGCAGGCTAACAGTGTGCTAATAATCACTCCATCATTATCTTCTGTTTCGTTAGTAACAGAAATTAGATTTAAGATCATTGACATGGCTCTGATTGCTATACACACAGCTGGGGCCTTTATCATTTTAAGTATAGATATGGGCGAATGAGAGTGCTGGTCAGCAGTGTTTCTTAAACGGCAGACTGTTGTCTGTTTGTGGGTCTTGAGTGGTTCATGACTGGAGTTTTTTTTTTTTAATGAAGTAGTACATCTATATATGTATGGTAAAGGAGAAGTTTTCATAAGACTTTTTTTTTCAGTATATAAACAAATGGGTTCACTATAAATTACATTTGTTACTGTGGGTTGTCAGACCAGTCTGAGAAGCACTGCTCTACAATGGCTGGTTGCGTTCCAGGGAAGAGCAGGCCTTTGAACGGGAATTCTCCTTTGGGTCCTCACAATATAGGCTACGTGTAGCCTTACCTGTAGCTTATGTACATAGTCAGCATCTGTAACAAAAGCTCCTATTCCCTTTAAACAGCAACAACAAAAAAACTGTGATTTCCTGTCTAGACAGTTGAACGTGTTGAGTACTCTACTTCCAAGGATGGGGGGGAGGGGATGGCGGATGAGGTCTTACCAGTAGTGGTGACTTGAACTTGCCACGTACCCTCTTTAAGATGGGAATAATTTCACAGGATTGTTGTAATTGTTTATAACGAACAGTGTTTTTGTGAGCACATGCTTTTATTTTGTCAGCAAATTCCTTCACGTTTCAGCTGCTTTTTATTTTTGGTTGTACTGATCAGGAAGGGCCCTGATTTTTCTTGTTTTGTTTTCTGAAAGGTGAGTGGGCAGGCTTTTGTGAGAAGGAGTTTCAAGGAAAAAGAAATATAGTATGCTCTCCTAGTGCCAGGTGTCAACTTTAACCAGTTTATGTGGCTCAGTGTCCTGCGTTAGAAGGCTTGCACCCTGAAGCAGGTTAGGGCATAGTTGTAAAGGAGAGCGTGTGGGGTTTTGTTTCTTTTTTGGGTAGTAGGCAGACTGCTTGGTCTGTCTTTTTCTTCTTTGATGCAGTAAATTACTTAAAATTCTACTACACAAAAATATTAAACTAAAAAAAAAAAAGCATACCAGAAGGGGCAAAGGTGGGTTACAGATGACATTTGCAACTGTTCATCTTCAACGATTCCTTTGGAAAAAAGCGATGACAGTATTGGCTTTTCCCTTCTTGGTATGTTCTGACAAAATGAGAAGAGATTTACAGCTGCTTTGGAAACGTTTAATTTGATATTGATTTCTACGGCTTGGTAATAACGATAATAGTATCTGCAGGCTCCTGAAGCAGTGTTTATTGTTTGAGGTTCTTTTCTCAGGGCCCCCCCGCATTCATTGCTGATCTGTCCTCTGTTCTGAGGAGGGGTAACTGAATTATTTCATTGTAGTTTTTGAAGCCACCATACTTATCTTTCCTACCTTCTCTGATGATGTTTTGTTCTGTGTGATGTTGAGTTCTTCTTTGGAGGTGTAATGCATATTATGAGTCCTCCATATTCTTGAGATTACCAGGAAAGGTGGAAGAAAGGGAGCCAACAGCCAAGACACCACATTAGAAGAGGAAGCCTAACAATTTCTGAGGAAAAAGGAGATTGGGGGGGCCTCTCATGTTGATCTTGTCTCTTTCCCTCTTGAGAACTTTGGCCGACTGATAACTGGCTGGCCTGGTTGTATATCTGCCAGTTTAGGGCTGTGAGAGTTTACTGGTTTAGAGATCTTGGCTTACTGTTAATCCTTCCCCCCCATACTGTTCCAGGGAGTAAGGCATGTCGAGGCTTCGGATATGTCACTTTTTCTATGCTGGAGGATGTTCAGAGGGCCCTCAAGGAGATTACTACCTTTGAAGGCTGCAAGATCAACGTGACCATTGCCAAGAAAAAACTGAGAAATAAGTCCAAGGAAAAGGGGAAAACTGGTGAGTTTCTAGTAACTGAAAGGAGTTTTCCCCCAGGATTGAGGGGACTGTAGATTGGCTGGGGTAGCATCTAGACTTAAAAGCTTCCTTAATTTTCTTTTGATGTCCACAATCATCCAGTGTGTTTTGTTACTCATTTTAGTCCTTTGTTTACTTATGAGTTTGGAAAACCTGGTGTTGCTGGGCATTGCCATACTTAACCCTGTGATAAATGCTTTCTGTTGCTAGTACTTTTTTCCTGTGATATTCTGGGCTGAGAGGATCACATACTTACTTCATTACCTGTTATTTTTCAGAAAATTCAGAGTCCCCAAAGAAGGAGCTGAAGCCTAAAAAAACCAAAGTGGCAGATAAGAAAGCCAGATTAATTATTCGAAACCTGAGCTTTAAGGTAAGAGAGAGAAAACTAACAGTGAGTGTTCTGAAGGCTCTTGGAGCCAAGGCCTGCTTGTTGGTTGAACTCCCGACCAGGGTGGTATAATTGGGCTTCATTCTTCCTGGGAATGAACTTTAGCAGTGTTGAATTCAGAAAATGGGCCTGTATAAACAAGAATTTATTGAGGACAGAAAGCATGAAGATGTCTTCCTTTTGCGGAAACTACTGAGATTGGGAGAGGAGGACAAACTCTCATGTCTGTCCTTTTTACCTTTTAGGTACAAAGCAAGATGTCCTCTGTTTGGGAATGTTTGATGTCCTAGTCTCAAGATTTTAAAAGGAGTAAAAATACTCAAGCTCTTTGCAGTGAACTAATTTAATAGTTGATGTTTTATATTTATTTGCCATGATAACATCTCTTTCTTTCTCACTTTCTGCTTCAGTGCTCAGAAGATGACTTGAAGGCAGTATTTTCTCAGTTTGGAACTATCCTGGAAGTAAACATCCCCAGGAAACCAGGTACCTGCCAACCTTTATTTTGTGTGGATTAGATTATTTTACATAATGGTGTTTTTCCATGTCGCCTTTCGACTAAGCACTATTTGAAACAGAAATAAAAGGTTCGGGTCATACTCTCCAAGCCCCAGATGATATGATATATATAAAGTATAGTGCCTGACACAGAACAATGTTTATTCCCCAGATGGTGTTTTTAGTTAGATCAGAACTCCTTTTAGAAGATGAGTTTAATGCATTGCTCTCCTGAACCTGTGTCAGGCTAATGTTAGTAGGATAAAGGCTCTTGCTTTGGGCAGGGGGCTGACTGACTGGCAGGATTTGAGCCTTCTCGCCAGTTCAGGTAGCTGTATAGTCCTTCTTAGTGTCTGTTGGTTCCTCCAGCTACCTCTAATTTCTTTGTTATGTTTGCACACAGATGGAAAGATGCGTGGTTTTGCTTTTGTTCAGTTTAAAAACCTCCTAGAAGCAGGAAAGGCTCTCAAAGGCATGAACATGAAAGAGGTAAAAGGTAAGTTTTTTGTGCCCATACCATTGACTCAGATATTTCTGGTGTTCGTGCAGGTTAACGCAGTAACCCACTTTGTACATTTCTGAAAGATGTTTGCCTTGTTGAGAGTCTCACTGCTAATATAGAAGCTGCTTTAGTGGGGAAAAAAAAAAAAAAGAAGCTGCTTTAGTGAACTGTTCCTAGGACTTGATCTTAGGGTTAAACTCAACAGGACCCTTGCCAGCCTTCTCTTTTTCTTTTTTCGGTGATGAGTGTCCTTTAAATCTCTTAATGAAAAACCGTCACTGAAATAATCATTGATAAAACAGGCAGATTGCTGTCTAGGGGATGTGGGATTAGCACATTCTTCCCTCTTGATTATGATTCCTATTCAGCATATGTGGGCTCCTAAACTGACCTTGAGGTTACTCTGGGTATTGATTTACCAGGTACTATGCCTTAAGAAGGGATTGGCTTGGAGACTTCCTAACTTCTGAGTAACATGGAGTTTATTCCAGAATGTCTGTTTTCCCTCTTGCTAATATAACTGGAAACTTGATTTAACTGGAAGCACTGTTCTAATGCTTTATTTTTTTTAGTCTGTCTTATCCCAAGTGTAGTGTCTGTAGAAACACAAAACTTCAGTTAAAAAAGGTTAAGGGTTAAAAGAATAGACACCTACCAGGAGTTTTGTTTTAGGACCAACAGCCTCTGAATCTGCAGTTTACCTGCCTCCTTTGGTTCCATTACTGTCTTTGATGACTAGAAAGTTGTTTATAGGAAATAGGAATGTTAAAGAGAAGAACGTCTTTCTGATGCTACTTTTGTGTCTTACAGGGCGGACAGTGGCTGTGGATTGGGCCGTGGCAAAGGATAAATATAAAAACACACAGTCTACCTCTGTCCCAGGTAAGATGCAGTGGTGTTGAGTAGGAGGGGTCGTGTGTCCTAACTGTGTGTCAGCCCGCATTGTACCATCTGGTGATCTGGTCCCCAAACAGGACCTTTTGAGTCTAAGCTCACTCCTCGATGTGGATGTGAGTAGTGGGGCCCAAGCTCATTGTCCCTGCTACTTGCTGTCCTTTCTCAGCTTTCCTAATACGGAGTGATGGAACATTATAAATAGGGAAGCTTAAGACTTGAGTTTTATTTAGAAAACAGTTGACTTTTAAGCCACCAGAACTCAGAGGACAGAACTCACAGAGGTTAAAGGTAAAGGCTGGGCTCGAGAGTGTTCCCCGTGCGGGCCTGGCACACAGTGGTGGACTGTTTGCAGAGGCTCAGGTGCTGAGCCAGATTAACCTTAAGGCTTCTGATGAATGGACCAGCCTCCAAGGAAACCTCAGGGATGAGGGGTTTTCGTTGCTTTTTTTTTCTCATACTTTCTCCTGTTGGGTAGAATAAGAAAAATATATGAGCGTCTGTAAGACCATAGGAACCAGTAACTAGGGGTGTTAGGTACTCTTGTTTAAATGACCTTGTTTTGGATACTCGATGAATTTCTAACTTTCTTTATCGACTGTGAAGGTGAGAAGAGGCCTGAACCTGAACATCAGAAATTGGGTCAAGAGAACGGCAGGGAAGAAGAGGATATGGAGGAGGAGGAGAATGAGAGTGATTATGATGATGACGAGGAGGATGAGGAGGAGGAGGATAAAGAATCAAAGCTGCCCAAGCCTGTACAGATTCACAAGAAGTAAGTGGCTCAGTGTGTTCTGAGACAACAGAGGAGGATTTAGGACTGTCCCTAAGAGGAAGATGGTATCTTTCCCTGGCCCCAACATTGGCGAATTGGCATGAGTGGTGAAGTTGGATAGGGCCCCCTCTCAGCCCAGAACCTCAGTTCTGATCTGTGCCATTGCAGAGCAGTCAAGAGGCCAGCACCTGTAGAAAGCAGTGACGAGGAGCATTCTGTTGACGACAGCGACCTGGAGGAAAGAGATAGTATTGATGGTGGAGAGGATCTGGCTCAGAGTGATACCAGCAGTGAAGAGCAAGAGGAGGAAGGTTTGCCTGGACTTTTTATAAACAGCTTTAAATTTAAAATAGTTTACTGAGAAATGGGCATTAGTTTGACTCAGGCCCCTTTTTAAATAGGACCTTAAGATGTCCTGTCAAACTTGTGTTTAAATGCTGAAAGTGAAACCTTTGTATTCCTTTCTTCTAAAGATATTTTTGTTTTTTAAATGAGTTTGGAGTGGTTTTGAGGATTAAGATTCTTAGGGAATTTAAAACCTAGCTTGCTGCTGAGGTCTTGCCTCACTTTCTCTCTGAATTATCCATGTTGAATGAATAACTGGATAAATAGGATATTATATCCTGCCACCAAAGTAGGTCCTCTCTCATTAATTTAATTATTTTGTTTTTGTACTAAAATTACATTCTGTTAAATGTGACAAATTCATTTTTCCATCCCTGCTGTATTTTTCCATTCTTGCTGTTGTCTGTAAAAAACAAACTATATGAAGTAGATTTGAAAACCCAAAGAGGGTGTTTTTTCTCCCCAGTGATTAAGAGGTATTATTTGAAGTGACTACAGTGTTGGTAGTGGAGAAGGAAATGGCAACCCATTCCAGTATTCTTGCCTGGGAAATCCCATGGACAGAGGAACCTGGTAGGCTGCGGCTCTTGAGGTTGCAAAAGAGTCAGACACAACACAGTTACTAAAATAACAACGTTAGCAAACCCCGGAAACTCAGCTTGGTATATACTACTCAACATCAGAGGTACTTGAATCACTGACACCTTCCAAGATGGAGACTAACAACAGCAATAAAGTAATCCATTATTATAGCAACAGACTATTGAATTCAGAATTTTTTATCTGGAAAAGCTCAGTTCTTTTTAGCAGTCATCTCTGCCTTGTATTGCATGGGCTTAGGAGTCAAATCACATGGGTTCAAGTCCTGACTTTTCTATTCCCACCTGTATGGGTCTGGTCAAGTCCTTGCCTCTCGTGTCCTCATTACTTCTTATGTGATTGGATATTAGAGGTCCTCATCTGACATTTAGAAGAGTACCTTCCCTACAGTAGACACTCAGTGGTATTAGTTGCCTTTATTGCTGCTGTCTTCTTTTTATGGCCTCCTCCTCCAGCAGTTTTCTAAAAAATGTGTGAATCTCATCAAGTTAGATGTGAGATGGCTGCTGATAGAATCTTCTGGCTTTAGCAGTAACTAGGATGGATGTAGAGGCAGTTTTTGAATTCTGCTAACTAGAATGTAATCTTGGCATTCCACTACTCCATTCAGTTCAACAAAACAAGTCCCCTCTCCTCTTGATTCACTTAAAAGAAACACTTATTGTACACCTACTAATGTTAAACTTTGAACTGAAAAAAAAAAAAAAAAAATCCTTGTTCTCCTGGAACTTTTGATCTGGCTCCATGACTTTCAGTCACAAAGAATTGGCAAGAAAACAAGCAAAGACCAACAAACACTTCTGCATTTGCAGAGGTGTTTTTTTTTTTTTTTTTAATGTAGATAAACAAATTTGGAACTGATGAATGAATGTTATTCTGTGCATACCATTCCACATTGTGTGTAAATAAATGCCCGTTGCTCTTTGAACTGTTGCAATAGATGCTGCATGTGACAGTGATTTTTGAACCTGTCAGGATAGAAAAATGTACCTTTTCTTTTTTAACTGTTGTTCAGTTGCTCAGTTGTGTTTGCCTCTTTGCGACCCGATGGACTGCAGCATGCCAGGCTTCTCTGTCCTTCACCATCTCCCAGAGTTTGCTCAAATTCATGTCTATTGGTGATGCCATCCAACCGTCTCATCCTCTGTCGTCCCCTTCTCCTCCCACCTTCAATCTTTCCCAGCATCAGGCTCTTTTCCAGGGTCAGTTCTTTGCATCAGGTGGCCAAAGTATTGGAGCTTCAGCATCAGTCCTTCCAATGAATATTCGAGACTAATCTCCTTTAGGATTGACTGGTTTGATCTCCTTGCAGTCCAAGAAACTCTCAAGAGTGTTCTCCAACACCACAGTTCAAAAGCATCAATTCTTCAGTGCTCAGCTTTCTTTATGGTCCAACTGATTTTTCTGTAGCTCAGATGGTAAAGAATCTGCTTGCAATGCAGGAGACTCAGGTTCGATCCCTGGGTCGGAAGACCCTCTGGAGAAGGGAATGGCAACCCACTCTAGTATTCTTGCCTGGAGAATTCCATGGACAGAGGAGCCTGGCGAGCTACAGTCTGTGGGGTCACAAAGAGTCAGACACAACTGAGTGACTCACATTACTACTCCTCACATCCATACGTCTGACTACTGGAAAAACCATAGCTTTGACTATACAGACCTTTGTCAGGAAAGTGATGTCTCTGCTTTTTAATACGCTGTCCAGATTTGTCACAGCTTTTTTCCCAGGGAGCAAGCATCTTGATGACTGCATTCACCATCTGCAGTGATTTTGGAACCCAGGAAAATAAAATATGTCACTGATTTGACTTTTTCCCCATCTATTTGGCATGAAGTGATGGGACCAGATGCCATGATCTTAGTTTTTTGACTGTTGAGTTTTAGGCCTGCTTTTTCACTCTCCTTTTCACCCTCTTCAAGGGCTCTTTAGTTCTTATTCTGTTTCTGCCATTTGGTATCATGTGCATATCTGAGGTTGTTGATATTTTTTCTGATATACACACCTTGATTTATTCAGATAGCTGATAGATATTCAGAATGCCTGCGGTGTTGGATACTGGGTGAACAGGAGTGAATTAAGAAAATAAAACCCCACGTTTCCTAGAGATCACAGGTGTAGCTTGTTTAGCAAAGAGTTTCAAATCCTGTCTTTGCTCCTTTCTTGAGGTATGACTTTGGGACAAGTTATTTAATCTCTTTATACCTCAGTTTCTTCATCTATAAAATGGCTCTAATAACCACATAGGGATGTGAAGATTAAATTATTTGTACTACTAATGACTACCAGTATTATCACCATTACTGTTCTGTGCCAGTAGTGGAGTATAAACAACAATTTTGAATTGAAATGGGGATAAAGGACCTCCTGGGGCATTTTGTAAAACTGTAACCAAACCATATTACTACTTTCATCAAGAATGTTGAGTTTATCGTTACCATCTTTCTAAATTCCATATATATGTGTTAGTATGCTGTAATGTTCTTTATCTTTCTGGCTTACTTCACTCTGTATAATGGGCTCCAGTTTCATCCATCTCATTAGAACTGATTCAAATGAATTCTTTTTAACGGCTGAGTAATATTCCATGGTGTATATGTACCACAGCTTCTTTATCCATTCATCTGCTGATGGGCATCTAGGTTGCTTCCATGTCCTGGCTATTATAAACAGTGCTGCGATGAACATTGGGGTGCACGTGTCTCTTTCAGATCTGGTTTCCTCAGTGTGTATGCCCAGGAGTGGGATTGCTGGGTCATATGGCAGTTCTATTTCCAGTTTTTTAAGAAATCTCCACACTGTTCTCCATAGTGGCTGTACTAGTTTGCATTCCCACCAACAGTGTAAGAGGGTAACGATAACCCTATATGCAAAACAGAAAAAGAGACACAGAAGTACAGAACAGACTTTTGAACTCTGTGGGAGAAAGTGAGGGTAGGATGTTTCGAAAGAACAGCATGTATATTATCTATGGTGAAACAGATCACTAGCCCAGGTGAGATGCATGAGACAAGTGCTCGGGCCTGGTGCACTGGGAGGACCCAGAGGAATCGGGTGGAGAGGGAGGGGGGAGGGGGGATCGGGATGGGGAATACGTGTAACTCTATGACTGATTCATGTCAATGTATGACAAAACCCACTGAAGTATTGTGAAGTAATTAGCCTCCAACTAATAAAAAAAATTAAAAAAAAAAAAAAGAATGTTGAGTTTAAACTCCACTTATTTATTGAGTGAGGCAGGTCATTACAGAATCAAGAGTGGTCAATAAGTGGTCCTTTAGTTTCTTTGGAGGTTTTTATTCACTAATCAGATCTCCCTTCTCCCTTTTTTTAAAGTCTGGCATGTTGATTCGACCATATGAGAAATCTGAGGAAATAAACTTTTTCTGTGAGGAGAGAATGGTAGACACCTTAGAAGCAAAGAAGCTTTTACACTGAGAGACATCAGTTCTACAACCAGATTCAGCTGTCTCTCCTTTCACTTGTAAAAAATGACTGATAGACAATAATGAGAGAAAATTAATTTAAAATATAGGTATGGTGCAAAAGGGTGTAATACAGAAAGTAAAAGTTCCTCACCAATCCTCCCAGTAGTCCCGCAAAGTAACCTCTGTTATTTCTTTTGTATCCTTCCAGAAATTTTCTTCGTATATATAAGCATATATGTCAATTCTTAAAATCAATGAATCTCCCTTAAGCCCAAATCTGCAGCCACTTAAGGCCCTTCCCCAGAGACAGCCTGACGGGCTATAATCCATGGAGTCACAAGAGTTGGACACAACTTAGCGACTAAATCACCAGACAACCAGTCTCTTGTGTATCTGAGGATAGTTAATATGATACTTCTGTAAGCTAAAACAGGAATGTATATGCACTGGTATAAAGTGCAATGTATATTTGTCTATGTGAATGTATTTTCTTTTCTCTTCAGATGTTCTACATTTTACATTTCTAGAAGGTTTACCATCAGACAGTGTATGGGAATCTCTCTCTCTTTTCCCCCCACACCCTTACCACAATGGATTTTGTTTATCTTTTTTGATTTTTGCCAATCTTCAGTGAAAAATAGTATCTCACTTCTGGTGATATGTCTTTCTTCAATTATGAGTGAGTTTGAGCATTTTTCATATATTTAGTTGTGTATCCTTTGTTCATTTTTAATTGGATTTCTTCTTAATTTATGTAAAATCTTTATATATTTAACAACTTAGCTCTTTGTTGTAAGGCTTGCACTAGTCTTAAGTTCAGTTTGTTGCTTCTTTTTACTTTGGATATAGAAGTCTCAAAGAAGAAGAAGAAGAAGAGGAAATTACCTTCTGATGTGAATGAAGGGAAGACTGTCTTTATCAGGTATGACTTTCTATCTGGAGAACTGCTGTTTCTGTTGCCTTCTAAGTTTTTCTTCTCTTCTTCCTCCCTCCTTTCCTTCCTCCCTTCCTTTCTTCTTCTTTTTTTTCACTAATTCTGTTAGCTAGGCCAAAAAGTTAGATGCATATAAGACTGTCAGCACATCTGCCTAGGAATGTAGCACACAATGAGAAAAGTGTAGGAGAATCAACTATACACAGGAGATAAACAACAGGGGTCTGTATCTGTCCTTGTTTAGATTTCATTCTTTGTAATTGGGGTGGCGTCATTGGAACAAATGAATTCAACTGTTATTAATAGAAGCATCTTGCTTCTGGCCTTTGTTTTAGGGTGAGTGCAGGGGAGGGATTGTACCTCTTGTCCCAAGTTAATTCTCTTCTCATGCCTGACTGATCTAAAGTCACGTCCATAAAGTGAAGCATCAGTATCATGTTGCCTTTGCTGTTTCCATTGTACTGACTGCTGTAGGTTGGCATTTTCAGGAAGTCGGGATGTCCTTGGTACACCTCAACAGCCTTTTTGTCCTTTCTTAAGTACCATTTTGCTAGGGCTATTTGGGTCTTATTTTAGAGATTTCTGTTTTATTCTCTTGTACAGTCTTTTAAAGATGGTTTTCATTATGCAAGTAATTTACGTTTATTGTGGGAAATTTAGGAAATGAATAGGCAAAAAGACATATACACAAAATTAACTTTCATCACTACTCAAGGAATACCCACGCATGTGTTCATATCATAAATACTTAACAAGGATGATTTCAGCTTATACATGCTGTGCTGTAGCCCATTTTCTTCCTTTATAGCACGTCTCTCCATTTTTTTTTTACTGTGTTATTTGGAATTTCCATATAAATAATTTCATGTTTGTAGAGGATTCTGTGTAATAGGAATGAGGAATGTCACACTTAGAAGCCTGTGACCTCAGTACCAAAGATTCTCTTCTTTACACATCTTTTTAATTTAAAGAGAACTTAGGTAAGTAAAAGGATGGAAGAGAGAAGGCTATGAACACGATGAGGCAAATTAGAAGCAATAATGTAGCTAGGATGTGTCTTATTGCAGAAAATCTTTTTTATCTTGGTTGCTCAATAAGATAAAACTGTTTATGGAACTGTTAATTGAGCAAAAGAGAAGTAAAATTATAGATATTTATTTGGGATTCTTTTTCTTGCCCCTGTAAGGCTGTGCATAACTTGGTTAGGAATCTTTACACTGTGTTGAAATTTAGTAGAACAAAATCTCCTTCCAACATTTTTTAATCCCATCAAGGGAAATAGTAGTTTTCTTTCTCTCTCTCTCTCTCTCTTTTTTTTTAAATACATAGCTAATAAACTTTACCATGTTTGGTTTTGAGTTACTATTTTGAAGGATTTTCTGACTTTTGTGAAATTTTAACTGAAACTTAGATTTCATAGGAGTACAGAGGAGACTTTGAGAGACGTTTGACTTCTCATTTGCTGTCAGTCTTTTGGTTGTAAGGGAAACTAATTTTGGCCAATTTAAGTGAAAAACCTGGTTTGTTGGATGAACATTAGGGTAGCTCACAGAATCAGAGTTGTCAAAGAGCAGACCTCAAGAAGGGACCTTTGTTGTGGAAGACTGTGTGATCCTTTCTCTGAAGACACTCATTCTTGTTTTATCCCTTGTAAAGTATAACATGTATTCTGTAAAGTATGTGTACAACCCAGTGACATTTTTCATATATATATAACCACAGATACACATATACCTTTATATGTGGAGATACATATATATGTTGCAGAACATTTTCAGCTCCCCACAGTGCTGTTTTGAGGTGAATCTGTATCTACAACTTCTGGTCTTTGTATATGTGTGTTCAAGTTTTATATTCCTGGGAGAGAGAATCTGATTAACAGAGGAGGGTCAGTCGGTTATGGCCGATGGGCACAGTCATACATCGGTGGCCTGGCTAGTGGGGGTCACCCCTTGGTGCTATCCTTCAGGAGGGTAGTTCCAAGGAACCACTTCAGATGATGTCTGGCTCACTCACCTTGTACTGGAACACAGGGTCTCACTTTTGTAACTGACCTCTCTTGTGACCTGATTGTCCTCCATAGAAACCTGTCCTTCGATTCAGAGGAAGAAGACCTTGGGGAGCTCCTGCAGCAATTTGGAGATCTTAAATATGTCCGTATCGTCTTGCATCCAGACACAGAACATTCTAAAGGTATTTGCTGTCATCTGGTCAGGCCCAAAAGGATTGAGACCACTGTCATGGGCTCTGACTAGGTTACATGAGAGCATAATGTGTGCCACTCTGAGGGGTTCACCATCTTCCAGGTTTCTGTGATCCGTAGAAGCTCCAAGGACATTCTGAGGTTGTCTTCCAGTGATGTCAAACTCAGCATCTGTCATGGTGCTGCCAGCCATAATTTTGTCTAAGCTTTTTAAGCTCTTGCTTATTTACTTTAGGGTAATGAATTCCATTTGTTGTTCTTTGAATTTCAAATGTGATAGCATCTCATGGGTATTAATCATTCCACAGTGCTTGAAATTACTGAGATATTTTTCAGTTGCTTTTGTTAGTGAGGGAAGCCGATGGAAACTTTGTTGCAATGCCAGCAGTCAAAAGGAAAAGCAGAAGTGCTGCCTTAGTGGTGGTGCTGTTTTTTATTTCCCCCTAAGCTATTTCTTTTGAGCTTAAAGGTTGACCACTTCTCATTCTGATATACTGTTGTTAGATAAGCATCTTTTCAACCCATTCATAACCTTTGATTTTATTAAGTGCAGTTGTTCTGCTAAAGCAGTGACTTTTTAATTCATTCTGGTCCTTGATCCCTTTGAGATCTAGCAAGAACTCTGAACCCTATCCTCATAAAAATGCCATTTCTGAGTGTTTTGGAGCTCTCTGGAGCCTATCTGTGGATTAATTACCTCCTTTCTAAATCTTCTTATTTTCCAGTTTGATGAAACCTGATCATTTTTAGGTTTTATATAGCTATAGAAGATGTAAAATGAGGTAGTATAATGGAAAAAAGACTAAACTGCTTTCTGGAGGTTAGGGGTCTAATCCCAGCTAAATCACCAGCTGGGTGATTTTTTGGCACCCATTTAACTACTGTGGGCTTTCGTTCCTTATCTGTAAAATGAGTGGGTTCAACTATAGTAATCACTTAAGGTGCCTTTAGCTCTGATACTCAATTATACTTCTTGGACCTTCTCCATTTTTATTTTTCTGAAAATGGGCAACTAGAATTGCATAGAATGTTGCAAGTACTGTCCGATACTGCTTGACTCTGATCATCTCTTTTATCTGTTTCTGAGTGCCCTGATGTATTGGGTTGACATTTTTAGAATGGAGTCTGTGGTTGAATTGCTCAATCTCTTTCTTGGTCTGTTAATATTAGCTGAGAGTTAATGGTTTTAATAAGCATAGTTTGCTTTTTTCCCCCCCATGATACATTGTCTTTCCCTAGCTCATATTAGATTTTCCTGGCACTTTTTCTGCCTACTCACACAGCCTTGGCCACCTCCTACCCCTCATTCCTGTCAACTGCTATTTTACTGCCTGGAAGGACTAAGTATTATCTGAAGACTTTTAGGGAAGTGTTAAAACTGACCCAGTAGTTACCCTGGAAATTCCCATGATAATATTCTTACCCATTCAGAGAGAAGAACCCATCTTATTTTCTTCATATTAAACTTCTTTCTATATTACTTATTGCTTCCTATTGAGTATCTACTAATGGTGGATGTTATGGTAGGTGCTTTGGATGTAGAAACAGCCAAGAAACATGGGCTTTCTTCCTGAGACATTCAAGTCTTTTGGGGAAGATGCTCCCTGACATTCATAATAGAAATGGGAGTGGAGAATGGCTGGGGTAGAGTGCGGGGGCAGGGGAGGGGCAGTGCGGGGGTACTTAGCTCTGCCTGCAGGAGGTAGGGAAGACCTCACTAGGTGTGGCCTTTGGGTTGGCGTGCCACGTGTGTCTTTGCAGTTAGTTGGCTGCCATTCATTCTTAGAGGGGCGAAAGGTCCGTGCACCAGTAGCTCTAGGAAATATGGCACTGCCTTCCTCTGTGAGGGAAGAATTAAGGTTTATAGGAATGCTAACAAAGTATTATGGAACTTAATTTTTTTTTTTTTTTTTTTTAGTTTACTGTAAAGTGAACTGTTTTTTTCCTTATAAAAGCTGCTTTTTATCAAAAGCAAAAGATTTGGATAGTTGATAGGCCCTGCCTTTAACCAGTGAAAGGTATGACTGTGGAAATTCTATAGCAGGAGTCAAAAGTTGAGCTCATGACTTTCCAGTTCACCAGTATATTCATGGGATAGAGGCCATGGACTTTTACTCCAGGAACTGGACCTGCCCTCATCTGATGCCTCCTAAGTGATTTTGATCTGTAGTTTCAGGCTTAAGTGGTTGCTGCTGCTGCTGCTTTTTTTTTTTTTTTTTTTAAAGTCCTAGAGGACTTAGAAAGTGATACTGAAACATTAGGCTGGAATTCCTCTAGTATTTTTTGTGGCTGTTTCTCATTGCATGAGACTGTGCGACTAAAGTTTCTAAGAAGCATTAGAAAAGATGAAGGAAGTAATAGTAAAATTTCACCATGAGCAGGTGTGCTGTCTTGCCTGTCTTGAACCCCTGGTGCTGGACACAGTGCTTTTAGTTAAGTTTCATTGTACTTAACAAAAGGATGCTACTACCCCTTCCATTCATGTCAGGCTGCCGCCATGCATAGTGGTGTCTTTGGCTTCCGTGTGGGCCATGGGAGTTTGGGATCTCACTTAGTTTTATCTCTCTATGCAGGCTGTGCGTTTGCCCAGTTCATGACTCCAGAAGCAGCCCAGAAATGTCTTGAAGCTGCTTTTCCAGAGGCCGAGGTAAGGAAGACATTTCCTTTACTCTGTAACTTAGGTGATAGTAGCTCCCAGGGACAATAGCTGATATTTCAACAAAACTTGATTATTATTATTGTCAATGATATAAAAATAATAAAGCTAAGACTTATTGAACACATAACGTGTGTTAGGACTTCCCTGGTGTCTCAGATGGTAAAGAATCTACCTACAATGTGGGAAACCTGGCTTCGATCCCTGGGTGGGGAAAATCCCCTGGAGGAGGGCATGGCAACCCAGTCCAGTATTCTTGCCTGGAGAATCCCATGGACAGAGGAGCCTGGTGGGCTACTGTCCATGGGGTCTCAAAGAGTTGGACACGACTGAGTGACTAAGCACAGCACTGTGTGTGTTAGGCACTGAGCGTTACACGCGTGACCTTGTTTAAGCCTCACATCAGCCCTATAGTTGTTTGTAAGGTAAGTAATCATATCATTATCCTTTATAGGTGAGGAAGCAAGTATAATAATCTATATTATGGATCAGTTCCTGTATATCAGTCTCTATCCTAGGCTGATGGCGTGAAAGACTGGGACAAGAAGGGATTAAGGCCATCTGTGAAGTGGAGTAAATGTTTGAGAGAGAAAGTGTGTAGATGATAGAGAATTTTTCTGTGATTCTATAACCAAGTATATATTGTTTTGAGCCAAGTTATCGTGTATTGCCATTGTCTCTTAAATTCTCATGAGTAGAGTTATAACTACCATTTCATTAGCTTTCTTTAGCATACTAAAAATTTGCCTATTTACAGATCGTTTTTCTTAATTTGGTCCTACTTTGGGACTAATCAACTCCCTGAAAACAAATGAACATGTGGCCTTTGAACAGCTGTGCTAAATACTGTTCGGCTCAGTGATCCACTTGCATGCGGCTGGCCTGAAACATCCTAGCGGCGGGGGTCCACACAACAGGGGGGTTTGCTGTTTTCCCTTTCCTTGGTGCTCCTTCTCAGGTGCTTAGTTTCTACTCATCATGAATTTTAAGAGAGGTCTCAATCTGTTTCAGGGTGGTGGACTTAAACTGGATGGCCGGCAGCTTAAGGTTGACTTGGCAGTGACCCGTGATGAGGCTGCAAAACTCCGGACAAAGAAGGTGAAGAAGCCGACTGGGACCCGTAACCTCTATCTGGCCCGAGAAGGCTGTGAGTAGTGGCAGGGAGAGGGGAACCAGGATTTGGAGTAGCTGGCCACTTGCCATGAGAGCGACCTGGCAGTAGTATGTTTGGAGCATGTTTCAAATTAAAAATCCTGCATCCTCTTTAACTGTGGTATATTATTATTTTTCCATTTTAGCAGATGTAGCTTTCTGTTAGAAAGCCTTCACCCAGTTCATGGAGTAGCCAGTCCCTGTTCTCCCTTCTGATTGACTGACTGCCTTTAGACCTTTTCATCAGAAGATTATCAGGGCAAAGAGGGAGGAAAAACTCAAATTACCTTTGTCCCTTGTCATAATTTCTGATGGCTTTTCTGAACGAGTTAAAAATTATGACTAAAATAACTCTTTTGGACTACTCATGGATTTTAAATATGCACTGAGTACCTTTCCCTTAGTGTCAAAAAGATAATCAGAAATTAGCTTTAATTAAGACAAAAGAGAGAATTCCTTCCTTTGGGTCACACAGTATTGCCACCTGCTGCACCTTACTGCCCAAACTAGCAAATGGGAGGCCTTTAACCTTTGAGACTGGGCCCTGTGTGACAGTGTGGCTGTTCTCTTGGTTGGCCTATCTCGCCGCTTAGCAATGGCTCCCAAATACATGAGCAGGGAGATTTCCAGATGCCTAAAATGTACTTATTTCCAGAACTTCCTTTAGGCCTTCCCATCTGACTTTGGGCACAGCATGAAATTTTTTGAAGGGAAGGAAGAAGAGGAACAAAATCACAAAATGTTCAGAGTTTTAGTCCTTGAGAGCAGCTCATAGACAAGAACTTAGCCCTGTAGCCTATTTCTGGACCTACCCAGATACCACTGTGTCCTGGCCAGCATAGTCCTCTGGGCCCTCTTCAGAGAGCTTGCATCATTCACATCACATTCCTCTTATTGCTCAGTGAAAATTCCCTTGCTGATGTCTTGGCCTTTTTCCCTCTTTCTGCAGTGATTCGTGCTGGGACGAAGGCTGCAGAGGGTGTGAGTGCTGCTGATATGGCCAAGAGAGAACGAGTGAGTAGATTAGGCACCAGCTTCAGGTTCTGCAGGACTTAATATAAATCGATAAATAATAATACTAAAGGTTCTCATCAAAGAGCCAAGCAAGTATCGGTCACAGGTGCTACTTACACTGTTGTTAGAAAACAGGTGTATGGGTGGAACAGTCACTAACCCAACGTTACACATAATATCTTGTCAACACACGTACTGGGTCTTATTCTTTGTTTTCGTAATGCCCAACAGTATGTGTTTGCCAGATAGTATGCTTCTAGATCATGAAGTAGACACTTAGAGGCTCAGGCTATATATAATTAGGTGGCAGTATAAATGCAGAATAACGTGAGAAAGGAAGGTCATTGTGGGCTAGAGTAAACAGGGAGGGAAGTGTGGATGTGAGTCTTGAAAGGGAGAGATAAGATGTATTTTGGTGGAGGGAGGGTGGTACCTCCAGATTATGAAATCATTTTAGAAAAACCCCATATTATGGGATTTCTAGTGATAACTGATACTGTTGAGTTCCTTTGCTGCTTGGCCATCTTTGTTCCAATAATGTATACTTTTGCCCTTGTTGCTTACTTTCACAAAGCTAAGCCAGCCTAGAAGGGTAAAGATGCATGATCACTAATAGCATTAGCTCTGGAACCTATAAGTGCAAAAGCTGATGGACAGAGATGAGAATATAGTGACAGGCGGAGGCAGCGTGTCTCTTCTGTGTGCAGGTCCTAGACTGGTGTCCTTGACAGTTTTTGGTAGTGAACATCTGGAGGTCATGGTATGTGGGGGGTATTGGATGCCCTTTTCTGGTCACAATGCGATAGTGACACATTTAATTCTCCTTAAGGTGAATTTTCCTAGCAAAAGGCTCACTAGATTGTATGCATTATAGTTAAATAGCAGACACAGCTTTTCCTGGGAGAAAAATTGCACTGTTGAATTTAACATGATAACCCTTCAAATAGCCCTTTTAATATTTGTTTCCAGGGTATTTATTTTGTGAGTTGCTGTAATAGTACCTTTACCAAATAAGAAGTGGCAAAAATGAAACTTGATAAAAGTTTAACTTAAAACTTTTTTCTATCAACTATATGTCAATAAAAATCAAGATATATAAAAACCTTAAAAAAAACAAAAAAAAAAACCTTTTTTCTACTGAGCTGCTTTTAAGAAACAAGTCAGGAGAAGAAGGTCACCCTTTCACTTTAGAGATAGGTTGTCCTGGGGCCAGTGCTTTGTGCAACATAGGTGAGGCTCTGGAAACTGTTTCTATTGACGTTTCTTTGCCTCAAGGTGGCAGAGTTGAGACAAGACAGTATTCTGTTGCGTATTCTTTAAATCCATTTCCTTTTGGAAGGACTAAATAATGTTTGAATTGATGGATAGGTAAGGACTTGGCATAGATGTTAACTACAGTATTATTTATTATTTGCTGTGGGCCAGATTTGAGCTTGGGATTTTATGCATATTGCCTTATTTCAGCCTCACATCAGTACTGAAAAATCGGTATTATATTTTGATCTGCAGTTCTACCCTGTAGGTGAAATTATTGAGGCTTAAAAAGTGTTATGTAACTTCTCGAATTCAGCCCGACTCCAGAGTCCATGATCTTATCACCCACCCACCCTCTTGCCTCCTCGAACCTTTCTTTCCCTGTGTGCTGGGCATCATCAAAAGGCTGCAGTGTGGATGATTTCCCATATTTTTTCTAGATGTGTGATTACTGGATTGGGGTCATGGTTCTTTCCTGTTGGAGAATTATGTGTCTGTATCTTTAAAGGGTGGATTGTACTGTTAACAATTCGTTGTTCTTTCAGTTCGAGCTGCTGAAGCATCAGAAACTCAAGGACCAAAATATCTTTGTCTCCCGGACCAGGCTGTGCCTGCACAATCTCCCAAAGGCCGTGGATGACAAGCAGCTCAGAAAGCTGCTGCTGAATGCCACCAGAGGGGAGAAGGCGGTGCGCATCAAGGAGGTGAGAGTTGGCCCTTCCCACTCAGGACTTCGGCGCTCATCCTGGGTCAGAGCGCATGTTTAGTTCAGGCTGTGGTGCTAGTGGGTTTCCCTGGTGGCTCAGCAGTAAAGAATCCACCTGCGTTGCAGGAGACATGGGAGACGCAGGTTCAATCCCTGGATCAGGAAGATCCCCTGGAGGAGGACATGGCAACCCACTCTTATTCTTGCCTAGGATATCCCATGGGCGGGGGAGTTTGGCGGGCTGCAGTCCAGGGCGTCTCAAAGAGTTGGACACAACGGACGTGACTGAGCATGCACGCCCATCATGCTAGTAGATTGACAGATTTTCTTTTGGGCTCATGGTCAGCAGACAAGACTGAGTTTGGTGATTTTCATAGTTTGTGGGGGTTTAAAAAACTTTTTTCCCTCTTCTAAGAACTGTTTTTCACATCTGACCAAGTTGCAGCAGAATGTGCAGAAGTATCTGTACTCATGACTTAATTTAGCAAGCATTTATTGGACACCCGCTGCATTCTCAGCATTATACCAGGTGCACTAATGTTAGTTTTCTTGCAGAGAAAATAATCCATGTCCTCTGCTCTTTAGAGGAGCATTTCACTGCCATTTAGGCTCTTGTGCTGTAGGAAGTTCTCAGTGCCCTGTGGTGAGCACGGGGAATCACTCGGGTCTTCAGCAGCTGTGTTAGACAAACTCTGAATTCACACCAGGACTTCCTCAGGCTCTGTGTGACTACAGAAACCTCTGTCCTGCCCCCACAGCACCCCCACACTCCTGTTGTGGCATTTATTACCACACTGTCCTGTGATTGTTCGTCAGACGTTCGTCAGTCATTTCTCCCAACCACACTGAGCTCTCTGAGAGCAGGTGTCATCTCATTGTTCCCAGTGGTTGGCGTAGTACCTGGCACATAGTCATCTCTTGATCAGTGTTTATTGAATAAGTAGCATAGCCAGTATGACAAATCTGCTTTGCTCTGATTCATCACTGTAAACTATTTTCCTACTCCTGGAAATTCTCTTCAAAACGTATGATATTGCCATTCGGAGAATTATAGGAGAGAATGTGAACATAGCTGACGCCACTCTTGGTAAAACCATTCAAAGAGTTACTGTCGTAGGAGTCAGTTGTGTAATTTCTCATCAGCATCCGCAGTGCCTAGTAAGAGTCTGCATATCTAACACCTGTCATCGCTTAGAGACATGTATGTGTGTTTAACAGGATATGCATTATATTGAATTTTCTCTTTAAATCTTTTGTACGTGTAAGTATAGTGTTTCACCTAAGATAGTAAGCTTTTTGGAGATGAGAGCCTCATTTTATGCTTTTCTTATTTTAAATGAATACCTAATCATTTTACTATACACTGAAAGCTAACAACATTGTAAATCAACTATACTTCAATAAAAATTTTTTAAAAAGCAAGAAAAATCAGAAAAGCAAGAAAATGTTTCTTTTGAAATACAATCCAAATTTCTTAATCACTAAGAAAACTAAGGAAAAAAAGAGTGTCAAGACACAGTTTCTATGGTTCTGTTATAAAACATGCCAGATGAGCCACAGGTTAATACAATGTAAATGTTCATCTCAAAAATAAAAACAACCTACCAGTAGTGCCAAGAGATGGAATATTTAGTAACATCCCCACGGAGGATATTTCCACATTGTTTTGAGTGTATAGAGTTTTAATGTTTCGATAAGGTGCGTCTTCATCACATGCCACTTCATTGATGCTGTGTTCAGCCAGTCTGCCGTCCGCAGTGGGCCGGTATCTCTTGATGGCCCCTCCTCTGGCTATGGGTGGTAGTCACTTCACCTGCTCAGTACTGTCCTGACTCAGTTCTTTCATTCTTCTGCTTTGTTCAAAAGACTGGCAGCTTCTTTGCCTTGGGCATCACAGTCATAACTCTGAAGGTCCAGAATAAATCCAGATCCAGGCGGGTAAATTCTCAAATTGGCAGAAGCTGCCATTTTTATGTAGGTTGCTAAATAGCCACGGTCCTGCCGGGTGTGCACTGACTCCGTCATCACCTGCTCCCAGAAAATGGACTAGAGGCCTTTGGAATGATCTCACCATCCACCTTGGCTCTGAGCTTGAAGTCGAGGGTGCTGTGCCATGCTGCATCGAGGCGAAGCCCTGGGGCGGGCCTGGGGGAGGCAGCTGAGGAGCCTGGAGGACTGTGCAGCGTGTCTGGCTGCCTATATGCACTTCTCGATTTCCCTGCAGTACATGGCACCGTTCTAGGTACACAGTAGATACTGGACATATACCAAATGCGGCGTCCACATGTCCCCGATACCTAGACTTCTCCATTTCCTGACAACCACAGCTTCCTGGGAGTAAAACCATGTAAATGATCAGTTTTCCCAAAATACCCTACCATTCCTCAGTGCCCCAAGATGCCTGGTACAGCTTAAAGCTTTAGGAGAAAATCATGCCAGAGGAGATCTGAGCTCTGAGCAAACACAGCTGAAGCTTCTCCCTGTATTTCTGAGGCTGTTTGTTGGTCAGGGTCTTCCTCATGCCTGAACTTTCTTATCTATCAGGCCTTCATCCTTCCCTTCTTCAGTAATATCTCTTCTGAGTGGTTCTTTAGTAGGAGACTTGCAGACAGCACTTCAGGCTTGGTGCTGACATATACAATCCCAAGTACCATGTACCTCTCAGCTTGTATGTGCTGTCATGTCAGCAGTTAGCCGTTAAAATTCTTCCTTGGGAAGTTTATCTACTTGCTTATTTGGAGGTCTGTGTGCTGCTGCTGCTGCTAAGTTGCGTCACTCGTGTCCGACTCTGTGCGACCCCATAGACAGCAGCCCATCAGGCTCATCTGCCCCTGGGATTCTCCAGGCAAGAACACTGGAGTGGGTTGCCATTTCCTTCTCCAATGCATGAAAGTGAAAAGTGAAAGTGAAGTCGCTCAGTCATGTCCGACTCTTATCGATCCCATGGACCGCAGCCTGCCAGACTCCTCCGTCCATGGGATTTTCCAGGCAAGAATACTGGAGTGGGTTGCCATTGCCTTCTCCGGAGGTCTGTGTGGATGTCTGTAAACCCTTAGAAAGCAATAAAATACCTATTTAATGTGTGCTGTGCTCTCAGTAGGTATATTCTAATAAAACAGACATTCATAAGTGTTACTCCAGTAAAACTCTTGTGATGGTGATATAGATGAAGACTGTTTCAATAACCTGATTTCTTGTTGAAGCTGTTAAAGATCTTTATCCTCTAACTACTGATTCTTTTCCTCACTCTACTGGTAGTGTCGGGTGATGCGAGACCTGAAAGGAGCTTATGGGAAAGTTAAGGGTCAGTCCTTGGGCTACGCCTTTGCAGAGTTCCAGGAGCACGAGCATGCCCTGGCAGCCCTACGCCACATCAACAACAATCCAGAGATCTTCGGGCCTCAGAAAGTGAGCCTTGTCCCATGGGGGAAATCTGTCCTCTGGGGGCCATTTATGGGAAGCCCTCTGACACTTGTGTGATGGGTAAGAGTGGCAAGGCCTTGGAGAAGTGAGCAGTGATTCAGGTGATGAGATGATTGGAGGGAACTCTAAATTGGGTAGTGTGCTTGCAGAACTGGCCCCTTGCCTTTAAGTAGAGGGAAGTGAGCATCACCCTCTGACTTGCAAGCAAGAGGGTAGTGGGGGTGGGGGTGGCGAGCATCTCAGCTCATTGCCTGCAGAGATTAAGAAATTGAATGACAGTCTGTCTCCTACTGCTGCAGAGACCAATAGTGGAGTTCTCTTTGGAAGATCGAAGGAAACTTAAAGTCAAGGAACTGAGGATCCAGCGCAGCCAGGTACAGAATTGAAATTTTTTTCTTTTCTCTTTGTTTTTTTAATTGTGGTAATATATGCATCACATAAACTCTACTGTTTGTAAGCATACAGTTCAATTTTTTTTCAGACCATATTTAAGCTCTTGTTCAGTTGTGGTTCTAGTCCCTTAAATTAGGTCTCTGCCTTGTAAGGTTCTTGGTTACCCTTTCCTCTTAGTTTCCTAGAACTTTGCAGGCTGTCTCTTTTCTGCTGGCCGGGCCGGTGATAGCTCCACAGATGGAAAGGGACAGGAGAACCAGCCCGATGCTGTTACCGGTCAGCAGTGCTTGGTGATGGTACATGTCAAAATTAATAGCCAAGGTTAAGTTGTACATTACCTGTAGATTTCAGCTGTCTCTTTTTTCATCTTGTGTACTCCAGAAGTGTGATGCCTGGTAGTTTTGGTACTGTTTCTAGTCTAGTGTAATGTAGAGGAACTCTGGGAACAGGAAGACTCCTGTTCAAACTCAGGCTCTGCCCCTTTCTGAGTTCCTTGGCAAGTTACGACCCCTCTCAGCTTCAGCTTCTAATTTATAAAAAATAGGTGTAATATCTTCTGCGTTTAACATGTGTAAGTTGTCTCACAAGCTCCACAGTCAGTACTCATTCTCTTGTCCATCATGCCACAGGACATAGAAGGCCAGGTTATTCTTGATATCATAACTCTTACAGATCTCATCGATACTATACCTTAACTTGCATATATACCAAATGTGTGCTGTGTTCTGGGTCTTTATGGTGTATATTATGAGCTTGACCCATAGAAGAGGAGTTTCAGTGATTCATTCCATGACCCTAGGTTGAAAAAACCTGGGTTCTGCTTATTATTCAAGGCAGCTTTGTTATTGTAGTTATAGAATTATTTAATGCCTCAGTCAGAGGTGATTCTGTAACTTCTGGCTTTAAAAAAAAATTCAGGTGGCCTTACTTGTTATGTACACTTATGTACATACCCATCTTTCTGTGCCCCTTTCCCCTGACTCAGGGATACATCTACTCAGTTTCCATACTCATATTCCCCAAGTAGCATTTCCCCACCTCTCAAAATAGATCAGACTTTATTACTTGTGCTTTCATGAACTTCCTTAGACTCTTTTTTAGTTTTTTACTTGATTTATATCTCTTTTCTTCACTGGGCTGCAAGTCCTAAAAAGTAGACACTTCATTCTTTCATCTGTACCTTTATCACTTAAAGACTGGCTCATAAGAGGCATAAATTAATAATAGACCTTTGTTCTCCCACTCTGCCTATTTAGATTTCTGAGGTGAAAAGGACAGAATAACATTCTTATTACTGCATTGATTTCACATGAATCTTCTTTGTCTTCCCCTACTTGTGCAAAATAAATATGCAAAAATATGCAAAAAATACTTTATGTCTTCCTTCTCATGTCTTTTCCTTATCTTCATTTCATTTATTTTTTTCTCTAAGGTTCTTCCTTTTTTTTTTAATGTGAATTTGAGTTTCTAACCTATCATTTTGTCTCTCTTAATAAATTCATTTAGTATTTCTTGTGATGCAGGTCTACCAGTGATAAATTTCCTTAATTTTTCTTTGGAGGTGGGTAGGTGCCTCACCAACTGGCTTGCAGGATCCTAGTTCCCTGATCAGGAATCAACCTAGGGCTCTGGCGGTGAGAGCACCAAGTTCTAACTACTGGGCCCCAGGGAATCCCCAGATTTCTTTAATTTTTGTTTGTCTGGGAAAGTTTTATTTTTCCTTCACTTTTGAAGGATAATTACATGGATACTGAACTCTAGGTTGGTGATTCCCCTGCCCCACACACATACTTTAAACACTTTATTCTGTTTTCTTCTTGCTTACATGGTTTCTGAAGGGAAATCCAGTGTAATCTTAACTTTGTTCCTCTGTGGGTAACGAGTTTTCCCCACCTCTGGGGAAAGATTTTTCTCCTTGATTTCTTGCAATTTGATATGATATGCCTAGATGTACATTTTTTTTTTGGATCCTGTTTGGTGTTTGTCTGAGCTTCCTGAATCTGTGGTTTAGTGTCTGTTGTTAAGTTTGAAAATCTTCAACTCTCATTACTTCAGATATTTCTTCTCATTCCCATTACACCTTTGCCCCATGCTGCTGGGCCTTTCTTGTTTGTTTTCTGCTGGCTTTTGAGTTTGGGGTGTACCTACACTTTCCCCTCATTTCTGCATGGTTGTTTTGTGTCCCCTACCCAGTACCCCTCTGTTATGATGTCAGGGCCTGTGAACTATTTGTGTTCACTTTCTTAAAGTCTCTAACTATTTGGGGGAAGAATTCCCCTTCTCTCACCAAACTCAGTCCTCTTCTGCTGCGTGTTTCCAGCAAATAAATCTCACCTAGTAACCAAGTAGCATTCTCTCGTCTTCTGCAGCAAAAAGTGAAATCCAAGCCGGGAACTGGTGACTCCCAGCAGGTACCACCAGAGCCTGGGAAAAAGCAGCAACAGAAAGCGGCTCAGAACCACATGCAGGAGCAAGGCCAGGCCTCCGCGCAGCGGAAGGGGCCGGCGGGCTCTGTCTCGTGGGCAGGGTTCCAGACCCAGGCCGAAGTGGAGCACGTGGAGCTGCCTGATGGGAAGAAGAGAAGAAAGGTCCTGGCGCTCCCTTCACACCGAGGCCCCAAAATCAGGTGAGAAGTGGGATGGCTTCTCAGAGGGTTTGTCTTACTTCACCATTTTTCCTCTTTGAGGCTTTTGTGTGGATAAAAGGGATGCTGGTTGCGCCAGTCTCGCAAGCAGTATCTCTGTGCCGGCAGAGTCACTCTTGGACCAAATGGAGGCCCGAGCAGGACTGGCCGTGGGCGCCTCAGCAGAGCCTTCCAGGGTGGACTCTCATGCCGTTTTCCTCCTCCTCTGAAGTGCTTCCTCTTGTCTTGATGGCTGTCTCTGAGGCCCACCTACTTGAGGTTTCTCTGGAACAACAGATTAATGCTGTCAACAAAGATCAATCTTTGCGAAATTTTTGTTAAGTAAACAATGTTTTTTGAAAGTCCCTTGAGGTTTTTAAGCCAAAGCAAAAGACAAGTATACAAATGTTGAGCCCTAGGACATTTTGTTGCAGTATCCCTTGATTTCTCAGGGGCTTAGAGCCAGTATAAGAGGAGACATTTTATCTTTTGGGCTGAGAAAACCTCAGGAGTGCCAATTAGAGGAAGAACTCAGGGTGACACTTGACCATGTTGTTTCAGGTTGCGGGACAAAGGCAAAATGAAGCCTCTCCCTCCCAAGAAGCCAAAGCCCCAGACAAACCACCAGAAGCAAGAGAAGCAGAAATTATCTTCCAAGCAGGTAAGTTCTGTAGGCCCTGAGGCTCTGGTATGGCACAGCTGCCGGGGTCAGCAGCCACTTGAGCCTTGATTAGTTAAGCAAAGGAAAAGGCTTCTTCTAGATTGCAGTTAGAACAGGACTGCAGATGTGGAGGTATACAGTCCTAAAAGTAGGGAGAAGAATACAGTGAACCCCATGTATTTGTCACTCTGCTTCAACAATTATCTTGTTTTACCTACGCACCCCCCCACCCCATCCTGGGAGTATATTACAGTGAACTCTACCTCACTTGTAGATGTACCCCATGTAGAAGTGAGGTATATTGCACAGAAAAATATCTCAGGATTCATCTCCAGCTGATCAGGCCTTAAACACACATATGGTGGCTCAGATGGTAAAGAATCTGCCTGCAGGGTGGGAGGCCCGGGTTTGATCCCTGGGTTGGGGAGATGCCCCTGGAGAAGGGAATGGCTGTCCACTCCTCTTCTTGCCTGGAGAATTCCACGGACAGCAGAAGCCTGGCAGGCTGCAGTCCATGGGGTCACAAAGGTTGGGACACGACTGAGCGACTAACACTTGCTTTCACTTTAAACACACATGTACAGAGACACATGTTATGCCATCATCACATCTAATGAAATTAATAAGAAACCCTTACTAGCTAATATATGGCCCATATTAAAACATTCCCAGTTACCTCAAAAATACATATTTTTAAGTTGGTTCGTATAAATCGGGTTCCAAACAAAAAGCTGGGATCTTACTTCCTCAGCCAGGGGTTGAAGCAGTGCCGCAGCAGTGAAAGTGTCCAGTCCTGACCGCTGGACCACCAGGGAATTGCCTGTACTTGGTTTTTAAATCTCTTAAATCTTTTTTCCCCGCATAATATCCAGTCTTCCTTACTACACCCTTTTTTCCATGCCATTAATTTGCTGGATCAGCCAGGTCCTTGGTCTTTTAGAATATAATACCTTTTAAATTTAGCTGCTTTCTTCCTTGTTGCTATCATTTAACTTGTTCCTGTAATATCCCATGTTGCTTACAAACGATGTTAGACCCAGAGCCTTGATTGGATTTAGGCTCAGTTTTCTTGGTGAGAGTGTTTCATAGGTGGTGCTGGGTGCCTTCTGTTGTATTGTACCATAAGGTGCGTAGTGTCTGGTTGCCTCTTTTTTTTTTACTTTTTATTTTGTATTGGATTATAGTCAATTAACACTGTTGTGATAGTTTTAGGTGGACAGCAAAGGGACTCGGCCCTACATATATATGTATCCATTGTATACATGGATCCAGGCTGCCACATAACATTGAGCAGAGTTCCCTGTGCAATGCAGTAGGACCTTGTTGGTTATCCATTTTAAACAATACTACAAAGTGTGCGTGTCAGTCCACACTCCCTAACTGCCCCGTCACCCCATTCTTCCTCCCTTGGTTCCCCCATTTTTAGTGATGCTTTGATTCATCAGTAGCCTTAGAGATTGTCTGCTTCACCCCTCCATTTGTAAAGTCTCAGCACCCATTGATGATTGCTGTTTATTTAGATCTGTATTCAGTGCGAGTTGCAGAATGGTAATTTCTTAATTTTATCAACCCTTATGTGTTTTTTAAGTAAAATTCTAGAAAAAAGAGCCTTCCTTTATCAACTGTTTGGTTACCATGGAATACCATTTGTGTAGGGAAAGCAAGGTAATTGCTTGAGTTTTTTTTTTCTTTTTATCAGTTCCCAGAGTAATGAGTTGTTGCCCTACCAGCCCTCTCTGAGAAAGTAAGGTTTTTGTAGCATTGTGAATTCCCGAGTTTCTGTGTACTTGACATGTTTCAGCCAGATGCAGTCACTATTCTGTCCCATCTGAGGCCAGCAGAAGCCCCTTCAGGTTGACTCCTGAGTCCTGACATAACCTTGCCTGTGCTGGTGTCCTTGCTTCTAACACTGGGATGTCCCCACTTATCTATTACTTTATCAGTCCTGGCATTATTTTCCAAGGGGCCCTGGCTCTTTTTAGTAGAAGTTGGTGGTCATATGTTCTTGATCACTTGAGGTCAAATTTTCTTTTTTCCTTGCCTAGTCCCTTTATTTTAAGAGTACAAAATGCATTTGCCTTCTCATCCTACTCAAGAAATCTGTGTCTCTGGGAAGCCTCTGACCCAGCTGACTATCTTATGGAGGTCTCTTTGAAGCCCTGTAATCCTTGGTGAAGGAAAGGGCAAGCGAGACCATCCGGACTCAAGGCTGACTCATCCTTGAGGAGATCTGTATGAGCATTTGGGAGTTGTAGTGGGGGCGGTGTTTTAGTGGGGCCCTTCTCTTAGGCATTCCTGGTCTGTTTTCTCACCGATGGACAATTGTTGTGAGATCACTCCCTAGAAGTCCCTCATGTGATGGACAAGATCTCTGAACCTAACTCTTTCCCTTGGTTGGCCTGAGGGTAAGGTAATGCTTAATGCTTGAAACTGATTATCTTATGTTTCCTTTCCTTTCATTTGTAGGTACCTAGAAAAAAAGCTAAAGGAAATAAGACGGAAGTTCGTTTCAACCAGCTGGTGGAACAATATAAGCAGAAATTATTGGGACCTTCTAAAGGAGCTCCTCTTGCAAAGCGGAGCAAATGGTTTGACAGTTGATGATGCTAGAAGACTGGGTAAGGAACTGGATTGTGTGCATCTTGGTAATGCTTCCTCCCCCCGCCACTTGTCACTTACTGAGGGAAGAAGACCCCTGAGAGCACTGCCACTTCGGGATGTGAATGTTTGGACTTTGGTTCCTCCTGTGCGTGGTTAGCTAACCACAAAGAGGACTATCAGAAAAACATGTGACGCTTCTTACATATTCTGAGTAAAGTTGTGTCTATTAATTCTTAATCCATTTTAATTGTGTTTCTCAAATGGAAACAATTATAAAAAGCATTCTTGACTGCCAAAGTTTTAAGATGTATATTTTGTTAAGTGTCTTCTCTAAATGAGATAATTTGTGGCTTTTTAAATAACAGACTCATTTTTAATATATGTGACTCCTTTATTATAATTTATAAATGTCTTTAATATTCCCAACTATCATTCAGTCATGTAGGCTTACATACTGCAGGAATTAAGAAAGAGCAGAGAAAAATGATTTCCAACCTAATCTCTGAGGGTGGGAGAAACTTGGAAAGTAACTGAGGGCATGGGGCCTAGCCAGGAGCAGCGCTTGATAATTGTCTGCCAAGTGAGTGGGGAGTAGCTGGTGGTTAACTTGAAGTCAGTTTGCAGTGACCCACAGACACCAGCCTGGCTGGTGCTAGCCTGCATTTCCTGTCTGCCAGCACCACCTCTTGAGGACTCAGAGACGTAGTGGGTAGTGAAGAGAGCAGTAAGCAGGAGGCCAGAGAAAGAGTTGGAAATACAGCACAGAGTTCTTAGTTCCCCAGTCCAGTCCTGTGCTATCATAAGAGATGCTTTTTTCAGAACCATTGCTGACCTAGGGATATCACTATTTCATTGCAGTATCTTGGGAAACCCTGAATGCTCAGAAATGCTCGTAACTGGCTTAATGATGGGTAAAAGAGAGACCATGAAAATGCTGAAAGCTTTTGGAGAGAACTCTATTTCCAGAGTTACCTTGAGACTGTGTGACCGGGGAATCTGAAACGTCCTGGCAGCAGCTTGTCAGCCCATCACCCCTAGGATGGCCTGTATTCTGTGGGCGGAGTTAGACCTGTTATTAAGGGTGTGTTAATACATAGAATATCCACAGCCTGTCTGTCCTCTCTTCTGTTTTCCCTTGTCCAACTCTCTGCCCACCAGACAGTTTTTCCCCTGTTGTCCAAATATCTATAAATTAACCTTTAAAAATAATCGTAACATTTAGGATAGAGAACAGTTGATGTTCATTCAGATAGCTTTGCCAGATTTTCTCAGATCCAGATGTTTCTACTGACAGGTTTAGCAACCCAGTATGTTTAAAAACATCATTCAGTTGCCCGAAAAGTTCTTTAAAAAGTTCTAGGGTGAATCATCCACTTTCTCAACACCCAGATTCCTTGTGTGACATCCTCCTCGGGGGGCACGTTACCACTGGCTATCTGGGCAGCATCTTATGCTTGCCTTGGGGGTTTTAATGCAAGGAGGATTGTGCCCACTTCTTTACTTCAGAGCCTGATGTTTCATGAAATGAAATTTTCTGAATTAAACATGAAAGTGGACTTATGGACTCCTTGGTTCAAAAACTACATCAAGACAAACATTTCATTTAACATCCAAGACTAAAGGCTGTCAGTCAGGACTGTCAAGAGTCAGTAGATTTTCTGGCTCGATTATACAGCAGCTTGACTCAGAGATACTTCTGTTAAATAAAGAGTCTTAAGATTGTGTACTGGCTGTTTCTTTGCTTTTTTTTTTTTTTAATAAGGGGGTGGCGTAAGTGGGAGACTCGGTTGATGTGAAGACTCCACTTTGATCCACAATGTACAAGTCCCCTCCTCTAGACTTTGCCTGCGGCAAGGATTCTGCCTCCACTGTCTTGAAGTGAGGTTTGCAACTCCCTCTGTTACAAAGTCAGGGCATGTGAAGTTGTTCTTGGAAATACTTCCAAATGTCCTCTGGTGTGTTTTTGTCTTGAAAAGAGGTTTTTCAACTAAAAATTCAGAGTACAGAACCTCAAGGCTCCAGAGAGCTCCTTCTCACCATGTTTGACCTTTAGTCACCTGAGGAAGCAGGAGGTCACATACGCCTCTGTGAGTGCTGACCACTCAGAATCTTCGGTTCACAGGCCCTCTGGCTGACCCATACAGCTAGTCCATTGCTTAATATTCCTGTCACCCGCTTTTTGAGAAGTGACTGACAGGCTTCTGCCAATTTTGTCGTGTATCTGGCGACGCTGCCCACCCAACTTGGAAAGTTCCTGAGACTCTTCCATGGACTGCTCCATCACGGCAGTAGCCACGTCATCAGACTGAGGATCCCGAGGTAAGATTGCATTTCCGTTTATCTCAGGTGATGCTTCACTGTGCTTCCTCTCACTCAGTCCACACTGGCGCTTAGAGGGCAGGATAAGGTTGCTTTGTTACCTTTGGGCAGAGTAAAAAGTTCCAGACCTCCCTTTGCCCACGGTTGACTAATTTAGAAGTTACACAGATGCACTGTCTTATTTTGGTTCTTTTGTTCTTATCCTGACGCCTCTCCCTCTCCAGGATTAATTGTGAGTCCAAGACTGCTCATTGCTTGGGATGTTATTCAGTGGCCCAGCGGTGGATGAGTTATAGGTACATCTACAGTGACTTCGGCTTTTGATTCTGAGCTGGTGTTTGGCTGCAGATGGGCTTCTGTGTTTGTGGAGTAATATAGTGGGAAGAATGTGAAGGACAGACTGACTCGAGCTCGGTAACCAATTCTGAGACGGAAACTGCAGAGTCACCAGAATAACCTTTTGGACCACCCCCAAATGGAACGTCTTGATGGATGGTAAATCCAATTTTCTTCGGGCTTGTCCACGCCGCCCAGAGCCTGCTACCTTTTGTCAGACATAAGACTTCACTGCTGCAGAGTCGTCCCGGGATCTCCTTCCCTGGCTTTTTGACAGAAGGAAAATCCTTTTTGTCCTTGAGGGCAGGGACTATATTTTACACTTTTCTATATACCCTGCAATACTTAACAATGATTTACCCATAGTAGGAATTCGTTTAATTCCATTGAACTCCCCGGAACAGAAGGCCATCTGTTCCAGGGTTTAGCGGGGTTTGTGAAGGACAGCAGAGTCATTTCCTGGGGTGATGTATGTGAAAGGGGTCCAAAATACAAAGTGATAGAAAAAGAATAATAAACTGTTGGTCACAGTCCCTTGAGCATGCCACCTGTATTCTCTTTGCTGTCTATGCCAGTTTGTCCCTCTCCACTCATGTCCACCATTTCTCCCTGGGAACTTCATCCGGCACAGGGCACTGCAGTCCCTTCCCTGGTGCCTGACACTTTCTGATTGGTGTCCTACTCTTTCTTCGGTATATGCAACTAGCTTACTTGTCATTTCTTTGGGTCTGACCTCCCTGAGTAGACTGAACCCATGATGGCAATCCCAGCCCCAGGGCATGGCCGATGGTGCCCTCGGTGATTGCTAATAAGGATGATGAAGATAAGTGGTACAGCAGTCACCTGCTGGAGTGACCTCTCCCCAGCCTGTCATTTAAAGTATTTCCTTTCTTCTTTCTAGTTCAGCCTTGTTCCTCATAGTAGGTGCTCAGCTAATGTCAGTTCCTGTCTCTCATTTTCATCTTCCCTGCACTACTGTCTGAGCCTCAGTCCACCAGCAACTTCCCTCAGATGTTGCTTAATCTGCCTTGTGGCCGGCGCCCATCCCATTCCTGTCCCCCTCTGTGTGAGGGACTCCCAGCCTTTGTGTACAGGGCTGTACATTAAAGGCTGTGTGCAGAAACGCTATTAAGAAACTGATTCTCAAGTGTCACTGTCTCACTCGCAACCTCACTATTTTCTCCTCTTATTTTCCTCTGTCCTGGGTCTGCCACTCCATTGTCTGCATGCATTTTTCAACCAAAAGATACTCAGGTGCCGGGCTTTTGATGAGGTTTTCCCCTTGGAAGCTACTGCAGGAAAGATGCTTTCCATTTTAACCTGTATTGGGGAAGACCCTATCGTGGCAGTTGGCACCTCAGATGAAGAAAGAAGTCCAGAACATTGTTCCTATATTACCTGCAATGAGAGGATTTAGGTGTACCCTTCTTATAAGATAGTGTAATATTGTGATTTATAATTTGAAATATATATTTGGTCTTCGTCCCGGTCATGGAACAGAGGTCCTAAAATTCTTAGAACTTCCTGTGCAGGGAGCAGTAGAGGTGTCTTGTTATAAGGTGACTTGGAAAGTCCCTAAAGATGCCAGTGGAGCCAACCCAGCGATCAGAGGGGTGGAATTTTCAGGCCTCACCTCCCATCTCCCATGCAGGGAAATGGGCTGAAGATTCAGTCATCAATGGCCAATCAATCACGCCTCTTTGAGGAAGCCTCCATAAAAACCTGGAAGAACAAGGTTCTGAGGACTTCTTGGTTGATGAACATGTGAAAGGAGATCTGGGGAGGGTGGCTCATTTGGAGAGGGCATGGAAGCCCCCTGCCACTTCTCAACGCTTTGTCCTGTGCATCTCTTCCATCTGGCTGTTCCTGAGTTACATCCTCTTATGATTAACTGGTAATCTAGTTTCTCTGGGTTCTGTGAGCTGCTCTAGCAAATTAGGAGGGGGTCACTGGAATCTCCGATTGGTCAGAAGCACAGGTAACATCCTGAATGTGTGATTGGTTTCTGGATTTGGGAGTGGGGAGCAGTCTTAGGGGACTGGGCCTTTAACTTGTAGGATCTGATGCTATCTCCAAGTAAATACTGTCAGGATTCAGTTAGAATGTAGGACACCCAGCTGGTGTTGGAGAATTGCTTAGTGTGGGGAAAAACACACACACTTTGGAGTTGGATGCAAAATTGTAGTTAGAATTATAGACAATGTTCTTTTAAAAGTACCCCAACAAATACCATTCCTCCAGGAGTGCAGTGGCCATCAGTTGCTGGAGTATGTGTACTTGTCCTGCCCTCACGATACCGCTGCTGCAGGGCCCTAGGGGGCAAAGTAGGCCTGTATCTTTAGAGGTGGGTAACGCCACAAAGCAAGCCCCGGGAGGTGGTGAAGGACAGGGAGGCCTGGCATGCTACAGTCCATGGGGTTGCAAAGAGTTGGGCGCGACTGAACAACAATGCCACAAAGGGAAGGAAGAACAACTCCGAGGCAGAGTGCTCGGGCTCCTCTCAAGCCAGCAGGGTCAACTCTGGTGTAACTCCCACGTTACATCAGACCCCAGACCCACCTTATGTGTTCAGCAGGCCAGAGAGCACCGTCTCTTTCAGAGACGGCAAATTGAGGCCCTGAATGGGATGCAAGCCCAGATCATCTGACACCCAGGCCAGTGCTCTGTCCTCCTCTGATCTTTGCTGCCACCCAACCTGCTCCGCCCCCTCAGGGCCTCCACGTCCCCCTTTGCATAAAAGAGAGTTTCTTGAAGGAACGTGGACTTCCCTTGTCTTGGCTGTCACCGG
The DNA here is from genome assembly GCF_963930625.1 of Muntiacus reevesi. NCBI lineage: Eukaryota > Metazoa > Chordata > Mammalia > Artiodactyla > Cervidae > Muntiacus > Muntiacus reevesi. Next base: position 87,571,893 of record NC_089254.1, on the reverse strand, counting down.
CTGTGGGAGGATGTGGTCCAGAAGAGCCCGTGACTGTTGAGAGGGGGGGGCCACAGCCACACGGGCCTCTGGATCAAAATAGTGGAGTGTAGGCAAAGGCAGGGCTGAGGGGCGGCCAGTCAACTTCATCCTGGGGCTCCAGGCTTTCTTGGGGCCATCCACCCCATGGGAGTGTGCAGACGAAACCCTAGGGAGAAGTAATGGGTGTGATGGTGGGCCCCTCCATCCCCTCCTGGCTTGAAGCTTTTCTAATGATGGGGAAGACGCCATGAGGAAAAACATCTCGTTTTTTGGTCCAAGCCAAACAGCAGGTAGGACCCTAGTTCCCTGACCTGGGATCCAACCCGTGCCCCCTGCTGCAGTGGAAGCATGGAGTCTAAACCATTGGAATGCCAGAGAAGTCCAACAAAAACAATCACAACATTTTTTTCTTTTTTGCCTGCACCACTTGACACGTAGGATCTTAGTTCCCCCACCAGGGATTGAATCCACGCTCCCTGCAATGGATGCACAGGGTCTTAACCAGTAGACCACCAGGGAAGTCCACATTGCATTTCTCATTTCCCTTCCTGGCCCTTCCCAGGCAGGGTGAAGACAGCCCAGTCATTTGACAATAGATGAAGCTTGCCTGAGGGAAGGTGGTCAGGCTGTGACAGGCATTTAATTCAGTTTTGCAGCGTTGTGATCATGGCCGCCTTGGTGGCTGCTGGGTTTGGGCATTGCTCCTTTCTCATGAAGACTGGCTGGGCAGGGCTTTCATATCACTCATCTCAGGTGGTCTTCACAACAATCCTGGCTTGGATTCCAGGGGTGATTGTTCCCATTCCCGTCTCACAGCTGACGGAGACAGAATGACGCTGTCTAGGAACCCTTGGCAACTGAGACAGGACCAGAGCAGGTCTCTGACCTGGCCCAGGGCTCTGTCTCTGGGGACTCTAAAAGGAACTTTTATTTGAAAATACTTTTTCCTGGGCACACCATGTGTTTTTAGGGTAAAAAAAAAATAGTTTCTCTTTTTCAAATTACATGATAAGAGAAGGAAGGACTTTTTCATTGTCACACGTTCTTTGGAAGCAGTGAACAGTTTAAAGTCCTTTGCTTCCCAGCTCCTTTCCCCCAACCACAGGGCAATAGACAACAGTCTTCACATCTTTCTGTAGTTGTTTCCCTCCCTCTCTCTCCCCCTCTTCTCTCTCTCTCTTTGGCTACCAGAAGCCAGATGTACTCATATACATCAAAACAGGTGAAGAGAGAACTTGAGCGCCTACACTTATTATGTGATTTCTTTAGCAGTCGCCAGGGCTCCATACCTTCTCTTTGCACTGGGGCTGTAAATACCAAAAGGGCAGATTGACTACTCAGTTTTATAACTGCCTTTCCGGGAATTCTGCAGACATCTCCATTCCCCTGGAGGTCAGATAATGACTATTTATTTTCCATCGTATGAAAACCTCTAGGGAGAGCCATGGCAATTTGACGAGGGCTATTAAAGGGACGTTAGGATTGAAGTGGCTGCGCAGGAAATCATAGACCCTTGCTCCCGTCTGTAGGGACGGCTGCCAGCCGGGCTTTCCTGCCTGCAGCCAGCTGTGCGCGGGTGCAGCTGGTGAAGGGGAAGAACCCTTTGCCTCTCTCTCTCTCTCTGCAAGAGGATGGATGCACTAAACTCAAATATATAATGGTTCATAGCAGCAGCAGACAATTGGTGAGCACGTACTCTGTGTCAGGCATGCACTGAGGATTATCCCGTTGAGTACAATGCATATCCTGTTCCTACCCACAAGGCCAGAGACCAGAGGAAGAGGACAGAAGGGACTTAAGTCTGTATAGGAAGGCTAGAGGTCCCTTTCCCTCTGCATGCAGACCTTCTGGGACGGGGAGCTCAGTGTCTGCCACAAACACCCCTTGCATTGTCACACAGCTTGGAATACATGTTCACACTTGACTAATTAGCTGAGAACCCAGGGCACCTATGATGCCCTTCATGGTGCCCTTGAAAATCTATTACTGGGTCAGCCTTCCGTGCTAGGGTGTGAGCTGCAGGAGGGTGGGTGGGGTGGGGTGGCTTTCCTTCCATCTGCCCAACCCCAGGCATACTTGGTAGCTAGCAGGCACTAAAGAGAATGCATTGAGGGTGCCCCCCAGCGGTGGCCCCCAACAGGTTCTCTGTCTTTTCAGGGGGCATGAATTTTCTAGGGCTAGGATGGTATTGGGGGAGCATCCACACAACTCCCAGGGACCCGCTGCAGGGCCTCTGGGGTTTGAGCTCCCTGGTGAGATTTAGGCAGTTTAGGGCTTTAACAAGGGACCCATGTTCTACTTTCCCAAGGAAGCAGTGAAAGATCTGAGCAGTTCTAAGCAGGCAAGGGGCAAAAGGGGAAAAGATTCAAGGGCTCCTCCCCAGAGATTACAAATTCTGGAGGACAGGAAGCACTGGAAAACTCACCCTCTGCCCACCTTCACAGTCCCACTTCCCAGAATAAAAGGCCAAGGGACAAAGGGGTGGTCTTGGATAAATCATTCAGACTCTCCAGTCTTCTATTTGAAAGTGAAAGTGAACTCAGTCATGTTCGACTCTTTGTGACCTCATGGACTGTAGCCCACCAGGCTTCTCCATCCATGGAATTTTCCAAGCAAGAGTACTGGAGTGGGTTGCCATTTCCTTCTCCAGGGGATCTTCCCAACCCAGGGATCAAACCCAGGTCTCCCGCACTGCAGGCAGGTGCTTTACCATCTGAGCCAGTAGAGGCAGTAAAGCCACTATGCAAAATTGTTAGCACTAAGTGAATGAAAGTGCTATTGGAGGGGAGTGTGGAAGTTGATGGTGGGGACCTGCAGCATCTGGGGAAGAAGGTCTCTAGGAGGTCTTTTGCATTCAATGACCTGAGGTAATTCACAGGGAAGAGGAGGAAGGATGATTGTCCCAGAAGGACTTTGCCCACCTCCAGAGGACTGGCTAATTTCCACCTCTCTCCTGCCTGGAGTCCAGAGCCCAGAGTCCACTGCCTGTCCTTACAGGAGGGGTGGCCTCACCTCTGCAGGGAGACCCAGACACGTGGGCGAGGCTCTGCTCTCAGGGCAACCTGCCTTCATTGGAGACAGTCCTGCCTCCAAAATTGCCAGGAGGATGAGTCTGTCTTGTCTGGATGTTTTATCTCTGTAAGCAGCTGGCTATGCCAGCTTATAGGAGTGCTATAAGGAGACAGCAAAGATGGGGCACCCAAGCCACCCTACTTCCTCCTTTGCTCGGGGCAATCATTGCTAACTCATCATGTCACTCCTGCCATCCAGCCTCAAGATGCTTTTCAACAAAACAGTCCAGGCAACCATATCAACAATTGAAGCTGGCATGTGAGGGGATGACCTCTTGCCAATTTTGCTGTAAGGGAACAGTCTTCTTTGTCAAAATATAACCCAATATTAGTTATTAATATTGGGTTAGCTAATAACTAGCATTAAGTTCCTGTTTTTTTTCCAGCCATCGTGTAGAGTTTCATGAGCATGAGTGCCTTCAGTCTCCACAAGGTCAGGAGGTGGATGCTGTTAGCATGCTTATTTAATGATCTTGTGAGGCCTGAGAGAGGTCAGACGTTCTTTCACTCTGCAAGTGTAAATTGATAACCTCTAGGAGTGGCAGAGGGCATTGAAGAGAACTGAGCTCCTACCACCATGGAGCTCACATTCTAGACACCAAGCCCCAATTTAAAAGATACTGCTCCTCTGTCCCTCCTAATCTAGGTCTTCAGCAACTGAGTTCCCTTCCCTAGAGGCACCACCATCAGGGTTTCCTGTGGGTCCTTCTCGAGAGATTCTGTACTGACAAGCACCTAGGTAAGTATAGTGGAGAACATTGCACTTGGTGATTTCCACCAAGGTTTTTCCTTTTTATGACATCTCTTGGAGACATTCCGTTCTTTTTCATGGCTGCATAGCATTTGATTGTATTTTTTTTACCAGCACTTATTTACCCTGCTCCTTATTTGGTGGCAATTCCATTGGTTTCTAATCTTTGCTATTACAAACTGCTAAAAAGAGAAACCTTGCATGTACATCACTGTATTAATAAGGTTTTTAATTTTCTCTGGGCTTCCCTGATAGCTCAGTTGGTAAAGAATCCACCCGTAATGCAGGAGAACCCAGTTTGATTTCTGGGTCGGGAAGATTCACTGGAGAAGGGATAGGCTGCCCACTACAGTATTCTTGGGCTTCCCTTGTGGCTCAGCTGGTAAAGAATCCGCCTGCAACGCGGGAGACCTGGGTTCAATTTCATGACACTTTGACATGCAGGGTTTGATCATCTGGCTTGACATGTGGCATGATCATCCTGCCCCTTTCAGGGTTGTTGTTGTTTAGTCGCCCAGTTGTGTCAGACCTTTTCAGGGTTAGCTGATTCCTAAAGACAGTGAACAACTCAACGGAGAGCATGCCTTTCATATGTAAACCAGTCAATCCAAGCCAACCACCTCCTTGGCCTAGCTCACACACCAAGTCAATATTCCCCCTGCCCCTGGTACCCAGGACCAGGTACCTAACAACTAGGGGCCACCCTTTTAGCCTAGAACCTGAAGAAATTATTCAGACTAGCCAATTGTAAATCTATCTGCTCTGGCTTGCCTTGTCTTTCTCATGGAAACCATAATAAAAACTTGTGCCAAAAAAAAAAGCTTGTGCCCATTCTTTCTCCTCATTCTTGTCTCTAACTGACCCTGGAGCTTTCTGTATGACCCTACCTGGCATAGCATGCATGCTGCCTCCCCTTGAGAATTGTTAAGTACAATTCTCGTCAAGTACAAACTCGTCTCTTAAAAAAACAGTTGTCATGGTAAATGTGTGAAGTGATGGATGTGTTAACTAACCTTATTGTGTTAATCATTTCACAATATAGACATATATCAAATCATCATGTTGTATACCTTAAGCTTATACAATGTTGCATGTCAATCATATTTCACTAAAACTGGAAGAAGAAAAAAAGCAATTGTCTCCATGTCTATCATCTCACCATGTCTGATTAAAATAAATCCCAAGTTCATTTAGAAACAGTCATTTTGTGCATGTGCAGCCCTTGCTGTCAGTTAAAGGGAATATTTGAGCAATTCTTTAATGGCAACCCACTCCAGTATTCTTGCTTGGAGAATCCCCATGGACAGAGGAGCCTGCCCAGAGGTGAGCTACAGTCCATGGGCTTGCAAAGAGTCAGACATGGCTGGGGAACTAACACTTGTTTGACTTCAAGGAAGGAGTGCTTATGCATAGAGAAAAGGAAAAAAAAAAAAGCAAGAAGAGGCATTTGAAAATAAATGTTTTTTAATGCTAAAAATAATACATGCTCAGTAGAAAAAATCTGAAAAATGCAGAAGAAAACTTAAAAAATTAAAACCAACCATTCATCAAAAAGTTAAACATGTAATTATCACATAATCCAGCAACTCTATTCCTAGGTGCATATCCCCCCCAAAAAATTGAAACCAGAGACTTAGATACTTGTACACTAATGTTAACAGTAGCATTATTCATAAGAACCAAAGAGGAAAGCAATTCAAAAGTCCACCAAAGGATAGATGGCTAAACAAAATGTTGTATGTAAGTTACATATAATGGAATATCAGCTATAAAAAGGAATGATATTCTGATGCATGCTATAACATGAATGAATCTTAAAAACTTTGTGCCAAGTGTCTTAGTCCATTCAGGCTGCTAAAACAAAATACCATTGAATGGGTGACTTATAAACAACAGAAAATTATTTCTTACAGATCTGGAGGCTGGAAGTCCAAAATCATGGCACCTGCAGATCCTGTGTCTACATGCTAGGTTGCTTCAGTCATGTCCAACTCTTTGCAACCCTATGGACTCTAGCCCACCAGGCTCCTCCATTCATAGGGTTCTCCAGGCAAGAATCCTGGAGTGGATTTCCATGCCCTCCTCCAGATGATCTTCCTGATCCAGGGATCAAACACAAGTCTCTTGATTTTCCTGCATTGGCAGGTGGATTCTGTACCACTAACACACCCTGAGTGAGAGTCCAATTTCCTACTGATGGTCCCCTTCTCACAGTAACTTCACATGACTGAAGGGGCGAGGGAGCTCTCTGGGGTTTCATATCAGTGCACTAATCTCCTTCATGAGTGCTCCACCCTTATGACCTATCACCTCCCAAAGTTCCCATCTCTAAATATTACCACATCAAGGGTTAATATTTCAATATACCAATTTTGGGGGGATATAAACATTCAATTCACTGCACTAAGTAAAATAAGCCACAAAAGGAAAATACTGTTTGACTCCATGTATATAATAAAGTACCTAGAAGAGGCAAACTCATAGAGACAGAAAATAGAATAGGGGTTACCAAGGACTATGCAGAAGGGAGCATGGAAGCATAGGGAGTTATTGTTTAAAAGATATGAGTCTCCATATAAATTCTGGAAATAGTGGTGATGACCACACAGCATTGTGAATGTACTTAATGCCACTAAGTTATTCACCTAAAGATGATTACATGGTAAATGTTATGCTATATATATATATATTGCCACAATAAAAAATTAAAACATCCATAAATCATGCTGCCCAGAAGAGAAGATAAATATTCTGGCTTATTTTAATCCATTTTCCCCCCTGCAGTTCTGTATTTTATAAAGATTAGTTTATAATATACATATAATAGTGAAATTTTTGATCTTAGATTTTTATTGTGACTATTTCATTAATTAAATTGAAATCACCACATTTAGTGATTGCGTAATTTAACATTACATAGTTGTGCAGGATTCTCGTTTTTGGACAGTGGTGGTGCAGTGGTAAGGAATCTGCCTGCCAGTGTAGGAGATACAAGATACACCGGCTTTGATCCCTGGGTTAGGGAAGATCCCCTGGAGTAGGAAATGGCAACCCACTCCAGTATTCTTGCCTGGGAAATTCCATGGACAGAGGAGCCTGGCAGGCTATAGTCCATAGGGTAGCAAAGAGTTGGACATGACTGAGCACAAGGATATTTCTAATTTGTCATTATTATAAATTATGCAGGAATGAACATCTTCATAGGTAAATATTTGCCTAAATTTGATTTGTTTCCTCAAGCTAGACTTTTAGAAGAATTTCTTTATCAAGGGTATGAATTTTAAATATCTATTTATACCTAGCCCCAGAATGCATGCTTAAAAATGTAATTTAAACTTTGAACAGTATTATTGGGGGCATACAAGTTTACTGTACCCTTATCTGTATTAAGTAGTATCACATGGTTATTTTGAAAGGCAAAATTTACCATCTTTTAATTTATATGAATTTGATTACTAATAGGTTTAAATATTTTTTATGTTTACAGTCATGTGCATTCTGTGAGTTTTCTGTTTGCGTTCACCTGATTTTCTCCTGGGTTTTAGAGTTCTTATATATTAAGAATAATGTCCACTTACAAACTGAAAAGACAACCTTCAGAAGGGGAAAATATTTGCATATGAAACAACTGACAAGGGATTAATCTCCAAAATATACAAACAGCTCATGCAGCTCAATATAAAAAAAAAAAAACAAACAGCACAATGAAAGAAATGGGTGGAAGACCTAACTAGACATTTCTCCAAAGAGACACAGATGGCCAACAAACACATGAAGATGATCAGCATCACTAATTATTAGAGAAATATAAATCAAAACTACAGTGAAGTATAACCTCGCACTGATCAGAATGGCCATCATCAAAAAAATCTACAAACAATAAATTCTGTGGAGGATAAAGAGAAAAGGGAACCCTCCTACAATGCTGGTGGCAATGTAAATTGCTACCGTCACTATGTAGAACAGTATAGAGGTTCCTCAAAAAATGAAAAATAGGGCTATAATGACCCAATAATCCCACTACTGGGCATATACCCAGAGAAAACCATAATTTAAAAATATACCTGCATCCCAATGTTCATTGCAGCATTATTTACAATATCTGGGACATGTAATCAGCTTAAATGTCCATCAACAGAGGAACAAAGATGTGGTACACATGTACAGTGGAATGTTACTCAGCCATAAAAAGGAACGAAATAGTGCCATTTGCAGCAACATGGATAAATCTAGAGATTGTCATAGAGGGAAGTTAGCCAGAAAGAGAAAAACATATATAGTATAATATTGCTTATATGTGGTATATGTGGTGAAAATGTTTGTCACTCAGTCATGTCCGGCTCCAGGTGACCCCACAGACTGTAGCCTGCCAGGCTCTCTATCCATGGAATTCTACAGGCAAGAATACTGGAGTGGGATTCCCTTCTCCAGGGGGTCTTCCCAACCTAAGGATTGAACCCAGGACTCCTGCATTGTGGGCAGATTCTTCATTGCCTGATCCACCAAGGAAGAAAACTGGTAGTCATGAACTTATTTGCAAAGCAGAAATAGAGACACAGATGTAGAGAACAAACATGATACCAAGTGGGGAAGAGGGGTGGGTGAGATAAACTAGGAGATTGACATATATACACTGCTGTGCATAAAATAGATCACTAATGAGAACCTACTGCATAGCACAGGGAATTCCAATCAATGCTCTGTGGTGACCTAAATGGAAAGGAAATCTAAAAAGGAGGGGATATACGTGTACATAAACTGATTCACTTTGCTGTACGGTAGAAACGAACACAGCATTGTAAAGCAACTATACTCCAATAAAAATTAAAAAAAAAAAGAATAATGGTCACTTATCATGTTGTAGCAATTATATCTTCTCCTAGTTTGTGATTTACCTTTTAGTTTTTGGTAAAGCTATTTTTTATGTAAGTTTTTTTAATGTATAACAAGTATTGATTTTCTCTGTGGATTTTTTTCCATCACTTTTATGCTTATTAAGTCCTTATTGCTTTTGGAAGCACATGCATTTTTCACCTATATTTCCTCTAAAAATTTAAACAGTTCTAGTTTATACACAATGTTAGTTTCCTTGGGCTACTGTAACTAAGTACCATGAAGTAGGTGGTTTATTTTTGTTTGATCTTTTGGTTTTCATGGCGCCATGAACCACACAGGATCTTAGTTCCCCAACCAGGGATTGAACCTGTGTTGCCTGCATTGGGAGCTCGGAGTCTTAACCACTGGACTCCAGGGGAGTGTCAAGAACTCTTTCACAGTTTTGGAGGCTAGAAGTCCGGTGATGGTTGGGCCACACACCCTCTGAAACCTCTAGGGAAGAGTCCTTCCTTGCCTCTTCCTGCTTCTGGTAGCCCCAGATGTTTCTTGGTTTGCAGCTTTGCATAACTCCCATCTCTGCTTCTGTCTTCACATGCCACCTTCTTGTAAGGATACCAGTCCTACTGAATTAGGGACCTATCCTAGATCTTATCTTAATTAATTACATATGCAATGACCCTATTTTCAGACAAGGTCACATTCCAAGGTGCTGGGGGTTAGGGTATATATGTTCAACCCATAACATTGAATTCTTTCATCATCTGGAATTTACTTATTTGGATGAGTGGTGTGAAAGAAGGTATAATTTTTCCTCCCGAATAGTTAGTTAACCAGCTGTCTCCATACTATTTATCAAATGATGCTGCCTCTTCTGACAGGATTGCAGTCCCCTTGACCTGTCTGCCAATTCTTGTATTATTTTAGCTTCATTATGTATTTACTAGCTGGTGGGACGAAATTCCTTTTCATTTCTCTATACATTTTTTTCTTAACTATTCTTGCCTATGTGTTTCTTCTGAGTAAACTTTAGGATGAGTCTGGCATGTTTAACAAGAAAATGACAAACCTCCTTAGACTTTTAATTGGATTGTGTTTAATTTATAGGTTAAGTTTTCGGTACAGTCATTCTTCTCACTTAGGAACATGTCATGCCTTTTCTAACTATTTCATATGTGTTAGAAAAGTTTATATATTTTTAAGATCTAGTTTTCCTGTTTCCCATACTTGTTGGTAAGGTCAATCTTGGGTGTTTTCATTACTGTTATTGTTTTTCAACTGATTTCTCTGCTCCCTCTATCCATTCACCCTCATTGTATTTTCTAATTGGTTGTGGCTAGTTGATGAGGAAGCTATTGAATTTTGCATGCAGCCACTTTATTAAATTCGCCTGTTAGTTCTAATAGCTTTTCCATTTATTCTTGTAGGCTCTCTGGAGTCTTTTGCACAAACCAATTCAGATGAATAATTAACTCTGTAGCTGAATCAATGACCTTCCCTAAATTGGATCTCTTATAAATTTAGAAGTTTGACTGAAAGAGAATGCTATTTAAATTCAGTGCGAATAGGGGTCTTAGAAAGTTCTGATAGTCTCTAGAAAACTTACATTCTTTCATTCATAATTTCACTGCTCAAGATCTGTCCTAAAAAGTTATCAGAACTATAAATGAAAGAATTTAGGAATCAAAAAAAGAATTTAGGAATCAAGACATGCATTGCAATGTTTTTTATTTATCACAGTGAGCAGGGAGGCAACTAAATGATTAACATTTGCAGGTTGGTTAGGTCAATGCTTACTTTGTTTCCACCTGTCTCCTAATCCTCTTATTCTACCCACTCCACCTCTTGCTCAGCTGCAGCTTCTTCAATCCCACAGAAAGCTCTGATTGTATTTCAGAGTCTGTCTACGGGGATACTTGCCCTGCTCAGAGTTCAGTTCCCGCTCAGAACTCAGCCTCTCCCTCCTCCGGCTAGGTCAGGCTGGTGGGAAACTCTCGAGACAGAGATCTGTGTCTGATTATTGGGGAGACTTTGAGAGCAGCATCTGCCAGGGAGTGAGGGAAGAGGAGTGGGCAGGAGGCGACTTGAACTGTGATATAGTTACAACAGAGTCACCAGCTAATCCCGTGGGGAGACCTAAAGCTGGGAGGGCCCTTCAGAGTTGTTCCAAGTAGAGGGAAGGGGGCTCTGGCATCCCCCACGTGCACCAGTCATTGGGAGGGGGCTGTGCTTTGAGTAGGGAGGGGGGATCTTTGGGGGAGGACAGCTCCTGGAAAGACACCCAGCTGTCAGCAGTCACTCTGCCAGCTGGGAAACAAATGCCTTCATCTGGAAGGTCGCTGGATGGCTGGGATGCTTCATTTCATGAGTCAACTTGACTCAGTCACAGGGTGCCCAGAAATTTATTTGGTAAGTATTATTCTGGGTGTGTCTGTGAGGGTGTTTATGGATGAGAAACATCATTGGATGTTAATTTCCAATTAACATCATTGGTAAAGACCCTGATGCTGGGAAAGATTGAGGGCAGAAGGAGAAGGGGCCTACAGAGGATGAGATGGTTTGAGGGCTTGATGACTCAATGGACATGAGTTTGAGCAAGCTCCGGGAGATAGTGAAAGACAGGGAAGCCTGGCGTGCTTCAGTTCATGGGGTCACAAAGAGTTGGACACGACTGAGTGATGACAACCACGAGACCGAGTAAAGCAGATTTCCCTCCCCAGGGTGGGTGGGCCTCATCCAATCTGTTGAAAGCTGGAATAAAATAGAAGACTGGGTGGTAAGGGATTCTTTCTCTGCCTTTCTTTGAGCTGGGGTATCAGTCTTCAGCCTTCAGACTCAGCCCAGGTCTGGGACTTACACCACTGACTTGTCTCTAGCTTGCTAACTTCAGATCTTGGACTTCTCAGCGTCCATAGTTGCATGAACCAATTTTTTACAGTAATTGTAAATGAGATAGATACTATGACTGTATTCATATCTATATCTGTGTCTACATCTATTGGTTCTGTTTCTCAGTGGTGCACTGTAGCATTCATGTACCTGCTGTGGTGAATTAAAGATGACTGCAAAGGACTTCTCTGGTGATCCGGTGGTTAAGACTCCTCCTGCCGAGGCAGGGGACATGGGTGCCATCCCTGATTCAGTAAGACCCCACATGCTACAGGCAACTAAGTCCGTGCGCTACAACCACTGAGCCCATGCTCTGGAGCCTGTGCTTTGCAGCAAGAGAAACGACCACAGTGAGAAGCCTGCAGACCACAAGCAGAGAAACCCTCCTCTCTGAAACAAAGACCCAGTGCAGTTAAAAAAAAAAAGGATTAAAAAAAAAAAAGAAGGCTGCCAATTCTTTGCTGCTCCATCCACTGAGAGGTGGGAAGTATTTTCATTTCTTCTATATGAGACGGCTCAGTGACAGCTTTCGTGTTAATCAGGGTTCTTCAGACTGGAGACAGAGATCTATCAATCACCAAGACGTATTGAGAATTGTCTCATGTGATTATGGAGGCTGAGAAGTCTCACAGTCTGTAATCTGCAAGGTGGAGACCCAGGAAAGACGGTGGTGCAATTTAGTTCAAGTCTAAAGGCCTAGGAGCAGGGGAGCCAGTGGGATAAAGCCAGTCTGAGGGCAAGAGAAGATGAAATGAGATGTTCCAGCTCCAGTAGTTAGGCAGAAAAAAGCATCAAATTCCTCTTTCTTCCTCCCCCCCCACACCTTTTTCTTTCTATTCAGGTCCTTTACTGAGTCCACTGATTCAAATGCTAACCTCATCCAGAAACCACCTCACAGACACATCCAGACATAATGTTTAATCTGGGCACCCATGGTCAGTCAAGCCGACACATGAAAGTAAATTAACCATCACACACAGCCTTTAAAATAACATTATGAAATGCTCAATACCATAGAGAATGTCTTATCATCTACTGTTAAGAGAAATAAGCAGGGCACAAAAGTAAGACTACAGTATGAGCTCAACCGTGTGAAGGAAAAGAAGCAACCGAGAAGCTTGGAAGTCAATATGCTGAAGTTTTACTAGTGGTCGCTTCCCGGTAAGGGACACTCCACAATCGTTTTTTGTCGTCTTTGTATTTTTTTGAACTTTTCATCTTTTCTACAACAACCATGTATCGTGATAAGGAAAAGATTTCAGAAAGCAAACTCTGAGGGCTTGGACAGTGTTGGCATCTCTTTGGTCCCCAGAAAAGTCAGTGTAAGGGGGCATCAGGGAGCCTCCAGCCATGACCACCTGGGTGACCCTCAGCTGGGCCAGCAGCCGCAGCCCGCTCCTCTGTGTGGAGCAGCCCCCTCAAACGGGAGAATCAAGCTGCTGCAGGGCCAGACTGGGGTGCTGGGGACGCCTATAGGGATCCCCCTGCTGTGACCCACCGTAGGAGGGAAGGGCAATCACAGGAGGCCTGGGCCTCGGCTCCCTCTGCACCACCTCCCCTCACACAGCCGAGGGGGATGCCAGGAGCTGCCGGGTCAACTCTGTGAACACACCTGGGACACAGCTCCATCCTGTGCTCCTGTGCAAGCTGGGGGAGAAGCAGAGAGAGGCATGGAGATGGTGTGTGTGTGTGTGCATGTGTGTGAGTGTGTGTGTGTGTGTGTGTGTGTGCGCTCGCGCGGAGGATGCTGACTCTGCAGGGGAACCCGTGCGGCAGGGGAGGCCCTTGTCTGCGGTGAGCTCCTGCAGCCGCCACACCAAGACCTGGACTTCCTCTGCCTCCCTGAGTCTCTCTGATGCGGAGCTGCCAGGGAGACCCATAGGCCACAGAAGAAAGGCCACAGCTAAAATCTAAATCAGGTAGAACCCCAGACCTTCTCCTTTCTAAATTCCCAAATACAATTAATAACCAAACACTTCTTGGTGACAAATACCAACCTCAACAAAAATGACCTGTGGGCAACTTTATTTTTAATTCACCATAGAATAATTTCTATCTGTTTTTAAAATGAAAGTGAAAGTCGCTCAGTCACGTCCGACTCTTTGCGACCCATGGGCTATACAGTTCATGGAATTCTCCAGGCCAGAATACTGGAGTGGGTAGCCGTTCCCTTCTCCAGGGGATCTTCCCAACCCAGGGATCGAACCCAGGGCTCCTGCATTGCAGGCGGATTCTTTACCAGTTGAGCTACCAGGGAAGCCCATATTTTTAAAAGATATTCATTTGATTTATTATTTATTTGGCTGTGCTGGGTCTTAGTTGCCCACAGGGACATGGGGATCTTCAGTCTTCGTTGTAGCACGCAGATTCTTTTTAGTTGTGATATGCGATATGCGGGATCTTTTTTTTTTAGTTGTGGCATGTGGGATCTAGTTCCCTGACCAGGGATTTAACCTGGACCCCTGCACTGGGAGTGTGGAGTCTTAGCCACTGGACCACGAGGGAAGTCCCCACGGGCAACTTTAGGGTTACCTGGTTCCCAGTCTCAGACGAGTAAGAGTAGAAATGGTTTTCTGCACCAAAGTGAAGTGAAGTCGCTCAGTCGTGTCCAACTCTTTGCAACCCCATGGACTGTAGCCCACCAGGCTCCTCCGTCCATGGGATTCTCCAGCCAAGAATACTGGAGTGGGTTGCCATTCCCTTCTCCAGGGGATCTTCCCAACCCAGGGATCGAACGCAGGTCTCTCACATTGCAGGCAGATGCTTTAACCTCCGAGTCACCAGGGAAGCCCTTTCTGCTCCAAAGGGGCAACCAAATGGGAAAGAAATTTCACTTGCCCCCAGGAAAGAGAGAGCAGCTTCTCGTTGCTGCTGCTGCTAAGTCGCTTCAGTCGTGTCTGACTCTATGTGACCCCATAGACGGAAGCCCACCAGGCTCCTCTGTCCCTGGGATTCTCCAGGCAAGAACACTGGAGTGGGTTGCCATTTCCTTCTCCAATGCATGAAAGGGAAAAGTGAAAGTGAAGTTGCTCTGTTGTGTCCAACTCTTCGTGATCCCATGGACTGTAGCCTACCAGGCTCCTCTGTCCATGTGATTTTCCAGGCAAGAGTACTGGAGTGGGTTACCATTTCCTTCTCCAGCAGCTTCTGGACTCATGTACAAATGAATGAATACCTTTCCACCTTTCCCCTCCCTCCAGTCCTGACCTGCCACCAGGCTGTTGTCATTCTACCCTGGCTTCCCAAACAATGGGCTCACAAATGAATTCAGAAGCCCCAAGACAATACTCTTTAAACAAACATCATTGGTCTTCCTTAGGCCTAGTCTACTGGGCAAATAATATGAAAAATTTCTAGTCTGATGTGTGGGATCCAGTTACTATAGCATTAGTGCCTATAGTATTTAGTGCCTGTGGCATTTAGTGTCCACAATATTTAGTGACTGTTGTATTTGGTATCTACCATATTTAGGGACCACGTTATTGAGTGGCAGTAGAATCTGGTGACCTCCTGGAATTCAGTGATTAAGAATGTGCTCTGAGTTCTGACATATGACCCTGCAATCCCACTCCTGGGCATATATCTAGAGAAAAACAGGATTTGAAAGGATACATGCACCTCAATGTTCATTGCAGCACTGTTTGTAATAGCCAAGACATGGAACCATCCTAAACATCTATTGACAGAAGAATGAATATAGAAGATATGATACATATATACAACGGAATAATACTGAGCCATTAAAAAGAATGAAATAGTACCATTTGTAGTAACATAGATGGATCTAGAGATTGTCATACTGAGTGAAATAAGTCAGACTGAGGAGGAGAAATATCGTATGACATCCCTTAAATGCGGAATCTAAAAAAGAAATGATACAAATGAAATAATTTACAAAACAGGAGACTCACAGACTTAGAATGAACTTATGGTTGGCTGAGGGGAAGGATGGGGCTAAGGAACAGTTAGGGCATTTGGGATGGACACGTGCACATTGCTATATTTAAAATTGATAACCAACAAGGACCGGCTATATAGCCAATGGAACTCTGTTGAATGTTATGTGGTAGCCTTGATGGGAGGGAAGTTTGGGGGAGAATGTATATATGCATATGTGTGACTGAGTCCCTCTGATGTTCACTGGAAACTATCACAACATTGTTAACTGGCTATATTCCAATAGAAAATAAAAAATTAAAAAAGGGTTAAAGTTAAAAAAAAAAGTGCTCTGAGTCGCCTTCGTTGCCTCGGAGCAAACTGCCCTCCCAGCAGCTCTTCTGTCTGCCCTGTCAGTTCAACTGCTCCCTGGGCCAATGCCCTCTGCTCATAAGCAATTTTTCATTCCCTTGGCACAGCTTCATTAAAAAATATATACTTCTGTGCAGCGTCCGAGAGATTCTTCTGTCATTCTTCTAAGTTCAGCTGTTTTTGAGTCATTTCCTCCACTTCTCTCCGCCTTCCACCCCTGCCTGGCCCCCCAGCTGAAGCTCTTCTGGCAGTGAAATCTGGCTTTTTCCATCTCCGGCCTCAACCTCCAGAACCAGAATGTGATTTGGCACAAGTTTTGGGACAAGATGGGGCGAGTGTTTATCCAAAGGATCACAGTGACTGAGCTCTGAGTTGGCGAGAGGAGAGCCACTTGCTGTGACTTCAGCCCTAGGGTCCGTGGGGGACAGGTGTGGAGTGACAGGCTCTAACTCTGCGGGTGAAGGAGGGTGGGTGGCCCATGCCCACCCCTTGGCCAGTGGTGTCATGCAGGGGCCTCTGGGAACCCAAAGGTCTTAACTGATACAGTGGACATAACAGCATCCCTCCCTCCAAGGGCTGTGATGCAGCTGGAACGGGTCCCGGGGTCGGCTCATTGGACAGTGCTAGTTTGGGGGCCTGCTCTCCTAGCTGCAGGATTAATTGAGTGGTGACAAGCTCAAGGCTCATTGAACTGACAGGTGGAGCAGCCACACCCCTTGGGGTAATTCGAGAAGCAAAAGAAATGTTCTTTCCACCTTTTCTCCGCCAACCAGAAAACTTTCCATTGAGAGCTGGAAGTCCACTGGTGAAGAGTTCATTGTGCTCATATCTCCTTCCCTTTCCCACTTGAAATTTAAAATCTATCTGGAAGGGAAGCACATCAACCAATCGGTGAGAACTCTTTTTATTAATAATTATTAGTAATTAACAAATAAAATGTGCTTAATTCTACAAACACTGAGTGAGCACCTGCTGACTTACTATATACGAGACACTGGGCCAGGCACCATAAATTTGAGTGAGTAAGATATGGTTTCAGTGGGAAGGAGGCTCAAGAGGGAGGGAATATATGTATATTTATGGCTGATTCACATTGTTGTATGGTAGAAACCAACACAACATTGTACAGCAATTATGCTCCAATTAGAAATAAATTAAAAAAAAAAGAAAGCTATGGTTTCTGCAACTTGGCAGAACTTCCCACCATTCCTTCACTCCCAGAGCTTGAGGAGGGGTTCCTGGGTCCCTGTTTGGGTCCTTGGAGGAGTCAGACTTGTCTCCTTGAGATTCTGTCCCAGATCCTACCTCCTGGCTGATGCTCCCCTTTGAAGCCTCCTGCCTCATTGTAGCCCAGAGAGCAGACACTCACGCCTGGGAGCTGTGGTCCCAGTGCACTGATAGAATGGCCCTTTTCACTCCTCATTTTCTTGCTTACCCTTTGTCCTGTGATTTGGGACACATTCTGAAGCGTCTGATAATTTCCGACTTCTATGACAATTTAAGAATTGCAAAGGCAGCAATTAAGCCTGGTCCCTGGGGTAATTTAGATTCTCAATCAAGCCTTTTAGGCTTTTTGATTAAAATAGAGACATTTAATATCATTAAATGATGCCCCCAAACATCCTCCAGCTTTACACATTAGTCTCCCTTTCTTGCCTTCTCAAAGAATACTTTTATTTTCTCTCTTGGGTCCTTTTCTCCCTCCCTCCCTCCCTCTCCCTTTTCCTTTCTCTTTCTTCTCCATGTCCTGCCACAATCCTGGGAGACACCAGCGTCCAAGGAAATGACCTGTTGCACTCCTAGCCTCTCACATCCTTGACCCCTCACCCGCAGGGCCCTCTCCTCCATTCCAGCCCCTGGGATTTTGGTTGTCCCCTGATAACACCTGCAGTCAATGTGCCCACTGGCTGCAGCTCCCGCCCTTTCAGCTCACCTGCTTGGCCACCTGTAACACCCTGCTCCTTAGGTCCTTTGGGACCACCAGCCCATAATGCCTCCATGCCATCTCCATCCCCCCATCCCCACTGTCTTCACATGCCTCCGTTCCCAGCTCAGATCCCACGCTCCAGCTCCAAGCGCCAGACTCCCTCTCTCTCTTGTCCTTCCCTTGAAAGCTCCTGGCAAACCTCCAACCGTCAACAAAGGTAGCCAATGACTTTCCGTAAAGCTTGGCAGGCAGGCCGTGAAGACCTGGTCTCCATCACAACGGGGCCCAGCAGTCTCACTAGCCCATATTTCCAGTCAACTGTTGCTTCTGTCCTCCAGAAAGACTACTTCACCCCCTCAGACTCTGACAAGCTGGCCAGCCCAGTGTATGCCAGCAGACTTTTGAAAAGGGGCTCTGGAGTGGGCAGGGAAAGCCCTGGTGTGTAGTGTTTCCTGATTCCCACTGTATAAATACTCCCATGGTGGCCTATGTTAAGCTACTGACAGGACATCATTTACCATAAATGTAATATCCTTAAGAGCTGAGTGTGTGTGTGCTTCGTCACTTAGTCATGTCCTACTCTTTGCGACCCCATGGGCTGTAGCCCACCAGGCTCCTCTGGTCATGGGATCCTCCAGGCAAGAATACTGGATTCCCTTCTCCAGAGGATCTTCCCAAACCAGGGATCGAACCTAGATCTCCTGCACTGCTGGCAGATTCTCTCCTGAAATGGAGTAAAATAATTAGGAAGTGATGAGTTTATAGTATTTATCTCTAAAAATATAGCTTATTTAATTGTAATATATATAATTTAATTTTTAATTATTTTTATTTTAAAATTCATCTCTCTATTTTTTATTCTTTGGTCGCACTGAACAGCATGTGGGATCTTACTTCCTTGTCCAGGGGTAAAAACCTCGCCTCCTACATCGGCAGCATGGAGTCTTAACCACTGGACCCCCAGGAAAGTCTTGATTTAATTTTTAAAATATTTTATTAAAAAAATTTTTTATTTTGCAATAATTGTACATTCACACACAGCTGTAGGAAATAATACAGAGAGAACCCTTATACCTTATACCCTTCACCTACCTTGGCCCTGCTTCTTCTTCCTTTCTGTTTCGCATCCCTCCTCCCATCTGAGGCCAGAATACCAGATGCCATGAATTCTGGCTCCACCCAGTTCCTTAGAAATCTCTGCACAACTTTTATCTCTTGGCTCTTGGGGATCTCAGAATTCCCTACTTCCCTTAGTCCTCTCTTGGGTTCTCCCTGCTCCCTCAAACTTTTCCCAAGAATCGCTTCCATGTCTTTCTCCCCCATCTACTCCGGTCTTCAGGTCGTGGTGCCAATCTGACCTTCTCAGGGTCACCTGTTGCTGACCTCTCCCAGGACCCTGTGGATACATGCGTGTGCCCACTGGCTGGGCCCCCAGTAGTGTTCACATGGCTGATCACTCCCTCTTCTCAAGACATGCCCTCCCTTAGACCCCCAGGTGCCCCTCACGTCTAGTTGGCCCCTGATTTCCCCTTCTCAGGCTCCCTGAAAGGCCTCTTCCTCATTTAGTGCTCAGGTACTGGGTTCCCAAAGGCTCTGACTGGCCTCTCCCTCTCCTTGGAGTGGGGTGGCTCCCTCACTCCCAAGGCCTCAGGACCTCGAATGCTGCTGCCTTCAGGGTCTTCCTGCCAGCCCAGGTCGCCTCCTGAATGCTTTTCTCCGAGAGCCGGTCGTCCCCCTGAGGACCCTGCAGGCTCCACCTGCTCCAAGTGGGTGGAACGCGATTCCTCTGCCCCTGCTCCCCCAGGCTTCCTCCTCCCAATAAATGACCCCAACCTCACCTTCCCTGGCACCTCACCCTCAACTCCTTCCTCTCCTCATCCCTCCCTTCACAATCCCCAAGCTTTGTCAGCTCTGCCCCTTTCTCCCCCTCAAATCCTGCTTTTCTCCTTCCCGGCTGCTCCTGGGTCAGGTTCCCACAGTCCCTCATCTGGGCCGCAGCAGCCTCCTAACTGGACTTCCCAGCCTCTATTCAATGCATCCTCCACTGCGGCCAGAGCCATCTTCCCAAAGCACCGATGTGACCATGTCACTCTCCAGCTTCAAACCTTTGGCTGGTTTCCATGGTCCTCTGATCAAGCCCCTCTGAAGGTGGTTCTGCAGGCTCTGGTCTTGCCCAACTCCCCCTTTTGTCCCATGGGAGCTGAGCTTCATTCAGATGCTCAGTGGGCCTCAGGCTGCCCCCTCACCTTAAAAAACATTGAGATATAATTCACATACCTTACAATTCACCATTTTAAAGTGTAAAATTCAGTGGCTTTTCGTATATAAGTATCTCCTGCTTTTTGAAAGTTTGCTTTAGTCACCTTACCTTTATGAAAGAGTTGTGTTAGTACCTGTTTTCACTAACGGAAAGCAACCCCAAGTGGACGAAAAGAGGTGAAAAACAAAAACGGGGCTCAGCGTTGGTTTTGCGGCGGGTGGTCAGAGAGGCAGCACACACCCTGAGCAGTGAGAGAGGCCCTGCCAGCTCCCTTCCTGGCAACTACACTCGGCATCAAGCTGCCATAGCTTTACATTGTGTCTGTGAGCATCTGTGCTTTAACCTGATTTATTCTATGCATCCATTAGCTGGATGTGTCCTAAGGTAATTGCTTCTTTGCTTTATGCCATCTTGGCTAACAAAAGGTTTCATAGGAACACTTTACTTTTGGATGTTGGGGGACACCTGTATTCACAAGGGTGTGTGATCATCCTCACTGTTTAATTTTACGACATTTTTATCACCCCAGAAAGAAACCTGAACCCCTCAGCAGTCGTTCTTCATAAGCCCCATCATCCCAACCACTAATATGCTTTCTTTCTCCATGAATTTGTCAATTCTGAACATTTTATGTCAATGGAATCATACAGGCATCATGTTTTCAAGGTTCTAGAGTCTCTCTCCTGCACTGGGAATTTCAGAACACTCTGTCTCCTCCTCTGCCTGTAGACTCCCTCCTCAGCCTTAGGTTCTTGCTCACCTCGTCTTTGGGGGAGCCCTTGTCTTTTTTTTTTTTTTTTAATTATTTACTTGGCCATGCCAGGTCTTAGTTGTGGCACTCAGGCTCTTCAATTTTCATTGCAGCATGAAGATCTTTAGTTGTGGTATGTGAACACTCAGTTGTGGTATGAGGGATCTGGTTCCCTGACCAGGGATCGAAACTGGGCCCCTTGCTTTGGGCGCATGAGTTCTTAGCCACTGAACCACCAGGGAAGTCCCTGGGGAGCCCTTTTCTGCCCCAGATACCAGACCCCTAGGTTTGATTGAGACCCCTGCTTTATGCCATAGTAGTTTCACTTCTTTCAGCATAATCCTCATCATGTTGTAATTACTTATCTAACTGTTATGACCTATATTGTTATTATTACCTAATTTATTATTAGATCGTTATTACTTATCTGTTCTCACACTAGATCCACTGTAAGTTCCATCAGGGCAAGGATCGCTGTCCTGTTTACTCCTATAGCCCTAGGGCCTGGGACATAAAAGCCCTCAATAGACACGTGCTACATATAAAAAGTTAGTCTAGGTCTCTGGGGTCTTTGGCAGAGTCCATTGGTAAGTTAGCCTCACTGTGCAGCCACTTGTTCTTTTCCTGCCTTTCTCCTCCCTGACATCTGGATGGAATTAGGGGTGTGTAGGGAAGGGCTTTGGACAAGACCCTGTATCTCAGAGAATCTGGGACAGGGGGAGGGAAAGCTGCCAGCCCCAGAGCTGGAGCAGGTTTTGTGAAGAGACGTTCAGGAGCGACAAAGCACGAGGGACCAGGCTGTAAGCTCCTGAGTGTCTTTGCCTCCCCATCTGCTGTGCTGCGGGGGGAGGAAGTGCCCAATATGTGTCTGTGAATGAATTAATGGAGACAGACAGGTCTCGGCTTTGGGATTTGCAGCTCAGAGCACCCTGATTCCCTCTGTGTTTCTGCAGGGCCAGGATGAGGTTCTACCCAGAGCCTGGCATATTGCGCTGTGTCTACCCTTCCTGTCCATGCTGGCACCGTGTGGGCCTCAAGGCAGTCCCCCAGAAGGGAGCTGTGCCCCAAGAGCTGTGTTGGGCCCAAGGAGGAGAGGATGAAATCCTAGAGGCTGGGCTAAATACTGCTGGATCCTAGGCTGAAAAGGCAGCCGTCACCCTGGGGAGGTTTACAGGATGTAGCCCGCCCCAAAAGCTCCCTTACAGGAGGAGGCATCTGCCCTTCACATCAGCGATGGTTCAGAAAGCAAAGCTGGGGATCTTGTTTCCAGAAGGTTCAGTTTTGTGGCCCATTTGAATCTTGAACACTGGGTTCTGTCAAATGATCACTGGGGGATATTTCTTTAAAAGGTGTAAATGCTGCTCAAACAGTCCCTGAATTGGAAGGTCGGGGTGAGAGAGAAGGAATGGTGAAGATCTGCATGTTTGGTCAATTATTCATTCTTGAGGCTTGTACATCTCTCCTCTGACTCTCACGCCAATGGAGTGAGCTGTGTATTATCAGCCCTGTTGCAGATGAGGCAACGGAGGCTCCAAATGCCTGGAGTTGCTGAGAAGGCTGGGAATAGTATTCGACTGAGTGAGTGAAAGTTGTTCAGTCATGTCCAACTCTTTGCAACCCCATGGACTATACAGTCCATGGAATTCTCCAGGCCAGAATACTGGAGTGGGTAGCCTTTCCTTTCTCCAGTGGATCTTCTCGACGCAGGAATCGAACCGAGGTCTCCCACAATACAGGCAGAGTCTTTACCAACTGAGCTATCAGGAAAGCCCTTGTATTCAGCTGGGCTGGAATCAAAGTTTCCAGACTCTAAGTCCTTTTCACTTCTCTCTAGCAGCCCCTTTCCAGTGTTGCTATGAGAGGGGGGGACCCCCTTGTCTTCCAGTGGGGCAAGAAAGAGGGTCTTAGGAAGTAGCCCAGACTGCAGAATTCCAAGCTGGAGGGATTGGTTTACTCAGCACCCCCACCCCCACCCCCAGCTCTTTGCAGATTACAGTCTACTGGGCAAGTTGCTCACCTGGGCAGGTTGGGCTGGGGTTTTGTGAGCCTGGGAAGAGGCTGCAGCACTGAAGGAGGAGAAAGAAGAGATCCTAGGTGAGCCCACTCAATTGAATGGAAGAGAAACAAAACCTACGTGGGAGGGGGATCCCCCACAGCTGGGGGTGCTGTGGTTGTGCCCGGAGTGAGCATTTCTTGGGAAGGGATGCTCTTCTACAGTGTTAGTTCAGGGCTCATGGGGCTAAGATTATATACCAAATATAGCAGATGAAAACCAGGGGGCCCAGTTACATTTGAATTTCGGATAAAATGGATCATTTTTAGTACAAGTATATCCCAGATAAACAATAGATAAATCTTTAGTATAAGTAAGTCCCAAATAGTGCATGGGACATAGACTTTTAGACCTGAGTGTAGGGTAGTAATTTTGTGGGCAGGATTCTTCCAAATGTCCCTTCAAATCTTCATGCTCAGATGAAAAATCACTGGTTTACTGTTACTATTTTATTACTATTGCTCAGGTGGGCTGCTGACGGCAACAAGTCGGGTAATAGGACCTACTGAGAGTTTTAGTAAGAACAAAGCACATTGTAAAGCGCTGTGTTAAAGGGTCCAAAGTGATCCAAGTCCAAAGAGCTGGGAATGAGCTTCAAAAAAGGAAGCCAAGGGGCTGGCAAGCAGGTGGGCAGGCGGGGCGCCCGGGAGACCACAGGTGACTCATGCCTGCTCTCCCCCGCCAGCGCCTTTGCACCAGCCCCGGGCAGGGGCAGATGTTTACTTGTCTGGGCAGAAAAGGGGGCCCAAAGCACAGGTCGCCATATCGCAGAGCTGGCCTGGGTGGAGGGAAAGTCACTCAGTTGTCTCCAACTCTTTGGGACCCCATGGACTCTATAGTCCATGGAATTCTCCAGGTCAGAATACTGGAGTTGGCAGCCGTTCTCTTCTCCAGGGAATCTTCCCAACCCAGGGATCGAACCCTGATCTCTCATATTGCAGGCCTATTCTTTACCAGCTGAACCACCAGGGAAGCTGGCCTGGGGGATGCAGCTATAGGGATCTGGGTGCGCCCCAGACAGTCTCTTTCTCTTCACACCATCTACGTCACTGGGCTCAACATCGCTGACTCAAGGGAAGAAGGAAAAAGAGAATGTGGGGGAAAGCCAGCAGACAAAACCAACAAGAAAAGGAAATTTGCTGATCAAGTGAAATTCTCTCCTGACACCCAGCAAGTTGAGCACGTGACTGGACGCCAGTGGGCCCGCAGCGGGGCATTTTTTTTGCGGTAAACCTGGCCGTTCTCCTTGCTGCCTCCCAAGGCCCGGGGCAGCAATCTGGAAGACTCCTATAGAAGACAGGCCTGAGACCCTCCAGGACCAGGTCAGAGGAGGGGTGACGGCAACCAGTCTCCTGTCTATGGCCAGAGAAACGGGTACAGGGTGGGCTCCCCGAAGAGGAGGGGGCGGGGGTCACAAAGGCATTTCTGGAAATAAATTCCATCCAGGACAAAAGGAAAACGAAAGGGGCAACTCAAAGTCTCATGAGGATTTGGGGGTGGGCTGTCTACTCCGACACCGCTCTCCCTCTGTGAGGTGCCTAATCTCCCTCTGAGAGAAACAGCGGCCTCATCGCCAGAAATGAGACCTGGGAAGAGAGAGAAAAGAAAACGTGGCTGGTAAAGCCCCTCTGTCTTGCTTCTCCCGTTCCATGCCCACTCTAGGCAGCCCTGGCTTTTCCTAGCAGGGCACTGATTATGCACCAGAGCCCATGAGAGCAGTTTTCCATGCATTATCTCATTCATCAGCACAACCAACCCTGGGAAGCAGGCAGTTACCATTCCCTGGGCTGGGGGAGATGGAGTAACTTGCCCGATTCACACAACTGGCAAAGGCGCCTGCCTGTGAGCCCAGCTTTTAACCCTCAACCATCCCGTTTCTCGTTGGACCCAGATAAAGCTTCAGCTTCCTTCTCAGCACAGCAGTGTGGATGGCCAATACCCACAGACCTAAGTTGGCACAAGAAATACAACTGTTTTCCAGATCTGTTATATTGGCGTGTTGGCTCAGATGCAAGTTGTGGCTGCTGGATGATTGGACCCAGGCTGTAGAAGGGCCTCACCTCTCACCTCTAAGTTTACGTATGGAATCATAGAATAATAAACCTAGAATAGACCTAAAATATGGACTGTAGCATGTGGATTTTTCAGATGAGGAAGCTGAGGCCCAGAGACGCGAATAGGCTTGCCCAGGGACGCCCAGCCTCAAGATTAGAATCTGGTATCTGGCATCCCAGGGCGGGGCCCTTGATTAATTCTTCCCGAAGTCTACACAGCTGCCTGCGAGCCCAGACCTCGCTTCCGGCCAGCCCCCTTTCAGTGGGGTTTGGAAATCTGCAGGCAGAGCCGGAGCCCAGCGCCTCGAGCCCGCGGCGGCGCGCGGTTTCTGGACCGGTACAGGCCAGCGGGAGAGGCGGTGGAGAAGCTCCCGTGGCCGAGCTCGGGTCTTGAAGGACCAGGTCGGACGACCCCGGCCAAACGCCCCCTGGCGGTGAGAACCGAGGGAGGGCGCTGGGCCTCGCCCGGCCCCAACATCTGGGCATGTTTGTGAGAGGAGAATGAGGCACCGTTTGTTGGGCAGCCACCAGGCGCTGGCCAAAAATCCATGTCAGATCAGCTTAGAGGATTGACAGCCAGACATCGGAGACCCACAGCCTTCCCTGCCCAGGTCCCAGGGCAACCTGATTCCTGTCCAGCCAGGGTTAGATGGCCCCGAAGCTGCCTTTTCAGATGCTTGACACCGGATTACAAAATGTGGCAAACCTCCGTTCCACTCAAACTTCCTCATAAAAGCCCCTTCTCTGCTGTTTACCCTCATCAGATACTGTATTATTTCAACAACTTTTTACATATTATGTGAACAAACCTCAGTAGCAGGCATACCAGAGAACGCAATGACACCCCACTCCAGTACTCTTGCCTGGAAAATCCCATGGACGGAGCAGCCTGGTGGGCTGCAGTCTGTGGGGTCACTAAGAGTCGGACACGACTGAGTGATTTCACTTTCCCTTTTCACTTTCATGCACTGGAGAAGGAAATGGCAACCCACTCCAGTGTTCTTGCCTGGAGAATCCCTGGGACAGGGGAGCCTGGTGGGCTGCCGTCTATGGGGTCGCACAGAGTCGGACATGACTGACATGACTTGGCAGCAGCAGCAGCAGCAGCAGGCATACATCTGGGTATGTGAGAAGGGCGTGCTCAGGCTTGGGGTGAGGATAGGAAAGGCTC